>NC_133127.1:41451630-41754660 GCF_048418815.1 Hemitrygon akajei | reverse complement strand
TTCTTTTTATGCTGTATATAAATGATTTAGATGATGGAATAGATGGCTTTAGTGCCAGATTTGCAGATCATACAAAGATTGGTGGAGGGGCAGTTAGTGTTGAGAAAACAGCAAGGCTGCAGAAGGACAGACAGATTAAGAGAATGGGCAAGAGAGTGGCAAATGAAATACAATCTTGGAAAATGCATGGTCATGCATATTGGCAGAAGAAATAAATGAGCAGACTATTTTCTAAATGGGGATGCAAATTTTCTAAATCTGAGATGCAAAGGGACTTGGGAGTCCTTGTGTAGAACACCCTAAAATTTGACTTGTAGGTTGAGTCGTTTGTGAGGAGGGCAAATGCAATGTTAGCATTCATTTCAAAAAGTCTAGAATATAAGAGCAGGATGTGATGCTGAGGCTTTATAAAGCACTGGTAAGGCCTCACCTTGAGTATCGTGAACAGTTTTGGGCTCCTCGTCTGATATGTGGGAAGCTGAGGGGTAAACACTTAGAAATTTATAAAATTGAGAGGCATAGACAATTTGAATCTTTTTCCTGCGTGGAAATACTAGAGGACATACATTTAAGGTGAGGGGGGTGGTGTGAAGTAGATACAGAGGACAAAGTTTATGTTACACAGACAACGGTGGGTGCCTGGAATGGCTGCAGGATCGTGGTGGAAGGAGATACAAAAGAGGTTTTTAGATAGACATACAAATATTCAGTGAATGGAGGAATATGGATATGTACAGGCAGAAGAAATATAGTTTAATATAGTTTAAGTTGGCATTGTGTTTGGAATAGATATATGGGCCAAAGGTATTGTTCCTATCCGGTACTGTATGTTCTCTGTTTTCTGATATAATCTCATGAACAGACTCTTAATTGTTTGGTGAGTAGAGTAATCAGAGCCTGTCTCCTGAAAATGTTGAGCCTGCTTCCAACACAGTGGTGGTACAGTAATCACAACTGTGAAGGCTGTGAAAGGCTTTTAGACCACCTGAAGCCATGAAGGGCACTTTAGGAGTGTAACTCTCACTACTTTAAATAAAGGCACATAAAGGCAGTTCTGTGTCCTCTTTGAATGAAGTTTTCAACCTGTAAGGCTTGGATTGGATTCAAGACTCAGTGGGTGCAGAAAGGCCACCTAGTCCAATTTACTCGTTTTTTTAAAAATTTAATATTGTAGCGGTGTGCAACACGCAGCGCTGCAATAACGACACGGAGTCGGTGAGCTGCAGTTACAAAAAAGGTTTATTCAAACTTCGCGGCCTCACTTTAAAGCCTTCCTGATCCCGCCCTCCCCAGACGGGAATGCTGTAGGGGGTGCATACTCACAGTCCCGTCCCGCGCGCGGGCTTTTCCCCTTGCTGGTGAAGCAGGCTTGGCGCCCTCTTTGGGACCGGCCTCAATGCCGGCGCACGCCGCTTTGTGAGCCGGTTCGAGTGCGCTGGGAAGTGGGTCGCCACATAACCCCCCCCCCCCCCAGAACCAGCGATACACCCCCCAATGTCCACAGTCTGGGTCGGTCTCTGTTTGGGAGGTCTGCCTCTGCGCCGCGGTGCCTGAATCTCGACCGGCTGAGCCAAGTCCACATGGGCTGGTTTGAGTCGGTCCACCGTGAAAACCTCCTCTCTCCCCCCAATGTCCAGCACAAATGTGGACCCATTGTTTCTGATCACCGTAAACGGCCCCTCGTAGCAGTGCCCGATGTCCGCCCCGTCGTACAAAAACAAACTTACAGTTTTGAAGGTCTTTGGGTACGCAGGTCGCGTTCTGCCCATGCTGTGAAGTGGGTATGGGGGCCAGGTTACCGAGCCTCTCGCGTAGTCTGCCCAGGACTGCTGCGGGTTCTTCCTCTTGCCCCCTTGGGGCTGGTATGAACTCCCCTGCGACGACTAGGGGTGTGCCGTACACCAACTCGGCCGACGAGGCGTGCAGATCCTCTTTGGGCGCCGTGCGGATTCCAAGCAGGACCCAGGGAAGCTCATCCACCCAGTTAGGCCCTTTGAGGCGGGCCATGAGAGCCGACTTCAGGTGACGGTGGAAACGCTCCACCAGTCCGTTCAACTGTGAGTGGTAGGCAGTTGCGTGGTGCAGCTGTGTCCCCAAAAGGCTTGCCATAGTTGACCACAGGCTGGAGGTGAACTGGGCGCCTCTGTCAGAGGTAATATGGGCCGGTACACCAAAGCGGGACACCCAGGTGGCGATCAGTGCCCGGGCACAAGATTCGGACGTGGTGTCGGTGAGCGGGACCGCCTCTGGCCATCTTGTGAACTGGTCCACGATAGTCAGGAGGTGCCGCGCTCCACGCGACACTGGCAGGGGGCCCACGATATCCACATGAATGTGGTCGAAACGCCGGTGGGTGGGGTGGAACTGCTGCAGCAGAGCTTTGGTGTGTCGCTGCACCTGGCTGTTTGGCAGTGCATGCACGTTTTGGCCCATTCACTGACCTGCTTGCGGAGTCCGTGCCAAACGAACCTGTTGGTTACCATCCGGACGGTTGTCCTGATGGAGGGGTGCGCTAAGTTGTGAATGGAGTTGAAAACGCGCCACCGCCAGGCTGCCGGGACGATGGGGCGGGGTTGGCCGGTGGTGATGTCACAGAGTAGGGTCCTCTCACCTGGGCCTACGGGGAGGTCCTGGAGCTGCAAACCAGAGACTGCAGTCCTGTAACTAGGGATCTCCTCATCTGCCTGCTGCGCCTCCGCCAGTGCTTCATAGTCTACCCCCTGGGACAGGGCTTAGATGTTAGGGCGGGAGAGGGCATCCGCCACAACATTGTCCTTTCCCGATACATGCTGGACATCCGTCGTGTATTTGGAGATGTAGGACAGATGTCGCTGCTGGCGGGATGACCAGGGGTCGGATGCTTTCGTGAACACAAAGGTAAGCGGTTTGTGGTCCATGAACGCGGTGAAGGGCCTACCTTCTAAGAAGTACCTGAAATGCCTAATTGCCAGGTATAGCACCAACAGTTCCCGGTCGAAAGCACTGTTTTTGAGCTCGGGTGGTCATAAGTGTTTTCTGAAAAATGCCAGGGGTTGCCAGCGACCCTCGATGAGTTGTTCCATCACCCCACCGACTGCCGTGTTAGATACGTCCACTGTGAGGGCGGTAGGGACGTCCGTTCTGGGGTGCACTAGCATTGTGGCATTTGCCAAGGCTTCTTTGGTTTTAATGAAAGCGGCAGCGGACTCCTCATCCCAGGTAATGTCCTTGCCCTTACCCGACATCAGGGCGAACATGATTCGGGCAGCTGAAGGGAGGAACCAGTGGTAGAAATTCACCATACCCACGAATTCCTGAAGGCCTTTGATTGTGTTGGGTCGGGGGAAATGGCGGACTGCGTCTACCTTAGCAGGCAGAGGGGTTGCCCCGTCTTTAGTAAGCCTGTGGCCCAGGAAGTCAATGGTGTCAAGCCCGAACTGGCATTTGGCCGGGTTGATTGTTATGCCGTATTCACTCAGTCGGGCGTAGAGTTGACAGAGGTGGGACAGATGCTCCTGACGACTGCTGCTGGCTATGAGGATGTCGTCCAAATAGATGAAAGCAAAGTCCAGGTCGCGTCCCACCGCGTCCCTTAACCGCTGGAACGTCTGTGTTGCATTCTTTAGGCTGAATGACATGCGGAGGAACTCGAAAAGGCCGAACGGGGTGATGAGTGCCGTTTTGGGGACGTCGTCCGGATGCATCGGGATTTGATGGTATCCCCGGATGAGGTCTACCTTGGAGAAGATCCGTGCGCTGTGCAGGTTTGCTGCAAAGTCCTGAATGTGCGGCACAGGGTAGCGGTCCGGTGTTGTAGCCTCGTTCAGCCTGCGGTAGTCGCCGCACGGTCTCCAGCCCCCTGTCGCTTTGGGCACCATGTGCAGGGGGGAGGCCCATAGGCTGTCGGACCGTCATATGATCCCCAATTCTTCCATCCTCTTGAACTCCTCCTTCGCCAACCGGAGCTTGTCTGGGGGAAGCCTTCGAGCATGGGCGTGGAGGGGTGGTCCCTGGGTCGGGATGTGGTGCTGTACGCCGTGTCTGGGCATGGCTGCCGTGAACTGCGGTGCCAGAACCGATGGGAAATCCGCCAGGACCCTGGTAAAGTTGTTGTTGGACAGTGTGATGGAGTTGAGGTGTGGGGCCGGCAACTGGGCTTCACCCAGGGAGAACGTTTGAAAGGTCTCGGCGTGGACCAGCCTCTGCCTCGGCAGGTCGACCAGTAGGCTGTGAGCTCACAAAAAATCCACTCCCAGAAGCGGTTGGGCTACGGCGGCCAGTGTGAAGTCCCATGTGAACTGGCTGGAGCCAAACTGTAGCCGCACCGTACGTGTGCCGTAGGTCCTTACTGTGCTGCCATTTGTGGCCCTCAGAGTTGGACCCAGTTCTCTATTGCGGGTGTCGTAACTCGTTGGAGGTAAGACGCTGATCTCAGCTCTGGTGTCAAACAAAAAGCGGTGTCCCGACTGCTTGTCTCAGATATACAGGAGGCTATCCCAATAGCCAGCCACCGTAGCCATCAACAGCGGCCGGCCCTGGCGTTTCCCGGGAACTTGCAGGGCGGGCTACAGCGGTGGGCTTCTGCGCCCCACCGCTGGTGGTAGAAGCACCATTGTTCGTTGGTCTCCTCACCCCTGCCTCGGGGGTTAGCGGGCTCTGCGGCCGGGCCTGTTCCGGTTTGCTGCTGGGAGCGTGGCCTGGTGATCTGTGTGACGGACGCCCCACTCTCCTTCTTGGCTTTCCACAGCACGTCCGCCCGGGCCGCCACCTTCCGGGGGTCGCTGAAATCCGCGTCGGACAGCAGCAGGCGTATGTCCTCAGGCAGCTGCTCCAGGAATGCCTGCTCAAACATGAGGCAGGGCTTGTGACCTCCGGTCAGGGACAGCATCTCGTTCATCAAAGCTGACAGTGGCCTGTCCCCCAAACCATCCAGGTGCAGTAAGCGGGCAGCTCGCTCGCACCGTGAGAATCCGAAAGTCCTTATGAGCAAGGCTTTGAATTCTGTGTATTTGATGTCCTCCAGGGGCGACTGTATGAACTCCTCAACCTGGGCGGCTGTCTCCTGGTCGAGGGAGCTCACCACGTAGTAGTAACGTGTGTCCTCCGAGGTTATCTGCCGAATGTGGAATTGGGCTTCTGTTTGTTGGAACCATAGGTGAGGTCGCAGCGTCCAGAAGCTTGGCAGTTTTAACGAAACTGCATGAACAGATGCAGCGTCGTTCTTCTCCGGTCCAAAAATCGTTTGGGCCGTCGGGTCACCAATTGTAGCGGTGTGCTAAACGCAGCGCTGAAATAACGACACGGAGTCGGTGAGCTGCAGTTACAAAAAAGGTTTATTCAAACTTCACGGCCTCACTTTAAAGCCTTCCTGTTCCCGCCCTCCCCGGGCAGGAATGCTATAGGGGGTGCGTACTCACAGTCCTGTCCTGCGCGCGGGCTTTTCCCCTTGCTGGTGAAGCAGGCTTGGTGCCCTCTTTGGGACCGGCCTCAATGCCGGCGCGCACCACTTTGTGAGCCGGTTCGAGTGCGCTGGGAAGTGGGTCGCCACAATATTGTATTTACATATCTGCAGCAAGAAAGGGATCTACACATGAGAATGATCTGGGCTCCATATGGCTCACAGATGTGCAGACTGGGCTGTCTGACAGAACCCTTCACGTTGCTGGACAAATCTGGAGACACAATGGAAAAGGCTGAATATTCAACAGTGATCTTATTTCTGGTGGAAGTGACTGTGAGTAAACTGTATAGAGCTGCCTCAATTTTCACCCATGGCGCTGTTGCCCAGTTTTGGACCTGCTGGTATAAGCAAGGTGCCAAGATAAAAGAAAAAGTACTGAGTCTCCCACGATTGTCCTCTTTTGATTTCGACAGCAATGAATTTAGAAATGGAGATAGAGCATGCCATGCTTGTCCATTACATGGGATATTATGCCACAGTTGTACGTCATTGGTGAGGCCACGCTTGGAGTACTGTATACAGTTTTGGTCACCATGTTATAGGAAAGATGAACTTAAACTGGAAAAGTGCAGAAGATTGCTGCCCGAAACGTTGACTGCTCGTTTCCACAGATGCTGCCCGACCTGCTGAGTTCCTCCAGCGTGTTGCATGTGTTGCTTTGACCCCAGCATCTGCAGTGTACTTTGTATCTAGTCAGTAGCATTTCATGTTTGTGGGATCTGCTAGGCAGAAATTATCTGTATTTTCAGCATTATGACCATAAAAGTACTTCATTACTATATTTTGAGACATCTGTCAGCCATGAAAGGTCTGATGTAAAAGCAAATCTTTCATTTCAAAATTGCAGGATGCATGAAAATTTGCCACAATGCTGTACTTAATAATCTGTCAGAATGCATTCATTTCCCAGGTGTTGTTTGACTAAAATTCCACTGCCATTTGTATTGACTACAGTAAATGTTTCAATCTGCTTTTTGCAGCTTCAAGATGTGTGCGATATCGGAATAAACATTTCTCTATGCATGTAGGATGCATGAACTATTTATTCAAAGTCACTGAGGCATGTATTTTCTGATTTGCCTCATTTATTTATTTGCAGTATACAAGTCTGTGACTAATTAATATTGATGCACAGTATGAAAATTTATACACCAGCCTTATTTGGCTCTGTCTTAATGAAGTTTCACGAAAGAAAACATGCAGTTTATACTAATGTTGAGCTATTCCACTAATGAGGAAGAAATGCACCTCCAAATCTCCAGTAGAATTGAAATTGCCAGAATGAAAACAGAAATAATATTCAGATTACAGAATCACAAAATCTTTATAGAAAGGAGGCATACTGCTGTTGTGTCTTGACAATCTCTATCCAGAGCTTTCCAGCTATCTACACTCCCCCCATCCTCTCACTATACTCCTTGAAATTCTTTCCTTTTCCTATTTATCCAGCTCCCTTTAGATGCTACACAGCTGTTGAGGGCAGAGTTGAGAAGCAGACGCAGTCACAAGAGACTGCAGTTGCGGGAATATGGAGCAAACAACAAACTGCTGGAAGAACTCAGTGGGTCAGACAGCAAACTTTGCTTGACCTGCTCACTTCCGCCAACAGCGATGAGAAGAAATCTCTTCACCCAGAAATGAACCTTTGGAATTATCGACCCAAGACAACTGAGAAGATTGTGAAAACCCAAGAAAGAATAACAAACAATCTGCAAGAGGAACTTGATGTGTCCAGCAGCATCTTTGGGGGATAGGAATTGTCCTGATGTTTTCAGCCCAAAGCATCCACTATTCCTTTCACCCTGCTGATATTGCCCAACCCACTGATCGACTCCAGCAGATTGTTTGTTGCTTCAGATTCCAGCATCTGCAGTCTCTTAAGTCTCTACATTCAAGAAAAAAAACTGATAAACTTTAGCTATTACAAGAGTTTCATAATAGCCATTGTTACAGGTCAAGACCTCAGTCAGTCCGGATCGGGAGCAGCATCTCCAACACCATCACACTGAGCACGGGGGCTCCCCAGGGCTATGTGCTCAGTCCACTGCTGTTCACTCTGCTGACCCACGACTGTGCTACAGCACACAGCTCGAACCACATCATCAAGTTCGCCGATGACACGACCGTGGTGGGTCTCATCAGCAAGAATGACGAGTCAGCATACAGAGAGGAGGTGCAGCGGCTAATGGACTGGTGCAGAGCCAACAACCTGTCTCTGAATGTGAACAAAACAAAAGAGATGGGTGTTGACTTCAGGAGGGCACGGAGCAACCACTCTCCGCTGAACATCAACGGTTCCTAAGAGCACCAAATTTCTTGGTGTTCACCTGGCGGAGAATCTCACCTGGGCCCTCAACACCAGCTCCATAGCAAAGAAAGCCCAGCAGCGTCTCTACTTTTTGCGAAGGCTGAGGAAAGTCCATCTCCCACCCCCCATCCTCATCACATTCTACAGGGGTTGTATTGAGAGCATCCTGAGCAGCTGCATCACTGCCTGGTGCGGAAATTGCAGCATCTTGGATCGCAAGACCCTGCAGCGGATAGTGAAGTCAGCTGAGAAGATCATTGGGGTCTCTCTTCCCACCATTACAGACATTTACACCACACGCTGCATCCACAAAGCAAACAGCATTATGAAGGACCCCACGCACCCCTCAACCCTTCTCCCTCCTGCCTTCTGGGAAAAGGCACCAGAGCATTTGGGCTCTCACGACCAGACTGTGTAACAGTTTCTTCCCCCAAGTCATCAGACTCCTCAATACCCAGAGTCAGGACTGACACCAACTTACTGCCCTCTACTGTGCCTATTGTCTTGTCTATTGTTTATTGTAACACCTGCACTGTTTTGTGCACTTTATGCAGTCCTTGATAGGTCTGTAGTCTAGTGTAGTTTTTTCTGTGTTGTTTTTACATAGTTCAGTGTAGTTTTTGTATTGTTTCATGTCACACCATGGTCCTGAAAAACATTGTCTCGTTTTTACTGTGTACTGTACCAGCAGTTACGGTTGAAATGACAATAAAAAAATGACTTGACTTGATTTGACTTGAAGACAGTACTGAGTTAATGTCTGCATAGAGGTCATGGCTCAGACTTAGTTATATTTTAGCTTGTAGGGATGGTTTTGGGAACAGTGGAGAGTTAGGGGTCAGGTTAGAGTTTAGGGACAGCGTTTTGAGGGAGTTAGAGGTCACGCCAAAGCACTCTGAGTCAAAGGCCGGTGATCCCAGTGACCAGATGATGAGCCAGCAAGTGCTACGGTCAGAAACCAGTGCGGACAAGGGCTGGTGACCCCTCAGATCAGTAATTCCCTCCAGGATAGCAATTCCTGAGATCAATATTCCATGTGGGCAGAAGGCACTAGGGGCTGTTGACACCATGGGCCTGCGAGTCCAAAGTTCGAGGCCTGTAGTATGGAGTCCTGTCATCAACAAGTCCTGGAGTCGATTGCAGAGATGAAAGCCCGAAGCTCGGAGATGAAGTTGACTAATCAGGAAGTCAAGGCCCGATAGCCGTAGTCCTGGGTTTGCGAGTCTAGAAGTTCACTGGGGAAGCGAGAGGCCTATTGTCTGCAAGTCCACGAGTCCACTGGAGGCTGAAGGCCTGGAAGCGGCCCTTCTGTGAGCCTGATCGTGTGGGTGGATGGAAGGGAGGAAAGGGGCTTGCTTTGCTGCTGTTGTTGTTTTTCTGTCGAACATGTTGCGCTGGAATGTGTGGCGACACTTGCGGGCTGCCCCCAGCAAACCCTTGGGCTTTGTTTTTAATAGAAATGACACATTTTACTGTATATTTCAATATACATGAGGTAAATAAATGAACCTGAAATCTTAAGTTAGTGCATAAAAGTGGTATTGATATTAAATAAAACTGCCCATGATTTTATTTGAATGGCAGTGTTTTGTGTTCAAATACTGTACTCATATATCTCAATGCACTATATGGTAACATTCATAAGAGCAAAAGTTTGCCTAAAGATGCAGCAGGACATACACTTTATTAGATACCCCTGTACACCTGCCTATTAATGCAAATACAGTATCTAATCAGCCAATCTTATGGCAGAAACTCAATACATAAAAAGCATGCAGACATAGTCAAGAGGTTCAGTTGTTGTTCAGACCAAACATAAGAACGGGTACGAAATGTGATCTAATTACTTTGATCATAGATTGATTGTTTGTGCCAGATGGGAGAGTTTGAGTATCTCAGAAACTGCTGATCCCTTGGGATTTTCACACACAGCATCTCTACATTTTACAGAAAATGGTGCAAAAAAAAACAAAGAAAACTCATCCATTGAGCCTCAGTTCTGTGGATAAAAATGCCTTGTTAAAGAGAGAAGGCAGAGGAGAATGGCCAGACACTATGACTCTATTATCAAATTAAATTTGACCATGTTACATTATGAAGTATTGAGACAATTGATCAAAAGCTTAACCAAGTGGTAGGTGTTATAAAGCCTTTAAGGAGTGAGGAATGAGGTAGAGAGGCTTGAATCAGGATTACAGAGCTTAATGTTTGGGTAAACTCAAGACATAGCTGCCAGTGCGACAAAAGTGAAGATTGAGATGTACAAAAGATATGTTTTGCTTCTGTTCCCACTCCCCATACCCATGGATACAATGGGCAAAAAATTGATTCTGTTTTCTCTCTTTGCAAGCCTAGCAACATTTGATGAATTCGGAAGGATTTGTAAACCAGTCCTGGGCAAGAGCCCAGTTGATGTGATTGCAGAAGAGACTTATTCTCTCCCCTATCTCCACTCTTCTTATTTAGAAATCATATCTAGCAGAAACTCATTCCCTATACTTGTGAGTGCACTCGCTCCATAGTTCACAGACTTTGACGGGCTCCTCGTGCACTGATGTCAATACTGTAATGCTTTCACACTATCTTTAAATTGTTTATTTTTGGTCAGTACAACTTATTTGGCCTCTGCTCTTTTCCAAATAAAGTTGTTGTCATGTGAGTCTGGAAACTGGAATAGACACGGGACCTCGACACATAAACATTCATGCACAGTAAAGATCATTGCGTTAATGGAGCCCTCAACAATGTTTCTCACACTAAATGACTGAAGCCAGGTATTCATGAGTATTCATGAATTTAGCTTATTTGGCTGAGGGCAAACTCCGGAATCCTCCAATTTGTGATTCAGTTAAGCACTCCTACTGAGCCAGTGGTTGTTAGATACCAGTTTGTACATTATGCTGTAGTTGTACGAGAGGTTGGTGAAGTCACATTTGGAGTATTGTGCTTTAGTCATCCTGCTATAGAAAAGAATCCATTAAATTGAAAAGAGCACAAAAAAATTACAAAGATGCTGCCAGGATTCAAGGAGAAGATGAGCAGGCTAGGACTTTATTCATTGGAGCATGGGAGAATGAGGGATATAAAATCAAGAGAGGCATAGAAAAAGTGAAAACAAGCAGTATTATTCTCAGGGTTGGGAATCAAGAACTAGTGGGCATCGGTTTACGGTGAGAGGGGAGGGTTTTAATAAAAAGCTAAGGAACAATTTCTGAACCCAGAATGTGCACAGTATATGGAATGAGCTGACAAAGTGGTTGAGACATGTTCTCTAACAATATTAGAAGGTAATTGGACAGGTATATGGATAGGAAAGATTTAGAGGGATATAGACTAAAGTGAGGAAGTGGACAAATTGGAGTAGCTTAGGTGGGAATCTTGGTTGGGATTGGCTAGTTGGCTCAAAGCTCTGTGTGACCCTTTGACTCGATACTGTACATCTTTCATAGCAATGCATTCAAAGATAGGGCAGTTTTCAATACATAGCAATTCAGATTTCACGACTTTCATAGAACCCCTGATCAACAGGATGAAATTAAGTGTTTTCAGTGAAGGTGGACATTTGCAAACCCAATACCCATTCCTGAGAGACAAGCTCAAAGCTGTGGCAAACTGATGAATGGACGAACCTGATGTCAGCCCCTGTCAGGCATCAGTCTAGAACTCAGCTACAGCAGTGAATATGTAAGCAATCTCTTTGAAGAATTCTCACAATCAAGAAGCCAGAAAGTACAAAAGATTTGAATTTTGTAATCTTGTAAAGTATTTTACAGATAGCAAAATAAAGATTAAAAACACATGTGATGAAGTGTCTGACAGCACAGAAACTGGCCCTTTGACCTACCATGTCTACATTGATATTCTACCACTCATTTTTGATGATCTATCATTAATATCATTTTATTATTCACACACTCACATCAATTTCCCCTCAAATACACTCAACAATGAAGCAGCCTCAATTTTTTTGGGATAGAAAATTCCAAAGAATAACCAACAAAGATATTACTTCCATTTCCTCTTCATTTCCATTTCCACAGTGTCCCCAATAGTTTCTGTGTAACTGACTCTCATTTTTTGCTTTTGGAAAACACCAAGATGTGGCCAGGAGATCCAACAGCTAATGAACCTTAACATGCCATTTCAATTTTCCAACTTATTTCCTTCCACATGTTGGATATCTTCAATAAAACCTTATCTTGTGACCAAAAACTATTTCATCTCAATGACAAAAACATTCTTTTTTACAGCATCTTTAACATAGCTAAACTGACCCAAAGTGCTTCCCTAACAAAAAACAATGCCAATGAACCATGTAAATGAGTTATAAGTTAGGTTAAGTGTATGATATTCAAAGACATATTTATTGATTTGATATCTTTCTGTAGAGCATAGAGGAAAGCCATTTGGTCCATTAAGTTCATGCCAGCTCAATGCAATGAAATAAATTTCATACTCCCATTTATTTTTCTGTAACCTGTTCTCACTCACATGTCCATCAGCTCCCCTTCCCTTTCAGTTCTTCTACCACCTAAGTATCCGATGAAGCAGAGTGCCATTGGGATGTCTCAAGGAATCTGAGCACGTGCATTTACAGGGAGAATGCGTAAATGCCACACTGAGAGCCACCCACATGCTCTTATGTGACGCTGAGCCCAAGGTTGTTGGATAGGGAGCCCCAAGAATTAGACAGACCAACAAAAAAGGAACAGTGATATTACTAGCAAGCTGAAATGTCATTGAGGAGACGCTGCAGATAGTGATGCTCCCATGTACTTGTACCTATTCCTCTGTGCTAAAAAGAATAAATGATAAAAGGTACATAAAATTTCATATAAATAACTTTTTCCACTGCTTGCAAGATAGTCTTTAGGTGTATTAATCCATGTTTCCTCAAGTAATCAGTCTAAATAATGTGCATGAATTAAAAATAAAATCATTGTCCCATCCCTGGAAAGACTTCATACAATTCCACAAGGTCTACATTGTAAGTTGCCACCAGGTGGTGCTACATGGTTAGGTCTCCGTGGATCTTGTCTCCTGGTATGCTTTCGAGGGAGACAGAGTAAGTCACAAGAATTCCATGTTCTATTGAATCTGGTCAGCCAGAAGTAACTTAGCCTCAATTTCAACCTGTCTACCTCGTATGAACTACAGTTACATGTTATACTCCCAGTGGTCCACTATTATTTTAGAGTTCTCAGGAACTAAAGTTTGGAATCAAAAGAAAGCCAGTTCTGATGTAGGGCCTTCAAACCGAAATGTTAACTCTTTTTCTCTTCCCACAGAGGCAGCCTGAACTGCTGAGTGTTGTCTCTTTTAATCTTTGAGTCAAAGAGTCATACAGCACAGAAACAGGCCTTCGACCCACCTGATGCACCATCAATAACTCTAGGAGACTGGAAGTGAACGATAGGCTTTTATTAACAGCGAAAAAGGGACCACGACCATGTCGAGACTGAGGGAGGAGCAGTGCCCCCAATCGCCTTTATACAGGGGTCTGTGGGAGGAACCACAGGAGCAGACAGCAGGGGGGGGGCATGTCCAGACAGGTATAAATAGTTTGCCACACCACCCTGTCTATAATGCCCGCTAAGAACCATCAATACTGGTTTTCAAGGGTTGTCAGTTTACGTGGTCGTATGGATGCTTCTTATGTTTTGTCTTATGTTCTGTCTGTGGTGAACTACATATACCTGTCTGGACTGCTCCTGTGGCTCCTCCCACAGACCCCTGCTGACTGCTCCTGTGGCTCCTCCCACAGCCCCCTGTATAAAGGCGACTGAGGCCTGATGCCCGGCCTCATTCTCCAGGATGTAGTGTTGTTCATTCTTCCAGTCAATAAAAGCCGATATCTCGCTTCTTACGTCTCAGAGTGAGTTATTGATGGTGCATCACTGTCCTCACCACCTTCGCAGACAAAGCGTTGCAGATTGTAACCATCCTCTGGATGAATTGTTTTATTTTAATCTCCCAGGCATTGCGGCAATCTAACTGCAACAAAGAACATCACTGCAAGGGTTAAAACAAAGATGCATTCTCTTCTTCATTTGCTTTGAACTTCTTGGATACTATTTGTGAAAAGTGGAGCCACAGCCTTAGCAGCACAATAGTTAAATGAAGGCATGAGTAATTCAAAGACCTGGAGATGTGAGTTGGAATCCCATCATCCCAGTATGGGAAACTTACATGTTTCCTTGCCATATAACTTTACTTACAGCAGTTAAGAAACTTACCAAATAAAGTGTCATTGGGGCATCCCTAGAAATCAGAGCACCTCATGTCACAGGGAGAATTTGCAGACTCCACACAGAGTGCCACCCGCATCCTCACATGCTGGGTGGGGAGCTCCAGGACAATGATATTACAGTACTTGCAAGTTGAGATAACGTGAGATTATAGGAGGGAAATAAACCTAAGTGCCTAAAAGTCATGACTTGTGCAATTGAAGTTCATTTTGTTTTTCATTGACTGAGAGAGGTGAGGTGTTGGTTGGATGGCTTTGACCATTTACTATTGGTGAGTGGAGATGTGGTGGTGAAAGGGCCACGTGAAAAACCCACTCAGATGGCACCTGAAGAAAAAAGGTAGCCTTAATAGTCAGGTTACTTTTGATATCTAACTGTTCACTACAGTTTTAGTCCTGTGAGTTAGGCCATTGGTCAGATAGCTGGGATTTAAGGAGGTTCTCAAAGGGGATGGTTGGTTGTAAGATTAGATGGGTAGGACAAAAACCACGTTAATTTATCTGGGACATGAACTCAGATCCCATCAGGTTGGCTGCGGGATTTAGATTCATTCACATAAATCAATTTGGAAAAGCTCAGAATGGTAATAATGAAGATGGGTTGTTGCCTAATTGTAATAAAATTCATAATTGGATTATTTATTGTCACATATACCAAGGTACAGTGGGAAGCTTAGATTTGCACACAGAACATTTCACAACATTAATTCATTGAGGTAGTACATGGGTAAAGCAAAAGCAGAATATAGTGACGACCACACAAAATGCTGGAGGAGCTCTGCAGGTCAGGCAGCATCTGTGGAAAAGAGTAAACAGTCAACATTTCAGGCCGAGATCCTTTTAGCCTTTTCCTGACCAACAGAGTCCTTCCAGCATTTTTTGGTGTGCTGCTTTGGATTTCTAGCTTCTGCAGATTTTCTTCTGTTTGTGATATAGTGTGAGGTAAAGAGTTCATCTTCATCATACTAGAAATTTATTCAATAGTATTTTTAAAGTGGAATAGAAGCTGTACTTGAGGCTGGTGGTGCATGTTTACAAGTTTTTATATTGTCTGCCCTGTGGAAGGGGGATAAAATGGTAATATGGTAAATTAGTTTATTATTGGTACATGTACTAATGCACGGGGGAACAACTTGCCTAAGGGAAAATAGAAACAGAATGCAGAATAAAGTGTTACAGTTACAGAGAAAAGTGCAGTGTAGGTAGACATTAAGGTGCACAACCATAACAAGGTAAATTGTGAAGTCAAGAGTCCATCTTATTGTCTTATAGCAGTAGGATAGACACTGTCCATGGACCTGATTAATCTGATGTGAAGGTTAGCCCTGTGAAATTGGACTGAGGAAGGTGGGCCTGTATTGTGTTTTTAAATAAGCAAAAGTGAAGAATAAGTAAAATGGAGGATATTTTCTCTGGCTGAAGATTTTTGATATTGATATATCAGGATGAGGCATTTGGAACTGAAAGTTGTGGATCTTTGGAATCCTTTAGCAGAGGCTGTGGATATTTATTTGGTTGATTATATTGAAAGCTAATCAGATAGTCACAGAGGCCTTTCGAAACTCCAAGTCTCACAACATTATGCATCCATTCCTACACTAATCCTATTTGATTAGAGTCATGGAGTCATAGAACACTACTGCACAGAAATAGGCCCATAGGCCCACCTGGTCCATGCCAAACCATTAATCTGTCTATTCCAATCGACCTACACCCAGATCATAGCTCTACATACTCTTCCCACACATGTACCTAACTAAATTTCTCCTAAATGCTGAAATCGAACCCATATCTACTTGTGCTGGCAGCTCGTTCCACTTTCTCACTCCCCTCTGAGTAACAAAATTCCCCCTCATGTTCCCCTTAAACATTTCACCTTTCTCCCTTAACCCATGACCTTTAGTTGCAGCCTCACCCTACCTCAGTGGAGAAAGCCTTCCCGCACTTACTCTAACTACGATCATCATAATTTTGTGCTGTAGGCAACCATGGTGTCATGACTGCTCTTGGAAATTTTTTCTCTACAGAAGTGTTTTGCCATTGCCTTCTCTCCTGGGCAGTCCTTTGCAAAATGGGAGACCCCAGACATTATCAATACTCTTCAGAGGTTGTCCGCCTGGAGTCAGTAGTCGCATAACCAGTACTTGTGATATGCACCCGCTGATCATACGAGCATCCACCACTTGCTTCACATGACCCTAATCGACGGACTAAGCTGGTGCTACACACCTTGCCCCAAGGTGAACCTGTAAGCTAGCAGAGGGAAAGAGCATCTTACACTTCCTTTGCTAGAGAGGCATCTTCACCCCGCTACTCCCCCAAATCTTTTGGCTCCACACATAGATTACCACTTTGATCTTCCAGAGGATCAATTTTGTCCCTTGCTATCCTTCTGCTCTTAATATATCTGTGGAAGCCCTGCGGATTCTCCTTCACCTTGACTGCTGGAGCAAACTCACGTTTTCTTTTAATTCTCCAAGTTTACTTCTTAAGTGTTCTCTTGCATTTCTTATACTCCTCAAGTACCTCATTTATACCTGCCTTTATGCACCTCCTTCTTTCTCTTAACCACGGCCTCAATATCTCTCGAAAACCAAGGTTCCCTAAACCTGTTATCCTTGCCTTTTAGTCTGACAGGAACATACAAACTTTGCATTCTCGAAATTTTACTTTTGAAGGCCTCCCACTTACCAAGTACACCTTTGCCAGAAAACAGCCTGTCCCAATCCACGCTTGCCAGATCCTTTCTGATATCATCAAAATTGGCCTTTCTCCAATTTGGAATTTGAACCTGAGGACCAGACCTATACTTTTCCATAATTTCCTTGAAGCTAATGGCATTATAATCCCTAGATTCAATGTGTTCCCCTGCACAGACTTCTGTCACCTGCCCTCCACATATATTCTTCACACATTCCCATCAATACCCCCCAGACTCTACCACTCACCTACATGTACGGGGCAACTTATTGTGGCCAACTAATCTACCAACTGGAATGCTTTTGGAGTGTGCAAGGGAATCCTGAGCGTTCTGAGGTCATCTACAAGGTCATGAGCAGAAGGTGCTCCACAGAGACATTTGCTGAGGTCAGATTGCACCCTGGAGCTATGCCATTGTGCCACTCAATAGGGCATTAAGTAATTGAAGGATAGGGCAAAATGGTGGATGGTCCATCATGATACTTCATGTTGTGGAGCCTCATAAATAACGCGGCAGTACTTGATGCCTTGCCTGGCTCAAAGGTGGACAATATGGGAATTATCCCAGGGTGCTATGGGAGACAATGGAAGGGATTGCTGGGGATTTTTAAGTCTTCACTGAATGCAACTGAGGTACTAGATGATGGGATGAGACAGCAAAAATAGTTCCTATTTTCAAAAAAACAGCAGTGGAAAAGTCTGGTAAATATAGGCCTATGAGCCAAACATATGATACAGGAAATATTTCTGAGCAAGAGGATTAATGACCACTTGGAACAGCAGGGATTAATCACAGAGAACCAACATTGCTGGGTCAAAGACAAGTCCTGTCTGACCAATTTGAATGAATTTTTCAAAGATTTACAGTGCATAGACTTTAGCAATACCTTTGACAAGGTCCCACATAGGAAACCAGTTCAAAAGGTTTCCAGTTCCATGGGATCTAGATCGAGCTGACAAACCAGATCCACAATTTGCTCTGCAATGGAAGGTAAAGGGTGCTTGTAGAGGATTGCTTTTGTAGTTGTGTATAGCAAGAAAATGTGGGCGTCCAATGAAGAACATCCGTGGACGGCTGTCAGGCTGGCTAGTGCTGTGGCTAGCCAGCAAGGATGAGGGCTGGTGGTCCCCCACGAGTCAACAAGTATGCCCAGCTTGGTGGATGCCAGGTCTGGAGGTCTGTGCAGGAGGCACGAGGTATGTGAATCAGCGAGTCCTAGTGTCGATACCAAGGACTGAAGTCCGAAGGTCAACTGGAAGTACAAGGTAAAGGTCGATGGCCGAAACTCTGGGTATGTGAGTCTATGAGTCCACTAGTTAAGTCAAAGGCTCAATGTTTGTGAGTCTGTAAGTCCACTGGAGGATGAAGGTCTGGAGGTGGCCTGTCCTGGAGTTGACGGAGTGTGTGTGTGTGTGTGTGTGTGTGTGTGTGTGTGTGTGTGTGTGTGTGTGTGTGTGTGTGTGTGTGTGTGTGTGTGTGTGTGTGTGTGTGTGTGTGTGTGTGTGTGTGTGTGTGTGTGTGTGTGTAGGTGGGGGGAAGGGAAGGGGCTTTGTTTTGCTGTTGCTTTGTTGTTGTTCTATTGTGGTCATTGTTGTTGCTTGCACTGTTCTGTTGAACACTGTGGGCATGCTACGTAGGCTTCAGAATGTGTGGTGACACTTGCAGGCTGCCTTCGGCACATACTTAGCTTGTGTTAGTTGTTAATGCAAATGACCTATTTCACTATGTTTCAATGTACTCGTGATAAATAAGTGAATCAGAATTTGAGAGAGGGAGAGAGGGCTTGAAGCGTAGTTACTGACAGTGGTTCAGTGTCGGGACGAGCACCTGAAAAGCTTAGGCATAGGGGAAGATGGGCCAGGTGCTGGGAAATGGGAATGATATAGAAAGGAGCCCACTAGTTTGCATAGAGTTGCGGTGAAAGGTCTGTTTGTGTTCTGTATGATACTATGATATTTAATGGCTGAATAGTT
Organism: Hemitrygon akajei; assembly: GCF_048418815.1. NCBI lineage: Eukaryota > Metazoa > Chordata > Chondrichthyes > Myliobatiformes > Dasyatidae > Hemitrygon > Hemitrygon akajei. Next base: position 41,735,991 of record NC_133127.1, on the reverse strand, counting down.
GAGGGCCTGTGCAATCTTCATCTGCTTTATTTCTAATATAGGGATAGATCTGTGGGAAAATGGGATGTGCCTCAACCTGGAACGTTGACTGTCTATTTTCCTGCAATGATGCTGCTCAACCCATCGAGTTCCTTCGGCACCCTGGGTATTGCTGCAGATTCTGGCATCAGCCCCACCCATGCCTGTCTTTAATGGCTGCAGTAGCCTGCTCATTTCCAGCAAGTCCCCTCGCGACATTTACTTGCCAACAGCCCACGAGGGAAACAATCTGTAAAACTCACGGCAGCTCACATTGCTAAGATTTGATGGTTCCTTGGGAATTAAGTTTCAGACACCGGTGCATCTGATGAACAAGACATATTATTTTCTGGACCTTTTAATCATCATTTTTGATTACCATATAACCATATAACAATTACAGCACAGAAACAGGCCATCTCGGCCCTTCTAGTCCGTGCCGAACGCTTACTCTCACCTAGTCCCACTGACCTGCACTCAGCCCATAACCCTCCATTCCTTTCCTGTCCATATACCTATCCAATTTTACTTTAAATGACAATACCGAACCTGCCTCTACCATTTCTACCGGAAGATTACAGTAAATCTCTTCCGTTTATCTGAAGGCAGGAAGACAGTTTACCATTTGTAACGTGTCAGTTGCTCCATTTTAAATCATTTTTGAAGTGCAGTCACTATTGCAGTGCGCAAGAAATGCAATATACATGAGTGCACAGCAAGATCCCACAAGCAATAAAGCAATGGTTTATAAATGCTGAGGGATGGTTAAATATCTTTCAGGACTGTCCCGCTCACTAATTTGAAAGGTTTCATGGTAGTCCACGTTCACCAGGGAGAGCAGATGGTAGAATGCGGGGTCAAGATCCCACCTCATTGTACTAGGGGATAATTCAATTGCTCTATAACATCAAAGTAGAAGTTGTCTTTGAGCTCGGTGGTACGTGCTTTCAGGCTTGTATTTTCTTCCCGATGGGAGGGGGAGAGGAGAGAATGTCAGGGTAGTTGGGATCTTTGATTATGTTGGCTGCTTCACTGAGGCAATGAAAAGTGTAAAAAGAGTTCATAGAGGGAAGGCTTATCTCAGAAGCATAATCAGATTTATTATTGTCTTAAATTACATGGAATGTGTTGTTCTGCAGCAGTGAAAAACCATAAATTAAGATAAATCACATAAATAAGTAGAGCAAAAATAAAGGAAAAACATGGTAGGGTTCATGGACTGCTCAGAAATCTGATGGAAGAGGGTTTAAAGCTGTTCCAGAATCACTGGGCGTGGGTCTTGAGGCTCCTGAACTTCCTCCCTGATGGTAGAAATGAGGGTAGGTTGCAGGTGAGGGATCTTAGTGATGGATGCCAACCTCTTGAGGCATCGCCTCTTGAAGATGTCCTCAGTGGTGGGGAGAGCTGTGTCAGTGAGAAAGCTGCCTGAGCCTACAACTCTGGATAGTCTCCTGTGATCCTGTGCATGTACTGAACTGTGACCAGCCAGATCAGATGCCATACCGAGCTGTGTGATGAATCTGGGCAGAATGCTTCCTATGGTGCATCTGTTAAAATTAGACTGTTTGCAGTCTGCAAGTCGAATGAAAACAGCACAGCTGATATTAAAGCTTTGCTTTCACCAAATGGTTACCTGAAAACTTTGCTCATGGATGAAGTTATTAGCAGACTATTGCATCGCGAATTGCTGATCTTTGAGAATTCAAATGCAGACTGTCCCGTCAGAGAAGCAACCTGATATTCCTTCTGGTGCGGTGTGTGTGAAAGTCCAGATTTCGTACTGTCAGCTCAGTGCGATGCAGTTTCACCTCCTGAATTGAGGCTTTAAGTCCTGCACTGGAAATTCGAGCATAAAGAATGAGGCAGTTGTGATCCTGAGAGAGTTATTGATGCCTGGATGACATGTTAAACTAGGGCCTTCTCTGGACTGTCAGGTGGATTTAAGAGACCCCACAGCACTACTTTGATTAAAAAAACAAATGCATAATCCCTGTTGCCCCAGCCAGTAAGTATGTCTCAACCATCACTGGAGATTATTTGGTAATTATTACAGAAGATATATGAGCTGGAGTCATTCCTACACTGCTCAGCAATAAGATCAGGACTGCTCACATTTTGGATGCAGCTCCACTTCCTGCATGTTCCCCACACCTCTGGACTCCCCTAGCAACTAAAAATCTGTTCATCTTGGCCTTGAATATATTCAATAACTTCTGGCTTCACAGCTCTTTGGGAAAGAGAATTCCATTGGAGGCTGAGGGGAAGAACTGATGGAAGCTTTATAGGAAGGGAAGCCAAAGATTTTAAAAGGACCTGTGGGGCAAAGTTTCATGCAGAGGTGGTGAGTTTATGGAATGAGCTGCCAGAGGAAATGGTTGAGGCAGGTATCAACTAAGAAGCACATGGAGTGGGCGGGCTTGGAGGGATACAGACTGAACACAAGAAATGGGGACTATTTGGGCAGAAGGGCCTTTCTCACAGTATTGCTTTCTCACTCTGTGACTCAACTCTAATAAATTAGTCATTGCCCGACTCCCACTACTCTCTAATATATGATTTAATTGGTTATTAATGCCATATCAAGTATGTTTTTTAGACAAAACTGTTGGGAATTCTAGTTAAATATATGATTAGTTGATAATGGACAAATACAATATATTGAATTAATTGTATAAGGGATTTAGATCGGGACAATTTGTGGTATGCAATTTACGTGGTTTAAATAATGTGACTTCGTAAAAAAAGGTACTCTGACATTGCAATATTATTGACTAACTCGTTCAACGTAATTTAATTTTTAATGCACTAGTTTCACCACCACCACCCCACAAAAAAATTGTTACGTCAGTGGGTGGGGAAGCAGGGAGGGCAATTTCCCTTTCTCCTCCTCCTCCATCGCGTGCTCTTTGCTTAGCGAAAGAGTTGAATGTGACGGAAGTGGGGAGATAGGGAAGCGCTTCAGCGAGCGAAGGCTGCAGAAGCCGGCCCCGGCAGCACGGCGTTCGAATAGAACCTTGCTCCGCATTGTGGGTTGCAACACCGCGTTCCAATAGAACCTTAGCCCGGATCGCTTGCTGGAGAGGTGAGGGGCAACGTTTGCAGTAACAGGGGATTTTTGACACATGCGAAAGAATTCCTGCAAAATAAAGGAAGGAAAGAGGAGGGAGAAGGGAGCAAGGAGACAGTGTTGGTGATTCCCTGTGTTTGCTAACGGGTGCGGAGGTCGGTATTGATTTTTCAGTATTTTCAGGTCACCTCTTAATTGCAAATGTGATTTATTTTATCTTTTTCTGCACTCCAGTATTTTAAAACTTGCCCTTTAAGTTAGTGGCTCCTTCCTGGGACTTTCTTTAAGCGACAAGCTTTATGGTAGATATTTTGCAATTAGGGTCCCGTTTTAAACATTCAACTTGTATTTCAGCTTTTCCAGCATTTTGTTATTTTTTTTGTTCTAACTATTCAAGAGTGTAGATTTTGTCTCAGAAAGGAGCTAACTTTGCAAGCAATCTCTTGGAAATTCTGAATTTAACCCAATGTAAGCATGTGGTGTTATCTTGACTGACAGCAAGATTTGCCAATCGGAGCTTGGATCCGCTGTTGCACCTTGGTTTCTGCCTTCCAATCGGCGTGTGGGGTTGGATTTGGTTGAGACACGGGATTAGCGGGCGGGTCCGTGACATTCATAGCCAGTCTCCGAAAAGTATAATTCGCTTGTCAAATGCTCATTTTGCGTGGGGTAAGGTTGGATTTAAAGGATCTTGCTGTAGACACAAGTTTACAACAGCAAACATCTTTCTGGAGGCCTCTTTGTTGTTAAGGCGGTTCCTCGGCATGTCTTTTTATCCCGCTGTAGTGTACGGCAAGTTAGAGCATGTGTATTTCCGTGGCCAAGACATGCACAGTTCGTCGACTGTTTAAAGCTGTTGCTTTGATTAATGCATCTCTCAGCAAAGAAATATGTATTTAAGAATGGTGGTGATCTTGTGCCACTCCGTTCTGAGTAATGATCGGTCTCCCAGAGGCGGAAAGGTCAGAGTTCCTGACCCTCTGCAGAGAGTGCAAAGAGTGCGGAGCATATTTATGAGGATGTTGCCGGGGATTGAGCGATTAATTATGGAGAGAAGTTGAGCAGGTTGGAATTTGATTAATTGGCGTGTAGAAGACTGAGGGGTGATCTTATAGAAGTGGATAAAATCATGAGGGTGACCGAGTGAATTCACAGCCTTTTTCCCAGGATTAGAGCATTGAGAACTAGGGGATGCAGATTTGGGGTGAGGGGGGAGCATTTAAAGGGGGACCCAATGGGCAATACTTTCACACAGAGTGGCCCACGTATGGAATGATCTGCCAAGGAAGCAATAGAGGCATTTAAAAGGTACTTGGAAATGAAAGGATCAGACGGATATGGGTCTAATTTAGGAGGGAAGCTTTGTCGACATGGACCACAAACACGGAAGAGCCAGTTTCTGTGCTGTGTGAATGTATGATTTGAGCACAAGTTTCTAGGCTGATGGACAAGTCTAGTGTTGTATAGCGTTATATATGTTACACAGAACTTTTGGGGGTGGGGAGGGTGAATGTTAAGTTAAAGCTACCTCTGTTTCAGCAATCCCATAATACTCAAAAATAAACAGGGGTCTTAATCCAAAGTTACAAGTTAATTGTCATATTTACAAGTGCAATGAAGAACTTAGTTGCAGCAGCATCACAGGCAATGTTCCCTCAAGTTTATAATGATCAGTGTATTCAAAAATCTTGTACTATGCAATTTTTTGCCCAGTGACAATAACGTGCGCACTGAATTTTATATATAGAGGTATTCATTTTAACAGACAGCAAAACATTGTCAATGAGAACTTCGATCTCCTCTGGGTTTGATTGTTTTCGCTCTTGTTCATCCACTCTCACAAAGCACACGTAGCAGGCACAGGTAATGAAGAATTTTCTTGCCGGAGCTTTTGCACAACGTCCATATGTGATTTACTTGCTAAGTGGCGCTTTAAAAAGTTAAGTTTTCAAATATCATTCCACTTCTTCCCACTTGCAAATTCTTCAGTAACTTTTGTATTGTGACAAATACACACAGGTAAGACCAGTTTCTGTTTTGTACATAAATATTTCTTGTAGCTGCATGTTCCTGGCCTCATGAGCATTCGGTGTAGCAGTTTCTACTGTGTAACTAAGCCATTCCACTTTAAATGAACTAGCAGTTCTTTTGTGCTTCACACCTTTTGCTTCTTTGGAATTTGACATAATGAATCAATAATTTCTTCAATAAAAACAGTATAAATAAGCCAGTTCTAAAATCTGTAGGCAAATCATCACAAACTCCATATTGTCAACACCATCCACATCAGAAGCCGGAAAAGGAATTGTGATTAAGTACGGCTGTGAAATATGCTTGATGTGCCAGCAAGGTCGATGGTGACTACCTTTTGCGCGTGGTTTAAATTCCTTTGCGCGCTAGTAGCAAAAGATGTGTGCATGCGCAGACCTTACAGGAAACGGCTACAGGTGCATTGGTAGGTAGGTACAGGCACCTGTATTTTTGCATTGCTGTTTTTGGGAGGATGGGGAGTGTCAAGTCTTGCTCTGCTTAAGATGACTTTTATGCTCCTTACATCAATGACCCACATTTTGAAAATGCTTTAATGACTGTAGATTATAATGGTGTCTTTATAGATCATAAGACATAACAGAATTAGACCATTCAGCCCATTGTGTCTGCTCCACTGTTCCATCATGGCTGATCCCACTCAACCACACACTCCTTCCTTTTCGCCATATCTTTTGTTGCCTTGATTGACAACAAAATGATCATCTTCTGCCTTAAATATACCCACGGACTTGACCTCCACTGCAGTCTGTGAGAGAGCATTCCACAGATTCACTACTCTCTGGCTGAAAAAAATTCCTTCTTAGCTCTGTTCTATAAGGTCGCCCCTGGATTTGAGGCTGTGCCCTCTAGCTCTGGATACCCCCACCAAAGAAAACATCCTCTCTACATCCACCTCATCTAGTCCTTTTAACATCCGTTATGTTTCAATGAGCTCCCCATGCATTCTTCCAATTTCCAGTGAATACAGGCCCAAAGCTGCCAAACACTCCTCGTGTGTTAACTCCTACATTCCCAGAATCATCTTCTTGAACCTCCTCTGGACTCTTTCCAAAGACAATACTTCTTTCTGAGATAAGGAGCCTAAAGCTGTTTGCAATACTCCCAAATACAGCCGGATTAGTATCTTATAAAGGCTTAGTGTTATTTCCTTGCCTTTGTATTCTGTTCCCCTTGAAATAAATGCCAACATTGCATTTGCCTGCTTTACCACATCCTCAACCTATAAATTAACTTTCTCGGAGTCTTGCATGAGGACTCCTAAGTTCCTGTACACCTCTGATGTTTGAACATTCTTCCCATTTAGATAATAGTCTGTGCTATTTTTCCTTTTACCAAATGCATTATCATACATTTCCCAACACTATTCCATTTGCCACTTTTTTGCCCATTCTTCCAATTTGTCCATGTCTGCTGCAATCACATTGCTTCCTCCGCACTACCTACCCCTCCCACCTATCATCCGCAAACTTTGCCACAAAGCCATTAATTCCATTGTCCAAATCATTGACAAACAATGTGAAAAGTAGTGGTGCTATAACTGATCCCTGAGGAACACCACTAGTCACTGGCAGCCAACCAGAAAAGGCCCCTTTTATTTCCACTCGCTGCCTCCTGCCTGTCCAGACATTCCTCTATCCATACCAGTACCTTTCCTGTAATGCCATAGGATTTTACCTTGTTAAGCAGCCTCATGTGTGGCACCTTACCAGACTCCTCCTGAAAATCCAGGTAAATGACATCCACTGCCTTAAGTTCACTCTGTCTGTTACGTCCTCACTGAACTGTTAACAGATTTGCAAGGCAAGATTTACCTGTACAGCAACCATGCTGACTTCATTAGTCTCCAAGTACCCCGAAACTTCATCCTTAATAATACTCCCATGCTTTCCCAACCACTGAGGTTGGGCTGACTGGCCTATCCTTCCTACCTTCTTAAAGAGTGGAGTGGCACTTGCAGTTTTCCGGTCCTCTGGGACCATGCCAGAATCAAGTGATTTTTGAAATATCATGACCAATGGATCCATTATCTCTTCAGCAACCTCTACCAACACTCTGGAAAGTAGTTCATCTGACTTATCCACCTGAAGAGCTTTAAGTATATCTATTAGGCCATTGGCTGAGGAATGGCAGAGAATTCAGATAAATGTGAGGTCTTGCATTTTGGTGAGCCAAACCAACACCAAGGCAGGGTTTGCACAGTAAATGGTAGGACTCTGGGCAGTACTGTAGAACTGGGAGACCTAGGGGTGCAGGCACTTCATTGAAGGTGCAGCACACATAGAGAGCTTAGTAACAAAAGGACTTGGTGCTCTTGCCTTGCATTACAGTATTGAGTACAGGAGTTGGGATGTTACAATATAGTTGTGCATGATGCGCGTAAGGCTACCTTTTGAGTATACTACATACTATTCTTGTGCTGTAGGGAGGATATCAATAAACTGGAAGTGATGCAAAAAAGATTTACAAGGATATTACTGGGATTTAAGTTGTAAGGAAAGGTGGATAGAACAGGGTTTGTTTTTCCCTTGAAGCTGAAGAGGCTAAGGGGCTTTCTTAGGGATGTTTATGTAATTATGAGGGGATAGATAAGGGAATGGCTTTTCCCTTGGAAGGAGAGTCCAAAACTTGAAGACATAGGTTTAAGGTAAGAAGGGAAAGATTTAAAAGGACCTTTGGCCCATCATGTACGTATATGCTTTCCTTGCTCACCCACATCTACAGTTTTGTTTGTATTGAACTGTCAAAGGAGGCCATATAGGCAAGTACATTTGCAACATTTAGAAGACATTTGGGCAGTTTCATGGATGGGGAATGGGCCAAATGCAGGCAAATTGGGCAAGTTGATTGGTGTGAATGAGTTGGGCTGAAGATCATGTTTTCTGAGTGTATGGCTATTATTACGTTGCTATTTTGGGGTAAGTGGGCTCTTGCTTTCTTTAAGTAGACTATCCTGTTTCCTACATCAGTCAGTACTTGAATGGCTAAAGTGAAAGGTGCTATGGAAATGCACTGGTTCTCCCTCCACTCCAGCATTCAGCGTGTCGGAGCCTGTTCAGTTATGAGGTAGCATTCCTCAGCCAATCCTGCCTGGTGCCACTCACCTGTGTTGTTGAAATGGCAGCTATTTTTCTTAATGCTGCTGTCAACAAAGGAGAAATATGTATTTTAGCGAGCTCATAATGTGCTTATTGTACCACTCCTCTCTGTGAAAAGAAGATGTATAGATTTCATTAACATGTGGTCTTGCGGTTGACTTAGATTGGAAGAAACTTGCCCAGTTCACCTAGTGTGAAAACAGGAAATGCTGGGAAGTGAACAGCAGGCCAGGGAGCAGTTGTAGGACTGACTGACTTAAATCATAATTGATCAGTAACCCATTTACTAATGGGCCAGTACAAGAGATTTCGGAGCTGTCCTTTCCAACTGAAGCTTATTGTCTTCTGACCATGTACTGGCTTGAAGGCAAACAAAAAATAAATCTGTATTTACATAGTGCCTTTCACGTCACTGTCAGAACACGCCAGTGCCTTTTAAAATGAAGAAATGTCTTTTGGTGCCACAGAGCTAGTTTTGTTCCCCCAGACAGTGAGTGCAAACAGATTTGTTTTTGGTGATAGGTGCTGGGAGAACTTGGTGGGTCAGGCAGCATCTCTGGACGAAAATGGATAACAACATTTCAAGTTGAGGCACTTCATCTGGACCAGTGCAGAGACCCATGGCCTTGACTGTTCATTTCCTTCCACAGATGCTGCCTAACCCTCTGAGGTCTTTAAGCAGCTTATTTGTTATTCCAGATTCCAGCATCTGCAGTCTCTTGTTGATAGCTTTAGGAATATTTGTTGGAGGGCAGGTATTGGCTCTCGCACACCCGGGGGAATTCACCAATTCTTCAAGCTGGTGCAGTTGGACCTTTTTATTCCACCTGAGGGAACAGATATGGGTTTGGGTTTAATGTGTCCTTGGAAAGATGGCTGCTTGAACTTGAATTGCAACAGTGCAGCACCTCCTCAGCACTGCTGTAATCCCAGCCCAGACTTTGCTCAGGTGTCCTGCATTGGGACAAGAATCCACAACTTTCATTGTTGCCTTTTTGTTTTGTAGGGAGGTTAAGTTTTCTTGATCAAACCGTCTAGATCTTTAGCTGAATGGATTCTTGCTCATTTTTCAATTTAATTTTGTTTTTTTTTTAACACAATTTTCAGCCCATTTCTTTCCCAAAAACGAGCAGCTCCACCCATGGATTCTGTCTACATTCTTTGCTGCCTTGGCAAAGAAGTCAACCTAATCATAGACACTCGCACCTCAGACATACCCATTTCTCCCCACTCCCATCAGGTAGAAGACACACTAGTTTGTGCATGGGTGCTGCCAAGTTAAGGACAGCTTGGCACCTACTATTATAAGACTCCAGATTGGAGCTATGATGTGATAAAGCTAAACTCTTGGACTCACTGATAACTACATCTGTGGGAAGTGTAGCCAACTCCAGCTCCTGAAAAAACGCATCAAGGAGACGGAGCTGGAGTTGGATGAACTGGATCATCTAGGAGGCAGAGCAATTGATAGGTAAGACTTTTGAGCAGATGGTTACACCCAGAGTGCAGAATTCAGGGAGTAGATGGGTGAACACCGAGACAGGTAAAGGGAGTAAGAAGTTAGTGCAGGGTCCCCTTGTGGCCATTCCCATCAGCAACAGGTATATCCCTTTGGATACTAATGAAGGGAATGTCCTATCTGGGCAAGGCAGCAGCAGCCAGACCTATAGCACTGCGGTCAGCTCTGAGCCTCAGAAGGAGCAGTAGTGCTCCTTCTGACTTCAGAAGGTGAAGTCAGGCAGAGCAGTAGTCATAGGGGACTTGACAGTTCGGGGGGGGGGGGGGCAGCTAAAAGATTCTGCAGCAGCAAAAGAGATGCCAGGATAGAGTATTGTCTCCCAGGTGCGAGGGTCCAGGAGTCTCTGACTGGTTGCAGAATATTATTGAAGGGGAGGGTGAGCAGCCAGAAGTCATGATACAAATTGCTACCAATGACATAGCCAGGAGAGGGGTAGAAATCTGCACAGTAAGTTTGGGGAGTTAGGAAGGAGGCTGAAGACCAGGACCTCCAAGGCAGTAAACTCCAGATTACTCCTGGTGTAACGAGCTAGCGAAGGTCAGAACAGGAAGATAGTGCAGCCGCATGAGTGGCTGAGGAGATGGGGCAGGGCTGTGGATCATTGGAACCTTTTCTGGGGAAGGGGTGACCTGTACAAGTGGGACAGGTTGCACCTGAACTGGAGGTGAACAAATATTCTGGGAGGAAGGTTTGCTAATGCTATTGGGGTGGGTTTAAATTAGATTAGCAGGGGAGTAGGAGCCGAAGTGAAGAGGCAGAGGATGGGGCGTTTGGCGCAGAGGTAGAGGGAGTTTGTGAGGAAGAATGGGCAGATGATAGAGCAAAGATGCACTCAGCCAGATGGTTTGAGATGTGTCTATTTTAATGCAAGGACTATCATAATTAAGGCAGGTGAACTTGGAGTGTAAATCAATATGTGGAACTATGACATTGGGGCCATTACAGAGTCTTGGATGTCTCAGGGGCAGGAACGGCTGCTGAGTGTGCCGGGCTTGAGCTGTTTGAAAAAGGACAGGGATGGAGGCAAAAGAGGTGGGGAGGTGGCATTGCTAATCAGGGCTAGTATCACGGCTGCAGAAAAGGAGGAAGTCATGGAGGGATTGTCTACTTAGTCATTGTGGGTGCAAGTCAGAAATGAGAATGGGGCAATAATTCTACCGTTTTTTTCAATAGGACCCCCCCCCCCCCCCCAATGGTAACAGGGACATCGAGGAGCAGATCGGGAGGCAGATTCTGGAATGGTGTAATAATAAGGATGTTGTGATGGGTGATTTTAACTTAATATTGACTGGTATCTCCTTTTAGAGCAAGGGGTTTGGATGGGGTGGAATTTGTTAGGTGCGTTCAGGAACGTTTCCTGATACAATATGTAGATAAGCCAACTAGAGGAGTGATTTTATTTGATCTGGTGTTGGGAAATGAACCTGGTCAGATATCAGATCTCGCAGTGGGAGAGCATTTTGGAGGTAGTGAGCGCAACTCTATCTCCTTTACCATGCTGCTGGAGAGGGATGGGAGCAGACAATTTGGGAAAACACTTAATTGGGGTAGGGGGGAAATATGATACTATTAGGCAGAAATGGGAGCGTAATTTCATGTTCTCCATGAAATGCTAGGTAGAAATATGGTAAGTGTTCAGGGAACATTTGCATGGCATTCTGCGTAGGTATGTTCTATTGAGTCAGGAAAGGGTGGCAGGATTAAAGAACCATGGTGTACAAAGGATGTAGAAAATCTAGTTAGGAAAAGAAAAGCTTTTGAAAGGTTCAAGAAACTAGGCACAGTTAGAGCTCCAGAAAATTACAAGGTTGCCAGGAACGAGCTTAAGAATGAAATTAAGAGGGTTAGAAGGAGCCATGAGAAGGCCTTGATGAGCAGGATAAAGGAAAACACAAAGGCTTTCTACAGGTATGTGAAGAACAAGAGGATGAGCCGTTTGAGAATAGGAAAGTCAGGTGCAATGGCAGAAACGTGTGTGTGGAATCAGAGGAGGCAGCAGAGGTATTTATGAGTATTTTGCTTCAGTATACACCAGGGAAAAGGATCTTCGCAATTGTGGGGATGACTTACAGCTGACTGAAACACTTGAGCATGTAGACATTAAGAAAGAGGATGTGCTGGAGATTTTGAAAAGTTGCTAGGTCCGGAGGAGATATACTCCCAGGCTACTGTGGGAAGCGATGATCTTTGCATCATCAGTAGGGATGGGAGAAGTACCGGAGGATTGGAGAGTATCAGATGTTGTTCCCTTGTACAAGAAAGGGAGCAGAGATAACCCAGGATATTATAGACCAGTGAGTCTGACTTCAGTAATGGGGGCAAGTTGTTGGAGAAGATCCTGAGAGGCAGGATTTATGAACATTTGGAGAGACATAATCTGATTGGGGATAGTCAGCATGGCTTTGTCAAGGGCAGGCCGTGCCTTATGAGCCTGGTTGAATTCTTTGAGGTTGTACCAAAATGCATTGATGAAGGTAGATCAGTGGATGTAGTGTATATGGATTTCAGTAAGGCATTTGATAAGGTTCCCCATGCAAGACTCCCTCAGAAAGTAAGGAGGCACGGTATCCAAGGAGTCCTTGCTTTGTGGGTGCAGAATTGGCTTGAACACAGAAGGCAAAGGTTGGTTGTATATCGTTCGTATTCTCCATGGAAGTCAGTGACTAGTGGTGCTCCTCAGGGATCTGTTCTGCGACTCCTCCTCTGTGATTTTTTTTATATATAAATGACCTGGATGAGGAAGTGGAAGGGTGGGTTAGTAAGTTTGCTGATGACACAAAGGTTTGGGGTGTTGTGAATAGTGTGGAGGGCTGTCAGAGGTTACAGCAGGACATCGATAGGATGCAGAACTGGTCTGAGAAGTGGGAGATGGAGTAAAACCCAGATAAGTGTGGTGGTTCATTTTGAAAGGTCAAATTTTAAGACAAAATATCGTATTAGTGGTAAGACTCTTGGCAGTCTGGAGGATCAGAGAGATCTTGGGATCAGTGTTCATATGACTCTTCCAAGCTGTTGCGCAGCTTGACAGCGCTGTTAAGAAGGTGTGTTGGCCTTCGTTAACTGTGGGATTGTGTTCCAAGAGCTGTGATGTAATGTTAAAGCTATCTAGACCTTAGTTAGACTCCACTTGGAGTACTGTGTTTAATTTTGGTCACCTCATTACAGAAAGGATGTGGATACTATAGGAAGAGTGCAGATGAGACTTATAAAGATTGTGCCTGGATTGGAGAGCGTGCCTTATGAGAAAAGGTTGAGTGAACTTGCACTTTTCTCCCTGGAGTAATGGAGGATGAGAGGTGACCTGATAGAGCTGTATAAGATGATGAGTGGCATTGATCATGTGGATATCCAGAGGCTTTTTCAGAGAGCTGAAATGGCTAACATGAGGGGGCACAGTTTTAAAGTCCTTGGAAGTAGGTACAAGGGGGATGTCAGGGGTAAGATTTTTCACACAGAGAGTGGTGGGTGCGTGGAATGCACTGCCAGCAACAGTGGTAGAGACGGATACGATAGGGTTGTTAAGGGACTCTTGGTTAGGTACAAGGAGTCTAGAAAAATAGAGGGCTATTTAGTAGGGTAATTCTAGGCAGTTTCTAGAGTAGATTACACGTTCAGTGCAGTATTGTGGGCTGAAAGGCCTGTAATGCGCTGTAGACTTTTATGCTCTATGATCTCCCCAGCACTTTGTCTATCTGCTTTATGCGTCATCTTTAACAGTAACACAATATTCTGCTGTCTTTTTTTTCTCCTTTTTGTACTAGCTAAATGCACTTATGTATGGAATGATCTGTCTCTGTGGCAGACAGACAAAAGCTTTTCACTATCTCAGTATCCATGACAATAAGTCTAGTTGTATTACATTGTCGTGTAAAGTGGTTATAGAGTTGCTGAGCTGTATTGATTAGGTTTGTGCTGATTGGTGCAAGAATGTGAATGGTTGAAGGGAAGTAGCTACTTTTTAAATGTGTGGTGAAGGTGTTCCCACAATACAATTGTGCTGAGAGTGTCAGTACTTTGCCCCTTTGTTAATAGCAGGTCTGTGGAGACAGAGAAAGAGAGACAGGCAGAGTTAATTTTCAGCTTGATTGCTTTGTGCCTACAAAGGCAGTCCCTTGTCGGTTAAGATCTGAGTGTCATAACACTGTATGTCCTCGGGCAAAATGTGTTTCTTTTAAAGAAATATCACAGTGAATGAGGGCAAGCAAGTACAAGTGAACAATCAGGACTTAAGTATTCAGTGGAAGGCGAGAGAGAGAGCACATGCTGGAAATCTGGAGCAACACACCTAGTGCTGGAGGAACTTGGCAGGTCAGGCAGCATTTATGGAAGGAAATGGACAGAAGATGTTTCAGATTGAAATCTTCAGTTTATCTGCTGCTGGCACTCTCAAAAGCGCTGTGTCCTGTGACGTGGAGACCAGAAATGTACATAATAATTGCTTCAAATGCGGCCACCACAGTTTTCTGCAACAGTGGTATAACTTTCTGACTTTCAATCTCAACGCTAAACCAGTGAAAGCAAGCCACAACATACTCCACATTTTCCACCCTATCTACTTGTGTTGCTTCTTTAGGCAAACTCTACACTTTGTGCTTTAGGGGCCCTCTGTATATCAGTGCTATTGAAAGTTCTGCTACTTTCTGTGTATGGTAGGGTGTGGTGTTATCAAATTAACTGATCTCTCGTGCCTTTCAGTCAAAATCATATAACACAAAAAATGTGCCCTTCAGCCCATGACGTCCATTCCACCTGTGCTACCTCTACATGATTCTTCCTTACCCGCTTTTACATCTTGGTGATGCAAGTACTTGTCTAAATGCTAAAGTATCTTTAGGTAGAAGAAATCTTAATTTTGACTTTCATCATGTTAGTTTGATAGGAGGAGTGAATTTTTATCCCAGGAACACCCACCTGGTTGAGACAGACAGTGCAAATTCTGTAATAATAGCTAGATTTAGTGTCATTTGTGACATACACATCAAAACATACAGTGAAATACATCAAATTTAGCAAGGATTGTGCTGGGCAGCATGCAAGTATTGCCATACTTTGGTGCCAACGTAGCCTGCCCACAACTCACTAACTGTAACCCATGCATCTTTGCAACATGCAAGGAAGCTGGAGCACGCAGAAGAACCCCACGGGAGAACGTACAGACAGTGGGAAGAATTGAACCTCAAAGTTATATCTGACGCTGCAAAGCGAAGCGCTAACCGCTGCGCTACCATGGGCCAGCTAGCCCTTTCCACTGTCAGATATTTAGGAGCTGAATGTCAACGCTTGTTCTTTCTATCACAGTTCTGTTATTCATTGATGTTTAATGTCAGTAGATTAAAACAGGTTCTGGGGATTATGTTCTTGGGTGCCTTTAAGGATGTGTGAGCTGCCACCTCCGCTAGGAAGTCATGTAGTAACTCGAACACTTAATTCAGACTGAGACTCCAGTGCAGTAGAAGCAGAGATGGGAGCTTGGATGAGTGTTAAAGATGAAAATTAAGATACAGCCACCCACTTAGATTCAAATCCACATGATCAAGCCTGCATACCTTCTGGGTACCTCGAAGCTCTGAGTTTATTCTGAATTGCGGTAGAGTTATTCCTAGTGACTTCAGGGTACATCTGTATCTCAACCAGTATCCCTGGTTAGTTAGGCCAGTATGACATTGTTTTTATCAGAGTCAGGTTTAATATTATTGACACATGTTGTGAAATTTGTTTTGTGGCGGCAGTACAGTGCTATACATAAGCACTATAAATGACAACAAGAAATATATTAAAAAATTAAATAAGTTGTGCAGAAATAGTGAGGTAGTGTTGATGACTTGGTTTATTATCTGTTCAGAAATCTGATTGCAGAGGGGAATAAGCTGTTCCTACAATGTTGAGTGTGTCTCTTCAGGCTCCTGCACCTCCTCTCTGATGGCAGTAATAAGGAGTATGTCCTAGTTGATGGAGGTATTTGATGGATGCTGCCTTTTTGAGGCGTTGTCTTTTGAAGGTGTCCTCAATGCTGGGGTGCTTTCTCAGCACATTGTTTATTATATGAGAAGCAACAATACAAACATTACTTCAATGCCCTGAAGATAAGCAAGCCTTTTTTCTTGATCTCATGGCTCTGGGTCCAGATATTTTGAGTTCATTTTGGAAAAGCATCCCACACTTGTCCAGCTGCGGTAAATACTCATACTATAAAGGAGAATTGTGCAGCCTACAACGATGGGAAAAAAGTGAATGAGATGACCTTCCAAATTGTAAAACTGAGCTGAAGTATAAGAATACGCGTTTGCAGAATAAACTTAGCTGCCTAGCCTGTGAAATTTACACTGGATTTAAGGCAGTGTTTTGGGAGAAACAGTAATAACTTATAAAGACACAGGGTCTGCGATAAGCCCAGGAAAATAACTGCTGGCTTTGCACTGATCATTAGACCTCCCTGCAGATCCAAATTCGATATCTTGGGCCCTGGCTGTAGGGTTAGGACATTGTGTGCTTAAGTGTCATCCAATCAGCTTAAGTTCACCCATGCAAGCTGATATATATAGAGTCTTGTATTAAATGCTGCTGAGTATGTGGACAATGTCTTCTGAATGTTTACACAAAATGCTGAAGGAACTCAGCAAATCAGGCAGCATCTACGGAGGGGAATAGCAAATCAACATTTCGGGGTGAGACCCTTCATTAGATGCTGCCGGAATTTTGTGTGTGTTGCTTACAAATGCAGGATTTCTTGATGCTTAGTTTTTGTCGTTGTCTAAACTCGATGAGCTGAATGATCTTCTGAGTGTTGTTTGTTACTTGCTAATCGGAGAATTTCTTCATCTGAGTCACTTCCCACCTCTTGCAGCTCACACTGTTACCGGATTCTTCCACCTCTTCTATTTGGCCCACTTTCCCTTAACCCCCATTGCTGCTCTTCGATCTCAACCACTTTTCAGTCATCGGTTCCCTTTTTTTCTAAGCCACTGAGGTTGTAACTGAACCCAATGAATTTTGGCCTCTGCAACAGCCTGCCATCTTTTTAGCACTCTCTCGGAAATCGTAGTTATCAGCAAATGCACAAGTACATGAATACAATGAAAAACGCACCTGTAGTGGCATTGCCGGTACTCTGCATCATATCGGCTGCATTCACGAGGCAAAACACAATAAGCTCGATGCAATTTTTACAAGAGCAAGATGTTCAGTGGTTCAATTTAATGTTAGAGAATGTATACAGTATAGAACTTGAAATCCTTACTCTTTGCAGACATCCATGAAACACCCCAAAGAATGAATGACAGAAAGTGTTAGACCCCCTCCAAAGTCCCCCTCCCCCTCCCATGCACAATCAGTAGCAAAAGCATCAAACTACCCCTCCCAATGATCTAGCAAAAGAATTTGCCCCCACCACTCGCCATGCAGGCAATAGCAAAGACCATGATCCAGCGTCCATCGAAAACTACTGTCGGTCTCAACACTTCGATATCTCAGACAGGCTACAGCATGCTGTTTTGATGCTACAATCTGTAGTGTCCCTTATTTGAGTTCCCCCAACTTGAAAGCCAGCAGACTCTCTCTCACCTTTGAGAGATAGATCGCTTGAGTGCAGAGGCCTCTGGTAGCTGCGCCTGCAGTCTCAATGTTTCAATCTGCCGCGGCGCTTCAGTCAGTGACATCGGCGAAGGATCGGGTGGCGTGTGTCTTCCAGGACGCTCCTGGGGATACAAAAGTGCCAAGCTGCTTGGCAAGTTCAGAGAGCAAGAATCCACCGCCTGTGAGGAATGTAGTTTGAGCGCAGCAGTAGATCCTGGGCTCCGACAGGACCCCACCCACCTTGAAATGGAAGAAAGAGACAGGAGAAAAGGAGATTTAAACTGTTTGACGGATGATTTGGAAGAAGTCACCCAGGTCTGTAAAAACATCTGATAGATAGATAGATAGATACTTTATTCATCCCCATGGGGAAATTCAACTTTTTTCCAATGTCCCATACACTTGTTGTAGCAAAACTAATTACATACAATACTTAACTCAGTAAAAAATATGATATGCATCTAAATCACTATCTCAAAAAGCATTAATAATAGCTTTTAAAAAGTTCTTAAGTCCTGGCGGTAGAATTGTAAAGCCTAATGGCATTGGGGAGTATTGACCTCTTCATCCTGTCTGAGGAGCATTGCATCGATAGTAACCTGTCGCTGAAACTGCTTCACTGTCTCTGGATGGTGCTATGTAGAGGATGTTCAGAGTTATCCATAATTGACCGTAGCCTACTCAGCGCCCTTCGCTCAGCTACCGATGTTAAACTCTCCAGTACTTTGCCCACGACAGAGCCCGCCTTCCTTACCAGCTTATTAAGACGTGAGGCGTCCCTCTTCTTAATGCTTCCTCCCCAACACGCTACCACAAAGAAGAGGGCGCTCTCCACAACTGACCTATAGAACATCTTCAGCATCTCACTACAGACATTGAATGACGCCAACCTTCTTAGGAAGTGCAGTCGACTCTGTGCCTTCCTGCACAAGGCATCTGTGTTGGCAGTCCAGTCTAGCTTCTCGTCTAAGTGTACTCCCAGATACTTGTAGGTCTTAACCTGCTCCACACATTCTCCATTAATGATCACTGGCTCCATATGAGGCCTAGATCTCCTAAAGTCCACCACCATCTCCTTGGTCTTGGTGATATTGAGACGCAGGTAGTTTGAGTTGCACCATATCACAAAGTCCTGTATCAGTTTCCTATACTCCTCCTCCTGTCCATTCCTGACACACCCCACTATGGCCGTGTCATCAGCAAACTTCTGCACATGGCAGGACTCCGAGTTATATTGGAAGTCTGATGTGTACAGGGTGAACAGAACCGGAGAGAGTACGGTTCCCTGCGGCAGCCCCTGTGCTGCTGACCACCGTGTCAGACCTACAGTCTCCCAACCGCACATACTGAGGTCTATCTGTCAAGTAGTCCACTATCCAATCCACCATGTGAGAGTCTACTCCCATCTCCGTTAGTTTGTGCCTTAAGATCTTGGGCTGGATGGTGTTAAAGGCACTAGAGAAGTCAAGGAATGTAATCCTCACAGCACAACTGACCCCCTCTAGGTGAGAGAGTGATTTGTGCAGCAAATACGTGATAGCATCCTCCACTCCCACCTTCTCCTTATACGCAAACTGAAGAGGATCCTGGGCGTGCCTGGTTTGTGGCCTCAGATTCTGTATTATCAGCCGCTCCATGGTCTTCATCACGTGCGACGTCAAGGCAACAGGTCTGAAGTCATTCAACTCTTTTGGTTGTGGTTTCTTCGGTACTTCTTCTGGCACTACCTTTTAGTGCAAAGTGGTCATAGTGTTGCTATTCTATGTTCACTGTCCACTGAGTGTGTGTGTTTGGCCAAGTGGTGGTCTGTGTCCATTTCAAGGTTTGACACGTGCATGCATTCAGAGATGCTCTTCTGCACACCATTGTTGTAATGTGTGGTTATTTGAGTTACTGTTGTCTTCCTGTCAGCTTGACCCACTCTGGCTATTCTCCTCTCCCCTCTGTCATTAGCAAGGCATGTTTGCCCTCAGAGCCGTAGCTCGCTGGATGGTGTTTGTTTTTCATACCCTTCTTTGAAAATTCTAGAGACTGTTGAGTGAAAATCCCAGAAGATCGGCAGTTTCTGAGATACTCAAACCATCCTATCAGGCACCAACAATCATTTTACGGTCAAATTCACTTAAGTACGTTTATTTCCCATTCTGATGTTAAACCTGAACAACAACTGAACCTCTTGACCATGACTTCATGCTTTTATGCACTGAGTTGCTGCACGTAATTGGCTGATTATATTTGCATTAATGAGGTGTGCCTAATAAAGTGGCCACTGAGTGTAAGCTAATTGCATCAAGAACCAATTGGTTGACGGGAAGCAGCTCCAGGGTTCTGTTTCTCCTGCCCGATGGTGTGCATTTATTGATATGGTAAAACTTATGCTTCATGAGCCTCCTATACAGAAGCATCCTTCAAGTCCTTACCAGATGAAGGGCTGAAGCATATAGACCAACAATAGGATGTAATAAACAAGGCAGTTGAGTGTTAAAACTGTACATTCTTGAGTTTATTTTTGTTCACGTTGCTTTGGTAGATGCATTGGAAATGAAAAATGTGCAGGCATGTATGCACACACACCTAAATGTTTGCAGCATTGAAGTCAAACTTGGTTTGTATAAAGATCAATATTTAACCTCTGCCATTTGAAGAGCAGTTATGGTGACTCTTTTGTTTGGTGAAGTTTAACGTTTTTAGTGAGGCCTTTAGTGTTTGTAGATTTTTTTGTTATAGGAGGTATACTTAGTCATACAGCACAGAAACAGGCTTTTTGGCCCAATTCATCCATGCTGACCAAAGCTAGTCGCATTTGCCAAATTTGGACAAATTGATCTCCTATGGATGTAACTCTCCAAACATCTTTTCATGGACTCAAAAGTCGTAAAGAATGGAAACATTCTTCAGCCCAACTCATGCATGCCCAGTGGGCTAGTGCCATCCACCTGCATTTGGCCTCTAGCCCACACACCTCCCCTATCCATCCATGGGCTTGTCTAGATGGCTTTTAAATGTTGCTAAGTACTATTTGCAAGTACTATTGCTTTGGCTGTGATTGCCTTTTTCCTGTCACCTTGCCTGCAAACTCAAGCCAAACCTGCACCACCAAAGTCCACCCTTGAAGAGAAGCCAAGAATGGAGCATCATCCTGACACAAGGAAGTGTGTGCTTTAAGCAGGGAACAACCCTGCTTAACCTTGCTTTAAGTACCTCAGCAAGTACTATTTGTGGCAGCTCATTCCAGATATGCACCACTCTGCATGAAGAAGCTGCCACTGATGTCCTTTTTAAACTCTCACTTCTGATCCTAAACCTATGCCCTCTTGTTTTTTTTAGCACCCCCTCCCTGAGGAAAAAGTCATTCATCCTGTCCATGCCCCTCATAATCTTACACAGCTCTAACTATCACTTCCTCCGGTCTCCTTAAACCAAAAGACTTGATATCATTACCCAAAGTCATGAAACCTTAACTAGCTGAGGACAATATTTTTTTAAATTTAGGGAAAAAAAATCAAATATACAAGCAATTTATCAACACAGACACACTAAAGCAGCTGAAGATACTTAAGTGGGAATAAATTTGAAGACCTGTCACATGATATATTTAGTATAGGTGAACAAAAACAGTGTGCAGTTCTGACCAGTTTACTACAGGAAAAGTATAAATCAATAAGCTTACAAGAATACAGGGAAAATTCACAAGGGTGTTGCTTGGAATCAAGGACCTGAGCTACAGGGAAAGGCTGAACAGGCCATGACCCCGCTCCCCCGAGTGCAGGAGAACAAGGGGGAGATCTTACTGTGGTGTACAAAATCATGATGGTCATAATTAGGATGAGGTCACAGATTCAGTGCGAAAGGTAAAATTACCAAATGGAATCTGAGGGCAATGCCTCCTCACCCAGAGGGTGGCGTGAGTGTTGTCAGTGGAAGTTGTAGATGCAAGTCCAACTGTAACAAAAGCTTAGTTAGGTACATGAATGAGAAGGATAGGCTAGATGGGACAGGGCGGAAGTTGGCATCAATTGGATAGGCCAAAGGGCCTGTTTCTGTGCTTTAGTACTCTGTGACTTCATAGGGCTCATTTAAATCTTTATTGTAGCAGCACAGATCTTCAATGTCTACCTCAGAGAGAAAAGCTTTGTTTTACATCTCTGCAAACACTGACACTTTCACCCGTATAACAAGAGACCGTAGGGGAGAATAAGAGGAGCGGATTGCACAGTTCAAGTGTGCGGCAGCTGGAAGTGACGAACAGTGGTGTGAATAAATTTGGGGATGGGCAAGAGAATGAGAATTAAAATGCAGAGATGGTGAGAGGTTGTTGGAGATTGAAGTGAGTCGTTGCCCCCAAATCTCAATCTCCAGATCAGTATTAGCCCTTTACCACTGTAAAAACATGAAAATCTCAGCGACAGACACAGCAGTTGTCTATTTGACAGCTGATTCTCAAAGCAGCTCTATGGTTGTGTGTTATGTAACAGGAAGAGAATTACCGTAGATTCCGGATTTTAAGCCGCTACTTTTTTCCCACATTTTGAACAGCTTTGAACTTTGCGGCCAATAATCCGAAGCGGCTAATGCAAGGTTTTTTTCATGCCGCCTCGTAAACATTTTGCCTCGTAACAGTAGACCAATAAAATTGATGAGTAGTTCACAGAGGTCCAATGAAATTGTACGATAAATCAAGCGCACTTTCACAATTAAATTATTGTAAATCAGTCATTTGTACTCACCCTCATCAACATGGAAAACACTCGAAGCATTGTGCTACCTACCCTACTTAGTTTAAACTATATTTGTTTTCTGTACTACATCGCGGGATGCTATGACGACACACCCGGTTTCGCGGTGTCTTGTGGGAAAATGCCGTTTGCGATGAAACGGAAAGGAGGGGGGAGCGCATTACGCGAGCGGCTTTGGATCCGAGCGAAATCTGCTTTTAAATGCCGTTTGCGATGAAACGGAAAGGAGGGGGGAGCGCATTACGCGAGCGGCTTTGGATCCGAGCGAAATCTGCTTTTAAGTTAAAGGTATCAATAACTTTTCCTGGTAGGCTGCAGTATATATATTTTTTACCAGTCGTTAGGAGATATTGGAATGTTGTTCAGTAAAGAAGTATACGCAACGTATATTTAAAAGTAGCCGCGTACGGGCACGGTTCGAAAAAAAGCATTTGCAATATGTATTTGTTTTTGTTACCATATGGATTTAATTAAAAGTTAAAAAAAATCCTCACGTGTAATATCTTTCTGTGTAAATATCTCATATTACAACGTGGGACACCTGCGGCCGAAAATCCGGTGCGGCCTAAAATCCGGTGCGGCCTTTACATTTAAAAAAATGATTTTATTTCTAAAATTAGAGCCAGCGGCTTAAAATCAGGTGCGCTCTGTAGTCCGGAATCTACGGTATTTATGCTCTTGAAGTCTCCCAATCAATGTGAGGGAATCACTGGCCACTCAAGAAGGGAAGGAGCTCTTGAGGTAGCACTAACAATATCAAGTCCATTCATCTGAAGCATTCACAAGTCCAGTGTATGTGATGGAAGGAGTGCATCACTTCCCAAACCACCCAAGTAACCTATGTCCCACTTGACAGAGCTTGTGGTCCCCACATATTCCTTGTTGACCCCTGGATCCACAAACCCTATTGAAAGCAAATCATCCTTTATGCCAAGGAACATCTCTCATGAGAGAGAACATCTGTACACAATTGCATCATAAAATCGAACCCTGACAAGGTGCATCTCATTATAACCAGTGGCCTTGGAGCAATCTGCTAGAGGTTTGAAAGTCCATCTGGTGTTCCTGGCCTTTACCTGACTGATAGGAAGATTTTGCAGGAGTTCTAAATAGACAAAGCATCTTCACCGTGTTTGTCTTTCGGCTTCTTGCACTTGCCATTTTGTTGTGGCTATTAACGTGGGTATCAATCTGTGAGGTTGGTGTAGGGAATCACTAATTGGGAGCTTGGATTCTTCTTTCACTTTGTGCAGAATATTAATACTTGTACCAAGCAGTCAGTGGAACTTTCCAAACTAAGCAGTTTAGCAGCAACGTTAGTGATGTTAAAGCTACGTTTACAACTTTTTGGCTGTGAAGTAGTGGGCGATGGCAACTATTCCATCCACAGGCTGCCACGACAAATAACTTGTTCATTGTTCTTTGTCTGTTCCCTGCTTAAAGCACACACTTCCTTGTGTCAGGATGATGCTCCAGTCTTGGCTTCTCTTCAAGGGTGGTGGTGCAGGTTTGGCTTGAGTTTGCAGGCAAGGTGACAGGAAAAAGGCAATCACAGCCAAAGCAATTTTCCATTCTCCTGTTTCTGACCTTTACATTCGTGGTCACCAGATTGTATTTAGATATGGTCTGTTTGGCTTGTGCTTCCCCTTACAAAACCCTCAGCCCAAACTCAGCAGACAATGAAACCCATCTGGTTCATTGTCTTTTGGCTAAGATGTTAAATTAAGGCCTTGTCTTCCCAGAGGTAGAAATAAGTTTCTAAGGTACCAATTTATAGAAGAGCAGGAGTTCTGTGTTCTGGCTAATGGTGATCACTTGAATAGTATAACACACAAATTGTCCTGGTGGGATCGTGCTTACGTTTAAAGTACTTGACTGATTACTTTGGGGCATGTGCCTCTGAGCAGTAGACTAGCGCATTCTGTGGAGCCGCTACCTCAGTGCCAGAAATCCAAGTCCAGCCCTCACCTTGGGTACTCTCTGCATTGAATTTGTGAGTATCCGTGTGGGTTTTCTTTGGGTGCTGAGGTTTCTTCTCGCATTCTAAAGATCTGTTGGCTGGTAAATGAATTGGCTGCTCTAAGTCAGTCCTAGTGTGTGGGTGAGTAGTGGAATCTGGCGAGGAGCTGTCAAGGTGGGGAGAAAAAAATGGGATCTGTGCAGGATTATTGTAAATGGTTGATTTGTGGTTGGTGCATGCTTGGTGGGTTGACAGGTCAATTTCTGTGCTGTATTTCTCAGATTCCTATCAGTATCCTGAGGTTGTACAGATGCTGTTTTTAAAAAAAATCAGCCCTAGCTCACAACACTGAACTTGAGATTTTTGGTTTGTGAAGCTTGGAGAGATCATGGAACTTCCCAAGCTACGTTGGGTTGTGATGGCCTGTAATTCTTCAGGCATACAGTGATCATGTTTGCAAAAGTACCGGGGGGGGGGGGGGGAACAAGCCGCCTCCTGAGTGGGAGGGCTTGGTGTTTGAGAGGCAATAAGCTTCCATTAATGCTCCCAAAGTCAAAAATGCCGTTGCTTGTCAAAGAAGGAATGTTTGCAGTCAAAATTTGCATTTCTCTCTTTGCTCTTGGGACTTACCCACCTCTTTCTTGGTTTATAAATTACTTAAGAAGTTTCCATGGTAATGTGACAGCCAATTTGCACACAGCTAGATGTCACAGAGCAACGGTGAGGTTAATGATCAGATAATTTGTTTGCACGGTATGGGTAAATGCACCCGAGAGAAGTCTTGCTTTTAAAAGTTTGGGATAGCGAGTTCTCAAAGCAGCCACTTCACATCTTAGTTTAATGTTACACCTGAAATGTGAAGTGTGGCTCACCCAGTTTCCCCCCCCCCCCCCCCCCCCCCCCCGTGATGACTTCAGCAGGGTCTGAAGCACTGCTTTAAATCTTCTCTTTCCTGTCATTAAGAGTGTAGAGATTCAAAAAAGCTTAGTGGTTGGTTGTGTTTGCTTAAAATGGTTTTGAAACCACAAAGCATTTAGTGCTCAGTCCTAAATAGCAAGTCAACATCAAGAAGGAAGTCAGAGATGGAAGGGACTCAGAAGCTGGTACCTGGAGCAAAAGGTAAAACTGCTGAAATAACTCAACAGGTTGAGAGCATCTTCAGTGGGGGGGTGAAGGTGAAAGGGATTGCCCATGTTTTTGGGTAGAGGCTCTGCATCAGGACAGGTGTAGGCAGGGTCCTGACCAGAAACATCAACAGTTCCTCCCTCTCCAAAAATGCTGCTCGTCCAGCTGAGTTCCTTCAGCGGTTTTGTGTTTTTTTTTGCAGAAGGAGAAATTAATTTGTGGAATTCTACGGGAATTCCCATTAGCCAGAGAGAAGTGAGAATGCGGAACTCGTTCCCCTTAGGAGTGGTTGAGGTGAAGACTTCAAGAAGGGCTTGATCAGTGTCGTGAAAAAGGAAACAATGCTGCAGCTGGGAGTGAGTTTTAGTTTAATTTAGTTTAGTGTTGTAACCAGTGTAAGGTGGGTAGAGTTAGGAGGATGTCATTCTGGTCTTCTGGTCTCTTGCCAAGCTTCCAGTTAGAGTTCATAATCAGAGCACCCAAGCACGGATTCCTGAACCACTGTTCCAGGTCTACCTGCTAATAAAGTAGGGTCCTAGTCTGCTAATAAAATCAAAGCAGTTAAATTGGTCACCTTGCGTCATGGTGTAGCCCTCCAATGCTTTGGTGTAATCTTACAGTGGCTTCGTTATATATAGTGGGTGTTGGCAGCCAAACCTTGTGCAGCTTTATTCTCTGTAGCCTTTCGACACGGGTACAGTACTGCACTCTGCTCTCAAGACCAATAAGCTGTGTGCCTCAAAGGTAAAACTTAGTGGCCTGAAGGGCTGAATTCGGCTGTAATATCTGTTTGATTTTTGCATGACAGAGAAGGATGTGGCTGGGTAATTTTTGCCAGATGATTCAGTCCCCCTGTTTAGCTGCTTGCTACTTCGCTCCATGTGGTACCAATTTGCATCTATTTTGTCTAATCTGATGTAAGGAACGTAGTTGTAAAAGTGGTATGCACTAATGCTTGGCAATGTATTAGTTGGGCATCCATGCAAACAGCAGGTGAATCCACTCTCAGGGCCCTACATTGAAGCCTCCTGCATTTCACTATTTCTGACAGATTACTGTATCCATGCTGAATGAAGTTGGCAATGCTTTTCAAAGTCTGGTTAATCTATTAACATGTCTGTGTAGCCTTGACGGGACGCACTTTCAACACCACAGCTTTATTTTAGTGCAAGGTGTGCAAGGACTAGCTTGAAACATTTGATGGACACAGGATTGCATTGTATTTGAGAGGTGAATGAGTAATTCGAATGTACTGCTCATCTACAATTTTCATGCTGCAGACAGTTTGAATCAACTCACAGAATGCAGTTACGTTCTTTGCATATCAAGAAAAATGTGATTAGGATTGAGTCAGCAGACAAAACTAGAGGCCATCATTATAAGAACTGTCCCTAATGGAAAATAGAGATAAATTTCTCCCAGTGGGTGGTGAGAATGTGATCTCAGTATCACTGGAGCAATTGTGACAGTGTAAATGTAGTCAAGGACAAGGCGTTAAGTATGTCGGTGTGTCGCTGCTCAGTGCTCAGCTGCACCTGTTGAAGTGAATGGCCTGTTTCTGCACAAGAATTGCATTTGTAATGTGAGAAAAAAGCAAAACTTTTTAAGAGGATTTCTGTCATTGCTTTGTGTAGAAGTATAGCAACTGTGCACGTTTGTAGTAATTTTTTAAAATCACATCTGCAGTTTGCTGATTTGGACCCCGGAGTGTGAGTGAGAGGGAGCACGCCAATAATGAGCAACTACACGGTCTCTCTGGTTGGCCCAGCCCCGTGGGGATTCAGACTTCAAGGTGGCAGAGATTTCAACATGCCGCTGACCATCTCCAGGGTAAGCGCAGCTTTCTTTACATCTCCGTTTAATCTTCACCGTTGCCTGGGTTCCACCTACAGCTCCAGTATGGTGCAGCAGGGAAGCAGGGTGCTATGGCCCCAGTAACATATGGTAATCCATGAAGTTCACACTACTGACTAAGAAGCATAGCTTTGAATCCACCATGCAGCCATGGATCTTAAATCCCATCACTTGACTAAACTGGAATTAAAATAAAAAACTTAGAGTTTGCGTCGGTAACCATGAAACGAGCTGATTTCAGTGAAAACCCATCTGGCTCACAAATGTGGTAAAATTTGCTGTTTTTAAACTGTTCTGTCATGCAACTCCTGACCGCTTGTAATGTTTTTGATCTTGAGTGAAATAGCCAACAATGTCACTTGATTCAAGGAGACACAACAAATTTGAGGGAGTACAAATCGTTGGTCCGATTCCAGTTCACCCACTTTCCTCGAATGTTCCACACACCAGTCACGTGGACACCGCGGTAGCGTAGTGGTTAGCTGTTACCGCTCAGGGTGCCGGAGTCCAATCCCAGAGTCATCTGAAAGGAGTGTGTACGTCCTCCCCATGGAATGTGTGGCTTCCTCCCCCCCCCCCCCCCCCCCCCCGGGTGCTCAGGTTTCCTCCCACAGTCTCAAAACCTACCAGGTAGGTTAATTGGTCATTGTAAGTTGTCCCGTGATTAGGTGAGGGTTAAATCGGGTTGTCGAGGCAGTGTAGCTTGGAGGACCTGACGGGCCTACTCTGTGCTGTATCACCAAGTGACTAAATAAATCACTCTCTTGGCTGTTGACAAACGTTAGCCATTTGCTAATGCAACTCTCACTCCTGTGGCTCCCAAGTCTTTCCAAAGTATCTTTATTTTCGATGGTTCCACTTCAGAGCTGATGATCTTTGCAAGCTGCATGTGATAGGACACTAGTAAACAGATGATCTGCGCCCCACGTCCAAAAATTTTACAGCTAATTAGCCTTCCCACCAAAGGAGAGGGGTAAGAATGAGGAACTCTACTATAGGAAGTGATTGAAGTGGATAGTGTAGTTTGAGGGACTGAATGGAGAAAGGACTGGAGGGTTCAGGTGTGGGGGAAGGGAATAGAAGAGGACAAATTTTGGCAGGCAGGTTTGGCCAACTAGGCAGTTTCCTTTGCTTTATATCCTATGTTTTTTTAAAAGAAAAACTACCCAAAAGTAAATGGAGAGAGTTAAATACAGATTGAAAGGGATCATTTTGTACTTGAGTCTACTGGACATGTCTCATTCTTGGGGATACCAGGATAACACTGGAGTCGGCATCCACTGGTTGGTTGCCATGTTGTGTGCACTGCAGCTTTGGTCCAGAAGTGTTTTCACCTCACCCACACCCACCTGTGCTTTATGCTGCTTTGCCTCATCCCATCAGGGGCAGATTGGGTCCTGGTCACTGCTTTGCAGTTGAGCTCAGAAGGAAAAGTGTAACATAGAAATGTTCTATACATAGTTGCGCAATCTTTAATTGATGCCATTGCAACGTTGTGTGAAAACTCCCAGGTGCCTGGCAGTCTTGCCCAACCCCAGTCTGAACTAGTATATTCATTCACAATCAAGCAATTATCATGGGAAGCTGTTGTATAAAAATGCCAGTGACACTGATGTAACAGGATCTTTTTACAACTTCCTTTGAACTCAGTGGTTAACCTTGCTTAACATGTCCCTTTCATTGCAAGGAATCCAAGCAAGTTGTTATTACGTATTTCTTGTTCAAGTCAACAAGTCAAGTCACTTTTATTGTCATTTCGACCATAACTGCTGGTACAGTACATAGTAAAAATGAGAGTGTTTTTCAGGACTGTGGTGTTACATGACACAGTACAAAAACTAGACTGAACTACATAAAAAAACCTACTCTAGACTACAGACCTACCCAGGACTGCATAAAGTGCACAAAATACAGGACAATAGGGCAGTAAGGTGTCAGTCCAGGCTCTGGGTATTGAGGAGTCTGATAGTTTGGGGGAAGAAACTGTTACATAGTCTGGTCGTGAGAGCCCGAATGCTTTGGTGCCTTTTCCCAGATGGCAGGAGAGAGAAGAGATTGTATGAGGGGTGCATGGGGTCCTTCATAATGCTGTTTGCAGATGCAGCATGTGGTGTAATTGTCCGTAATGGCGGGAAGAGAGACCGCCATACTGCACATTGATTTCAAAAGTAAAAACAAAGATACTAAGGAAATTTATGAACTTGGTATCTCTGGAGTTTCACAGCCAAAGGAGTTGAGTGTGGCCGATGTGGTAAATATAGAAAAATATTCAATAACTGTGTGGTGCAAGGGGATATAGGGGAATTCCAGCTTCAAACGTATTGTAGTTTGCTCATAAGCAGGGGGATGGGGAACCTGTGGGTGAGGTAAGGTGGGCAGATCTTTGCTCTTCCCAAAAAAACCATCCAGCAGTAAGGCTACGTACCCATCCGCATATTTGCTTAACTACAGGACTCTGTCAAATTTAGCACCATTAGTACCCTGGCCCTCCCACATCACAACCTGGTGAGGCAGTGCTTAGTCCCATTGATATGGAGTGGGAACAGGCTTTTTAGCCCACTAAATCCATTGATACTAATCATACAGCAATCCCATTCTTTTCCCCCTCTGCCACGTTCTCATTAACATCTATCTGATTCAGCACCACAGTGGGGAATTTTGCAGTGGTCTGCTAATCTCCCAACCCACACATCTTTGGGATGTGGGAGAAAACTGGAGTTCCAACTGATAAGGGAAATGTGCATACAGTAGCACCAGAGGTCAGGATTGAACATGGCTTAGAGCTGAGAGGCATTATGTCTACAGCTGGCACAGTACTTCTGTGAACATAGAGTACAGCGCAGGAACAGGTCTCGGTCTTCAATATTGTACTGAGTAATTAAGCTACTGGGCATCTGGGTTCTTAATTTTTCTGAATTTTAATTCCAAATTCGTAATTTTCACAAAATCCAATTGGGCATCTATTTGGAATCTAATTGCTGAACATTTGAGCGGAATACCATATTGCATTTTTCCCTGCTCATGTGGTATTCTACTTCCCCTTCACCAGCTTCTATTTTTAAGATTCTACTTTAAACCTTTACTGGAGCCAGAGCCTGCTGTTCATTCTGTGATGCTGTAGTGATGAATGCCTTACGCAGGCACGTTGGAATTATGTGGAAAGTCTTTTGAGCACTGTCTCGCTATCTTTCCCCTGGCGCATTAGCCACTGGTGTCCCCACTGCTCTTGTGAATGACGTGTGTTCTGTTCAGAGCTTACCAAGCCTCGGGCCTTTGCCAGATTGTCTATGTGAGCCTCTCTGAATTCTTTTCCTTCTGAGGCACCGTATCATTCTACTTGTGCAAGAGGAATTCCTCCTCTAGATTCGTTTAGAAGGTAATTTGGGGTCTTCTAACTGGACTGATCAACATGGAACATAATATTAGGCAAAGGTACCTACTTACTCTCTGATGCAGCAGGCCTGTTTGTCTGAGGCAGCCCTTTCTTTTCCTCTCTCCCTCCTCCCAGTCATTTTTCTTACTGTAGTTGACTGACATGCTGACAATAGGCGCAGGTGTTTGAGTAATAGCGAGCAAACTTGCACTTGTGTAGCGTCGCTGGAACATCCCAAAGCACTTCACAGCCGGTGAAGTATTTTAGAAGTGAGGTCAGTGTTGTTAATAACAAAAGCAACTGGTATTTATTACAGCGCCTCCAATTCTGTAAAAATAAAGTGCCCTATTCCCCTAGAAGGCATGTACTTAAGGTGAGGGTGGGGGAGGAGGAACTTCAAAGGTGATGTGCAGGGCAAGTTTACTTAACACGGTGGTGGGATTCTAGAATGTGCGCCAAGTTTGGTAGTGGAGTCAAATATAATAGAGGCATTTTAGATAGGGATGTGAATGTGCAGAGAATAGAGGGGTAGGCAAAAGGATTAGTTAGGCTTTTAATTAGTAGCCTAATTAGACTGCACAACATTGTGGACGTACCAGCCTATTCCTGTGCTGTACTGTTTGTTGCTCGAGTGGAGCAAAGTGTACCCAGCTCCCTCACACAAGCATTACCACATGAAACTTGTTGTTTGTGCCGTCGGGGTTCTCCCCCCCCCCCCCTCCCAGGTGTTCCCCTTTTCTCCCTACGTCCCCAAAGTTGACCCACTGTAACTTGTGCTCTGATCTAAGTAATGGGCAAAACCAGGGAACAGCAGGTAAGGAAGCCCAAGTAGGAGAGCTGTACGGCAGTGAGGAGGGGAGGATGTGAATTGTGGGGTTTCTCTGCTGTAGTGCAGCAGAGGTTTATGAGGTACACCGCACAGAAAACGGCCCTTCACCCATCTCATCCAAGCCCAATGAGCTAATCCTATTCGCCTGTGTTTGGCCCATGGCCCACTATCTCTCTAAACCTTTCCTATCCATGTACCTACACAAATCTCTCAGATGTCATTAATGTACCTGCCTCAACCACTTTCTCTGGCAGCTCATGCCATACACACACCTTCTGTGTGGAAGCAGCTGCTGCTTGCGTCCATTGTAAATCTTTCTGCTCTCACCTTAAATCTGCTGTATGCTCTCTAGTTTTTAGTCCCCCTTTCCAGGGAAAATGACTGTAACACTCCAAATGCAGGAGAAACTCAGAAGGCCAGGCAGCATCTGTGGAAATGAATAAACAATTGACATTTTGGGCCGAGACACTTTATCAGAACTGTGTGTTCACTCTATCTGTGCCCCTCTTAATTTTACACATCTATAATTTCCTGTTTTATTGGTGGAAATATTGGGCCACATGACAGAAAAAACCTTTAAAAGCAGCAAAGGGAGTTAGAGTTTTGAAGAGAAAAATCCAGAACTTGCAGCCTTAGCATTGGTGGAATAATTTAAGTTTAGGAACACTCCACGGGCTGCCATTGAAAGAGCTCAAACGCTAGAGGACTCTGCTTGGACTACAGAGATGGGGAGTGATGAAGTTGTAGATTTTATGATGATGGTCAAGGGTTTTAAAAGTGAGATGTTTTCTGTGAATATTACCTGCTTGTTGGGATAAATAGTCTGAACAACACACAGTGGTGAATCCTTTGAGAGTTTATTCTATGCAGCTGTTGTTGCAAAAAGAGTAATAACATGAGTCACAGAGGAATTTGGGGCATGTACTTCTGTGATGCCTGTTCAAAGCACCTTTCACTTGGCTGAAGTTCATCACTTTGGAGTTTTCCTTTGCTCACTGACATAGGCTCTCTGTAAATAGGACATGGGCAATTAGTCCATCTTTTCAAACCTTTCTCTGGGTAGGTACCTCTCTACTTTGAAAATCTCCATCAGGTCCAGTATGCACTAAGTAATCTGATCCTACTGACTGGCTGGCCCCTTGGTCATCCTTATTGGCAGTCTCACTAATGCAACAGTGTCTTCAATCAACTTGGACGCAAACCTACTGAAATCTCTCCACTGCCCTACCCACCTCCAGGTACTCCTTGACATCTACTACTCTGACCTAGTGTTTGGTCGCTGTCCTAATCTCCTTGTCCTTCCAAGACAGTCTTTTTTAATATAATGATACATCTTTGAAGTATTGTGACCTATTGTCACACTAAAAGGTATTTTATAAATGGAATGGTTGTTGGTGATGACTTGTAGCAGTAAAGCGAATTCCTAGTATCCTAGGGGACAAATCTTCATAGAGCAGTGCCACATGAAAACAGGCCTTTGACCCAAGTCCATACTGACCACAGTGCCAACCCAGCTAGTCCCAATTTCGTGTGATTGGCTTGTATGCCTCCAAGCCGTACCACTCTATACTAACCAAGTGCTTCTTAAATGATACTCTTGTATCTGCCTCAACTACTACTGACAGCACATTTCATACACTCATCACCATCTGTGGAAAAAAGTTGCCCTTCAGGTTCTTTTAAATGTTCACTCTCACCCTTAGCCTATGTTTTGGACTCTCCTACCCTAGGGAAAAGACTGTTCCCGTCCACCTTAGCTGTGCCTCTCATAATTTTAAACATTTCCATAAGGTCACCCTTATTTTATTGTGCTCCAAGG
The DNA here is from genome assembly GCF_048418815.1 of Hemitrygon akajei. Lineage (NCBI taxonomy): Eukaryota > Metazoa > Chordata > Chondrichthyes > Myliobatiformes > Dasyatidae > Hemitrygon > Hemitrygon akajei. Next base: position 41,702,972 of record NC_133127.1, on the reverse strand, counting down.
AATAAAGGCCTATTCTGGCCAGCATCTCCCTGGAACTCCAGTCCTCTAATCCAGGTAACATCCTCATAAATCTTTTCTTCACCCTTTCTAGTTTAAACACGTCTTTCCTAAAACAGGGTTAATAAATGATAGTGATCTTTAAATCATATCTATAAATATTAAAGGTCTTTAACGCTGAAAATGAGGGAAACCAGTACACCTTTTGACAGTGATTTTTATCCTGCTTTGTTAATCATTACTCTTAGTCTGAAATTCTCCTCTTGGCTGACCAAGGCCATCTTGGCTTATTGTTTAAACCACGTGCTCATTAAAACTGCAGCCAGATAATTATTGACTTTTAAATTGCCCTGAAATTATTTTAATGCACAGCTCCAAAGTTGAAACCAGATATGCTTCAGTTACTGCCTCCATGTTGTTTCGCATTTTCTAAATTTGATTTCTGTAAAATTCAGCATTTATATCAACTTTTACTTGTTGAAGTTTAGCTTTGAGTTTAATATTGTTTGTTCTACTGCCTCACCTATGTTAGCCTTTTGCACTTCTGACTTATTGCTGCTTCAGACTTTTGTCAAACTTTTGAATGGGGCAGTATAGTATCAAGTTGAGACATATTGCCCAGTTTGTGAGGGACTCTCAGAGTATCTTAAAGTGAAATTGCTGTGATGTGTTTGTGACATAATGGAGGTCAGTTAAGGGGGTGATTCGAGGAGCGGGAGAAACATGCTGGGATGTGTTTTTTCTCCATACGTGAATTCTTAAAGCTTTTGTGGCACATTCCAATCATTGACTAATCCTTGAACCAAGCTTAATATCTTCTTGCGCGCCTCTTCAACAAACGTTGTTGGGCATCCCATTCTCGGGATGTTTGGCTATGCAGAGGCCTTTTTCCCCCTCTGAGAGCTGCATACATTGTCATAAAGTCATTGAATTCATAAAATCCAGAAAGTGGCAGAGAAGGAGTGATCCTTTTCGAGTTCATTTAACTTAGTTGGTTCATGAAGTATTTGCAGTCAGCTGCTTAATTCCCTGGTGTGTTCTACATTATCCAACAAAAATCTTTTGAAATGATGTATAGAGAGATAGCTCCTCTCCACATTCCATCTCTCTATGTGGTCCTGTGCACTGTTTGTGTCCGCACAACTTGTTTGGTCCTAATTGAGCATTTGAGCTACATGGCCATCACCTCCTGGAACTTGAACTGTCCAGCTCCGCGCTAAGCTTAACTGCTGAAACTTCAATTCCCATCATACCCCCAGGTTTTCCGGTTGTTAGCTTCCATCCGATGCAGTATTTGTGTTACTGGGAATTTTACATGTATATAGCCCCCACAAAACCCTCTACTTGCCTGACTGTTCCAGTCTAGCTGTCTCCCAGCACCGAGAAAATCCCCTCTATCTCTAATAAAGGAGGAACGTTTGATGTCTCTAGGCCTGTGCTTGATGGAGTTCAGAAGAACATAAGAACATAAGAAATAGGAGCAGGAATAGGCCATCTGGCCCATCGAGCCTGCCACGCCATTCAATAAGATCGTGGCTGATCTGTCCGTAAACTCAGCTCCATCTACCTGCCTTTTCCACATAACCCTTAATTCCCTTACTATGTAAAAACCTATCTAACTGTTTCTTAAATATATTTAGTGAAGAAGCCTCAACTGCTTCCCTGGGCAGAGAATTCCACAGGTTCACCACTCTCTGGGAAAAACAGTTTCTCCTCATCTCCATCCTAAATCTTCTCCCCTGAATCTAGAGGCAATGTCCCCTAGTTCCAGTCTCACCTACCAATGGAAACAACTTTCCTACTTTGATATTATCTATCCCTTTCAAAAAATTGTATGTTTCTATAAGATCCCCCCTCATTCTTTTGAACTGCAGAGAGTATAGTCTCAGGCGACTCAATATCTCCTCATAGGTTAACCCCTTCATCCCTGGAATCAACCTGGTGAACCTCCTCTGCACTGCCTCCAAAGCCAGTATATCCTTCCTCAAGTATGGAGACCAGAACTGCACACAGTAATCCAGGTGCGGCCTCACCAGTACCCTGTATAGTTGCAGCATGAGCTCCCTGCTCTTGAATTCAATCCCTCTAGCAATGAAGGCCAACATTCCATTTGCCTTCTTATTAACCTGTTGTACCAGCAAGCCAACTTTTTGCGATTCATGCACAAGCACTCCCAAGTCTCTCTGCACAACAGCATGCTGCAATCTTTCACCATTTAAGTAATAATCTGCTCTTCTATTAGTCCTTTCAAAATGGATGATCTCGCATTTACCAACATTGTATTCCATCTGCCAGACCTTGGCCCACTCACTTAACCTATCTACATCCCTCTGCAGACTCTCCACATCCTCTGTACAATTTGCTTTACCACTCAGTTTATTTTGCTACGCTACACTCAGTCCCTTCTTCCAAATCATCAATGTAAATGGTAAACAGCTGTGGGCCCAGCACCGACCCCTGCGGCTCCCCACTCACCACTGACTGCTAACCAGAGAAACACCCATTTATACCAACTCTCTGCCTTCTATTGGTTAACCAATCTGCTATCCATGCCAATACACTTCCTCCAACTCCATGCATCCGTATCTTATTTATAAGTCTCTTGTGTGGCACCTTATCGAACGCCTTCTGGAAATCCAAGTATATAACATCCACCTGTTCCCCTCTATCCACTGCACTCATTATGTCCTCAAAGACAGTGGTCCCCAAAAACCGGGCTGCAGATCAGTACCGGGCAGCAAAGCATGTGCTACCGGGCCGTGAGGAACCAATATGATTTGGCGATATGAAATGATGTGAGTCAGCTGCACCTTTCCTCATTCCCTGTCACGCCCGCTGTTGGAACTTGAATGTATGCGAGGTCATTACCCACGCGTCATCCATGTGTGTGGGAGGAAAGTCAACTCCTCGAGCTTGCAAATGACGGTGGGCTGAAAAGTATGTTTGACAACATTTCTGCCGGCATTCTGGATCAAAGTCAAGGCTGAATATTCTGAGGTAGCCACAAAAGCACTGAAAACGTTGCTTCTATTTCCAACATCATATCTCTACGAAGTGGGCTTTTCCGCAATGAATGCGACGAAAACTAAATTGCGGAATAGACTGGACATAAGGAACCCCCCTTCGAGTATCGCTGTCTCCCATCACCCCTCGATTGGACCGTCTCGTTGCAGGGAAACAAGCCCAGGTCTCCCTCTGATTTGGTGATATTGGTGTTTTGCAATGATTTTATATGTTCATACAGGGAAAATGTGCACTGTGTGTTTAGTATTATGTTTGGTAGGTAAACCCTTTTAGAAACAAAATTGAGTGCATTAGCCACTTATAAGTGATTTAGTTGACATCACCTATATTCCAGTCATGATTAACACCCTGCATACCCCTCACCCCACCGGTTGGCCGGTCCACAAGAATATTGTGAATATTAAACTGGTCCACGGTGCAGAATAGGTTGGGGACCCCTGCTCAAAGAACTCCAGTAAGTTTCTCAAACAGGATGTAAAAGGTTAACTACAGGATAGGGAAAGGCCTGGATAGATGGGACAGGATGTTCCCTTAGTGGAAGAGCATAGTGGAAAAGGGATGTCCCTTTTAAAATTGAGATGAAGAAATTCTTCAGCAAGAGTGTAGTGAAATTGGAATTTGTAGCCTTGGTAGGCTGCGCAGGCTAGGTCATTGGGTGTGTTTAAGATGGAGATTGATAGATTCTTGATGGATAAGTCGTTTTGAGAGTTGCAGGAAGCAGGCAGCCTTCTCCATATGTAAATAAGCCATAATTGAATGGCAGAGCACACTAGATGGGCTGAATGGCTTAATTCTGCTCTATATGTTATGTCATAATCTCCTCTGCCTTAAAATTCTACCTATTTATCAACCGTTACCACACTTGCCCATTGCCTCATGTGTAAGCTGGCTTTCTGCAATTCCTCTTGAAGACCAGTGCGTTGCTTTGACCAAATTTTCAGCCCATCTATCTAGTATCTCTTCATTTGGCTTTGATCCATTTGCATTACAGCAAATGCAAGATGCAGTGAATTTTACCCGTAAATTGTTCCATTGTCCCCACTGAGCCCAACTAAGTCTGTACGGGGTTAATTTCAGTGAATGCCAGCGTGAGTCTACTACATAACAGCTTATATTGGTGTAAGACACTCGGTTTAGAAGACCAATCCAAAGGAATATTATCAAAGCTTGAAACAGGCACATATGAAAAGAAGTTAGTGCTGGTAGCCAAATCTCCCCCCAGCATGCTAGATGGTTGTAGAGACTTAGAATGGATACGCCAGAGTTGAGGATTTTAGCTACTGGTGGTGCTGCCTGACCATCAGCCCATGGCAACTTGGGGATTTTGGGATTGGACAAGATTGGAGCTGGGAGAGAAGGGCCATTGGAGGTTTGGAAAACGTGCTTCTCTTGCTGTCTGTCTCACTGCCTCCAGGAAGAACTGTTGAATTAATGAAGTAATATCATTAAGAAATCCAGTGTCTGTGTATTTTATAGGACACTATTTATCTCTGCTATGGTTGTGGCCTTTTGTAGTTGAATTCCAGACTGTGGGTTGTCTCGGTTTTCAGTGATTCATTTCCATCTGGCAGCTTTTAATGTTAGGTCACGAAAGAAGCATAAATGAATTGTTTAGAACCCACACCGTTTTATACGTTGTAGGAAAGAAAATGTATATCATTACCTGAGCTACTCCTGGTTGTCATCATTTTGGCTTGCCTGAACTCTGTGACACATTATCCTGTCTGTATCTTTCCCCGTTTTGGAAGAAGGCTGGCTTCCACTAAATGCCATTCATGCTCTGTCAGAAATAATGTGCTTTGATCTATATTTTCCAAACACTTTATTTGTGTTCTGTTGGGTGGTGTGAGTGTTGCCATAATAAGTGCTTGCTGAATGTTTTAATCAAGTATGATCCAGCGTGTGACCTGGTTACAACTATACTGAATCTCACTCTCCACATTTTAATCATATCTTAATGATATGGTTTAAGTTCAAGTTTGTTGCCGTTCAACTATGTACATGTATATAGCCAAACAACACATTGTTTCTCTGAAGCCAAGATACAAAGCACAGTACATATAGTCACACCCGCACGTGTAGTATGGTCCAGCATAGGTCGATACAGTCGGCCCTCCTTATCCGTGAGCTCTGCATCCGCAAATTCAACCAACCGCGAATCGAGAAAACCCGGAAGTGCTCTTCCAGCACTTATTGTTCGAGCATGTACAGACTTTTTTTCTTGTCATTATTCCCTAAACAATGCAGTATAACAAGTATTTTACATAGCATTTACATTGTATTAGGTATTATAAGTAATCTAGAGATGATTTAAAGTATACGGGAGGATGTGCGTGGGTTATCGTGGATCATGATCGAAAAAAATTGGAAGCTCTCTTTAAGTAAGTCGGAACAGGTACATCCGGTATTATTTAGCGTCAGTTAATCAAACGTTTGTCTTAGTATGTAGTATATATTTTACCTTTCTATGCATATAAAACACTTAAGAACGTATGTTTCAGCGCCAGGCTCAGGAACAGAAGTTCTCGAGTTCGATCCAGTGACAGATCGCTCCCGAGCGCGCTCTCCATCCGTGCATGGTTGATGTGGAGGATCAAAAACTCAAAACCCCAAAACCCAATAATTAAACCACTGTGTTGCTTAGTAATAATTCTAGCTTTCATCAGGGCAGGGCCTTTCTCACTTTATCCTTTAAAATTGTTCTGATCGCTGACCAATGTAGCCTAACGCTTTTCCAATGACCAATGGTGTTTCACCTCTTTCCGATGGCTTTATTATTTACACTTTATTTTCGATTGTAATATTTTTTGTGAACAGAGCTCCGCCGATGGGTCCTAATGTTCACCGCACTGAGACAGGTTAAATAAGGTCTGGGGTTCCACTGGGTCCTAAGGTCCACCACATTGAGACAGGTTGAATCAGGGACTTGAGCATCCGCGTTTTTTGGTATCCGCGAGGGGTCCTGGAACCAATCCCTCGCGGATTAGGAGGCCAACTGTACAATAATATTAACAAAAGTTCCTGAGAAGCATAGTCTGAAGATTGACAGGTTGATATAATGAGAGATTTGTGAATCCGTGTCAGCTAAAGGCAGTGGAAGCCAGGAAATGTGATATTGATCAATGTACATTTTGTTGTAACTATTTAAAACCAAATACTTTTCCACAGTGAACATCCTTAACGACCATTAATCCTGGGCCACTTTTCAGAAGGTGCTGGCAGATTTCATTTGCTGACTGGCATTAGTGAAGGAAGAATGTGTCTTTGCATCAATCCATTAATTCCACAATTATCAACGTGGAGACTAGCTTTAATCCAGATTTATTTCAAATAATTAAATTTAAATTCCCTTGCTTCCACAGTGTGACCTTGGTCATCAAGAGATCAAGAGACCCCTGGATATCTATTCAGGAACTTTGATACTTCCTATTTCCATATTTCTATTTGACATTCAGACATAAAACATAGAACAGTACAGCACTAGAACAGGCCCTTTGAGGCACAATGTCTGTACTGAGCACAGTACCAAATTGACCTGATCCTAGGTAGTGGATGTGAAGAGGATGTTTTCTATCGTGGGAGAGTCAAGGACCAGAGAGCACAGCCTCAGAATAGAGGGATGTCCCTTCAGCACAGAGATGAGGAATTTCTTCAGCCAGTGTGGTGAATTTATGGAATTCATTGCACAGGCGGCTGTGGAGGCCAAGTCATTGGGTGTATTTAAGGTAGGCGTTGATAGGTTCTTGAATTGTGAAGACATCAAATGTTATTAGGTGGAAACTGTAGAATGAAGTTGAGGAATAATAAATCTGCCATGATGGAATAGCGGAGCAGGCTTGATGGGCCAAATGGCCTAATTCTGCGTTTATATCTTGTGATCTTCAGCTAATCCTGACTGCCCACACATTGTCACATTGTTGTATCTACTTCCACTACCACAGCATGTTTTAGCTACCTATCACTCTTTATAAGAACTTGCCCCACAATTTCTTCCCCCCACATTAAATGCGTGCCCTCTAGTAGTCACCATTTCTGACTCGAATCTGAATGTCTTCTTTATCCATGCCATTTTATCATCTTCGATCAGGTCTCCCCTAGGCCTTCACTCCACAAGTAACAACCTCAGTTTTTAAAGATTTCTTGTTGGTTCTCTGTTTACTGGCATTCGGGAATTTTTTTGTGGAATTTCTACATTTATGGTGTATGGTACACTGAATTAAAAGTGTCAGGCGGCTTGCTGAAGGTGGAACAGTGGTGGTAAGCTTAACACAGAGCTAAGAGAGAAGCATCCAGTGTAATTTTTCATCAAATTTGTCAGCCTGCTCAAATTTATCAGGGGTAATATTCTTCACTCTGTTTAGGCTTAGTACTGATTTTTTTATTGGTCTGTTTAATGTATTGCGTTGTCAGTTTGTGAAGCCCATGGGGTTTGGTTGATTGATGATGATCTCCTAATCTTCAAGCTGCTGCCCTTGCCGTCTTGAGTTAAGTGCTGAATAACAGCCCAAGCACAGATTCTGTGATACACCAAGACATTTCTCCCACAGTGAGGGGTGGTGGCATCGCAGAAGGAGGACGTTCAGCTCTCAGGCTTGCTCTGGTGATGATTGATTTGTGACGTCTCCATTCAGGGGAGTAGTTTCACTTCTAGGCATGGGTCAAGATCACTAGTTTGGGAAATTGAAAGGAGCAGAACTCAGACATTGGTGGAGAGAAAGACATCCAAGCTATCAGTCATGAAATGCTGCTCATAGAACTGGAGTGTAAAATCTGGCACTTCTTCTACTGCTATCCCAATCATTTCCTTTGACGAGTGGGAGATAAATTTGGGAGATACAGTGTCCCTGTGAAAGGAGATAGGGTTAAAAGTTTAGACATGAGATTCTGCAGATGCTGGAAATTTTGAGCAGTGCACACAAAAAGTTGGAAAGGCTTAGGAGGTCAAGAAGCATCTATGGAGAGGGATAAATGATTGACGTTTTGGGCCAAGACCCCTCAAAAGGATATAATACTAGGTCTTGGCCCAAGATGTCAATTGTTTATTCCCTTCTAAAAATGCTACCTGACCTGCTGAGTTCCCCAAGCATTTTGTGGTGTTAACTCATTTGCTGTGGGAAGGATGTTAAAGTTCTACTGGTGGGCATAAAGGGAAAGCTGAAATATGAATATGGACAGGTTGGAACCAAGGACTTCAAAAAGATTGAAGGAAGAAGAGTGGTAGAGTGCGGAGGAGACGAGGTGACCAACTCTTGTTGCAGGAAGTACTCTCCTGATGGTGCTGTCACTAAATTGGACTGTATACTACTGGCTATATGTTACTCATGTAAGCCAGGCAGAGGAAGAATGAGTGTACAAGGCTGTCCTTCAATCAGGACGTTGAGTATGGAAGCTTAGGTGTTAACTTGCACCTGTGCAAGATGTTGGTGAGGTTGCGTCCTAATTTTTTTTTAAATTAGTTTTTTTATACATTTTCTACATAGCTACAGATTTAAAAAAACCCAGATCAAAATGAAGAACATTGATACAGTGCAAAAAGTAAACATACAATAATAATATGATACAAAGAAAGATGATTGAGAAAGCACCAAATTGAAGACATGTAAAATTAGTATCCTCCCCAAGCCCCGCAACAAAAAAAACTCCAGACCAACCACAACACAACATAGAGAATATAAATCAGGACAGTTTAACATCTGTAGCTGAGCGAAGGGCGCTGAGTAGGCTACGGTCAATTATGGATAACTCTGAACATCCTCTACATAGCACCATCCAGAGACAAAGAAGCAGTTTCAGCGACAGGTTACAATCGATGCAATGCTCCTCAGACAGGATGAAGAGGTCAATACTCCCCAATGCCATTAGGCTTTACAATTCTACCGCCAGGACTTAAGAACTTTTTAAAAGCTATTATTAATGCTTTTTGAGATAGTGATTTAGATGCATATCATATTCTTTACTGAGTTAAGTATTGTATGTAATTAGTTTTGCTACAACAAGTGTATGGGACATTGGAAAAGAGTTGAATTTCCCCATGGGGATGAATAAAGTATCTATCTATCTATCAATCAAACCCCCAAAACTGTAAATACACTTAGCAACAGAAGATATTAATGCCTACTACCAAAAAAAAAGAAAAAGGAGCTGAAAGCAAGGGACCGAAAAAAAAACCCTAGTCAAGAGGAAGGTTATGAACGTACTCAATGAACGGTCCCCAGACCTTATGGAACTTTAAATCCGAATTAAGAACTGAATAATGAATTTTTTCAAGGTCTGAGCAGGCCATAATATCATTAAGCATTGAGCATGCGTGGGCGGGGCAACATCTCTCCATCTAAGGAGGATTAAACGTCTAGCCAGGAGAGAGGCAAAAGATAATATTCGACACTTAGTCGAACTCAGAGGTAAATCTGTTTCACCCCAGAAACCGAACAAAGCAATTAAAGGGTTAGGTTCTAGGTGGTGATTCAGAATATGCGATAACGTTATGAAGACATCTTTCCAAAATTTCTCCAAGCTAGGACAAAGCCAGTACATATGAATGAGAGAGGCCTCGCCCCTTTTGCATTTGTCACAAAGCGGACTAATGTTAGGGTAAAATCAAGATAATTTAGATTTAGACATATGGGCTCTATGAACAATCTTAAACTGTAAAAGGCAATGGCGAGCACAAAGAGAGGTTGAATTAACCGATTTGAGAATCGAGTCCCAAGTCTCATCAGATAAGGAGGTATTTAAATCATGCTCCCATGCCATTTTAATTTTATCCACAGGGGCATATCGTAAGGCTGCTAATTTATCACGAGAGGTTGTGTCTTAAAGTATAGTGTTCTGTTTTAGTCACCCTGCTATAGGAAAGATAAGCAGAAGAGAGTGCAGCAAATATTTAAGGATGTTGCCAGGTCTCGAGGGACAAAGATATTGGAAGCGGTTGGGCAGGCTTGGACTTCACTCCTTGGAGCATTGAAGACTGAGAGCTGATCTTGTAGAGGTATATAAAATCGGGGAGATGTATCAAGGATGATTACATATTGTCTTTTTCCTAGGGTTGGGAAATCAAGAGCTACAGGATGTAAGGTGAGAGGGAAGATTTAAGAGGAACCTGAGGGGTAACTTTAGAGAATGGTGTGTGTATATGGAACAAACTGCCTGAGGAGGTGGTTCAGGCAGGTATAGTAACGACATTTAAAAGACACTTGGATGGGAAAGGCTTAGAGGGACATGGGCCAAATGGGAAAGCTGGGTGAGCGTCTTAGTTGCCATGGAGTAGTCAGACCAAAGGGTCAGATTCCACGCAGATAGCTTGAATGCGAACCCGAAGGGTTTGTTCTGAAAACATTGAATCTGTAATTAGCAGTGATGAGCTATTTGTGACGCAATTGTACTTAAAGTCTACTGCAGCCACGGTAAGATTTGATCTTTGATCTCTGGATTGCGAGCCTAGTAGCTTAACCATTGTGTCGATAATGACCTACTGTCCACAACGGGACAAGGAAGGCGGTCTTTGAAGCCTGCTTCTACTGCAGTTGTTACCAGTGACTCTCTTCCTCCCCTGCAGCAGGAAGCTTGGGTGTAGGGGATGGGGATGTAGCAATAGTGTGGGAGGGGGAGCATGATGAATCTTGCTCTCGTGGATCATGTACAATGGGGTAACGTGGCTGAGAGCTGATGTGCACTAACCACAGGGTTTTAAAGAGTCACTTCCCGAGCTGAAGTTGTGCAACCACATGTTTGTAGGTGTCTGTTCCTTTTTCTGTGGGGTCATAGCCTGCAGCAAAGTTTAATCAAGGTTCTGTGTCTGCGTGCTTGAGGTGTGAGGATGTCGGCTCTTGTATTTAAGAGCCAAATAGTATGGAACCAGTCCCTTTGGCCCACTTAACTATTCTGAACAGTGTGCCCATCTAATCTAGTTACATTTGCCAGTACTTGCCCCATATCCCTCTCGGCCTTTCCTGTATCTGTCATGTTTTCTGTTAAATATTGTTATTGTACCTGCCTCCACCATGTTCTCTGGCAGCTTATTCTATATACACACCACCTTATGAAGAAGTTGCCCCCTCAGGGGAGGAGGAGCTTTTAAATCTAATCCCTTTCACCTTAAATCTATGGCCTCTAGTTTTTGGTCCTCTTCTTGTGGGAACACTGTATGTACAATAACCCTATCTACACACCGCATGATCTTATGCACCTTTAAGGTCACCCCTCGGTCTCCTATGCTCCAATGAATAAAGTCTTCATCAGTCCAAGCTCTCCCTGTGTCTCAGGCTCTCAGTCTTAAGTTTAATTATCATTCAACTTTGCATGTATACAGCTAAATGAGTCAGCATTCCTCCGGGGCTGGAGTGCGAATCATTGCACAGCTCATATAATATAGTAACGATAGCACATTGTCACAAAATGATATTAGCACAAGTCCCTGAGTGGCATGGCCTGAAGATTGATGGTACATGGGATGATTTTCTGGAGCCACGCTTCTGCAAGAGTAAGTACACAGCAGTTGCCCGATGTAGGTAGATCGGCTCATCTTGTGCTGGGTCAGCTGCAGGCGATGGCATTCCAATTTGTCTTCTGGGGTGCGAATACTGGAGAGCACCACTGGTTGGAGGGCCAGCATGGACTCCAGCATGCCTGCCACACCTCTGTTTTCTTCCTTATTGCCTCCGGCACCTCCTTCCAGGGGCAGCTGTCACAGACAGTGCTGTGGCTTGAGGGCTTGTTCCACACAACATCTGAAGCCCTGAAGCTCCCCCACCATTGGATTTGCCAATGTACCTGATGTGCAGAATTTTAAAAATTGTCCAACAGGGTCTTGCACTCACAAGAAAAAATGTTTTTAAGACACACATTTGCATCATGTGTTGGACCAGGCAAAGTTGCTGCGACTAAGCACACTGGTATCTTACCAGAATTAGTGGAAGTCCTGGCAACATCCTCATGTCATTGGGGTGTCTCCACTAGTGGCATGAAGCCGTGGCCCTATCTAACCTTGTATCTCCAAGGCAATGAATTCTTGGTTCTTGCTTTTCTCAACATTGACTATCTGCCCTGTGCAAGTCAAGAATTTCAAAGGGAAGTGAGACAAATAATCAGTTGAAGCAGCACTGTGTGGAAAGTGAAATAGAGTTAGCATTTCAAGCCCCTGACCTTTAATCAGCAAAGTGAATATTTGTAAAGCCTTATTTGTCTTAAACATTTAAGGCAAAAGCAGGAAGGATGTTTGTAAAGCTTTTTATCTTGGCTTTCAGAAACTGGGTGTTGACTTGGAAGTGGCCCGGTGGAATTTTTTAAAAACTTACTTGCTCTTTTAATTACAGCCTTTGTCAGTCAGCATGACGTTAATGGCCAAACACTGAGATGAGAGATGCAAGTTGATTGGATTTAGCAGAGAGCCGTATCCTACTCTGCTTTGAGCTGTGTGATTGTATGACAAAGGGTAATTTCAGAAAAGTGATGAAGGTAATTTTGCTGTCTGTGCAAACATTGTAGCTTGTGATAGTTATAAACAACCCGTCATCCTGGTAAAGGTATGCCATTGCACTTGTTAGTGACCGTGCTGAAAATGCTCAGCAGGTCAGGCAGCATCTGTGGTAGAGAACTCCATCAGAATTAGGTTTAATTAAACTGATATTCTCAGCCCTTACGGCTCTATAGATGGTGAACTTTTTAATGGCAGTCATGTTGCAGGGTCTTAAGACCATAAGAAATAGGAGCAGGAGTAGGCCATCTGGCCCGTCGAGCCTGTTCCGCCATTGAATAAGGTCATGGCTGGTCTGACCATGGACTTGTCTCCACTCGCCTGCCTTTCCCCCATAACCCTTAATTCCCCTACTATGCAAAAATCTTGTCTTAAATATATTTACTGAGGTAGCCACCCCTGCTTCATTGGGCAGAGAATTCCACAGATTCACCACTCTTTGAGAAAAGCAGTTCCTCATCTCCATTCTAAATTTACTGCCCCGAATCTTGAGGCTATGTCCTCTAGTTCTAATTTCATCTATCAGTAGATACAACCTTACTGCCTCTATCTATCCCTTTCATAATTTTATATGTTTCTATAAGATCTTTCATTCTTCTGAACCCAAAATGTTCAGATACTCCTTTTGCCGTAACAAATGCTGCTTGGTCTGATGAGTTTCTAACAACTTTCTGTTTTCAGTTCCAAGTAAAATTTTCAAAGTCCCAGGGTTTGTGCTTCCACCACCTTTTCAAGCACCAGGTACCCCACCACTCACTGAAGTTGGATGGATAGGAGGTGGGGAAAGGCAATATAATTCTTTAGTACTTCATCAAAATTAACTTCAATCTAAGGTGCCTGGTAAAATTTATTTATTGAGATGCAGCATGGAATAGGTCTTTCGAGCTATGCCACCCAGCAATTCTCCAATTTAATCCTAGGTTGAATAACTGCAACCATTCAAAAGGAGGACAGCAAAATTTTAAATGACATTTGGACAGGTACATGAACAGGAAAGGTTTAGGGGGTATGGGCCAAATACTCACAAATGTGACTTGCTTTGAATGCTATCTTAGTTGGCGTAGTTCAGTTGGGCTGAAGGGCCTGTTTCTCTTCTGCATGATTCTATGAAGGAAAGTCAAGGAGGTTTAATGTGTACAATTGTGAATAGAATTGCTGACTGTTGATTCAGAGCAACTGGACAAATGGTTTATTTCTGTTTGCATTATATTTTAGAACTGGCTGCCTTTTATTGTCCCCAGTGTATAATTAATTTCTGTCATAGAAGGCAGAAAAGCAAGAGGAATTGGAAAAAGATGCAATTGTAATTGAAAAGACATTTGGCTAAAACTGGATGGAAGGGATTTGGGGGATGTGGGCTAAACTTGGCAGCGATAAGGTGGGCTGAATGACCTGTTGTCATGCCGTGTTACTTTAATACTGAAGGAGTTGGGTGGAGAGAGTAGATCAGGACTCAATACCCGAAGTTGTGCTGAGGTGAACTGCACTTTAATAGAACCTCGGTGACAAATAATAAGTGCTTAAGGATCCAAGATTTAGACTGGCAAGCTTGCCTGTTTTATTACCCAGGAACTGAAATCAGAAACTCACTGGGCCAAAGAAGAGTGTCCTTTATGGATGGATGAAGTACAACTGTCAAAGATCTTGCATATGATATAATGATTTGAGCACTATCCCTGTTTCACAGCTACCTCTTTACTGAAATGGAGTCCTCGGATTCCCAGAGCTGCCCCTCCCCCACCCCCTAAATACAGTCTGTGTAGGATGAAGCGTTCCATTAGCACATAGGGTATGTCCATCACTTCCGATCACACGAAGACTGCTGGAAAATGTGTAAGCATTTTAAAAAAAAACATGTCAAGCTAAACACTAATCTAGTGTTTGCATGCTAGGAATAAATGAGGTGGAAAATAGATCAACAGAACAGAAGCAAGAGTATTCAAATCCTCACTGAGCAACAATTCAAAAGCCTCCTATAAATTTAGATCAGTCTTCAGGGAGAAAAAAACTTCTAATGAACGAGATGGTTTGAAATAGTCATGCCCCATGGAAACAGACCTTTCGGCCCAATGAGTGTACTAACTTTCAGCACCCACTTGCACTAATCTCATCCATTCTCCCTGTGTTCCCATTAACAGCCAATTAATTTACTAACCCGAGAAAATCTGCAGATGCTGGAGATCCAAAGCAACACACACACAAAATACTGAGGGAACACAGCAGGGAAACAGCATATATGGAAAGGAGTTAACAGTCAAAGTTTTGGGCCAAGATGCTTCTTTGGAATTCCTGAAGGAGGTTCTTGGGCCAAAACGCTGTTTACTCTTTTTCATAGATGCTGTCGGGCCTGCTGAGTTCCTCCAGCATTTCGTGTGTCTGACCTACCAATCCACACATCTTTGGGTGAAGGAATCCAGAGCACCTGGGAGAGATGCACCTAGTCACAGGGAGAATGTGCACCTCCCACATAATCTGCAGCTGAGGTCGGGATTCAAACTGTGTCTCTGGAGTAGTGAGGGAATGGCTCTACCAGATGTGCTGATGCGTCGTTGTGTCTCTGCATGTTCTGTCTTATCATGAACAAAGACTAGTCCTTTTCTGCAGGCTATACCTATCAGCACCAACCAATTGATAATTGAGTTGAATAGACATTAGCATTGTCAATGTTAGGAACTGACCATGGCTCCCATATTTACTGCATCCTCAAAGAGGGATCAGGAGTGAAGAGTGATCAATTTCAAGTCCCTGGGTGTCAAGATCTCCAAGGATCTAACCTGGTCCCAATATTATCAGTGCAGCTATAAAGAAGGCAAGACAGCAGCAATATTTCGTTAGGCATTTGAAGAGATTTGGTTTGTCTCCTGAAACAGTCAAACTTCTACGGATGTACCGTGGAGAGCATTCTGACAGGCTGCATCATTGTCTGGTATGGGGGAGGGGGACTACTGTGCAGGACTGAAAGAAGCTACAGAAAGTTGTAAAATTAGTCAGCAGTCAGCTCCATCTTGGGTGCTAGCCTCCATAGTACCCACGACATCTTAAAGGAACGGTGCTTCAGAAAGGTGATGTCCATTATTAAGGACACCCATCACCCAGGGCATGCCCTCTTCTCCTTACTGTAAGGAAACAGGTACAGAAGCCTGAAGGCACCCACTCAGCGATTCAGGAACAGTTTCTTCCCCTCTGCTGTCCAATTTCTAAATGGACATTGAATCGTTGGACACTACCTCACTTTTTAAAAATATATTATTTCTGTTTTTGCACTATTTTTAATTTAACTATTCAATATACATATACTTTTTCTTTTTTTTCCCTTCTTTCTATATTATCATGTATTGCACTGAAGTGCTACTGCTAAGTGAACAAATTTCACGACACATGCTGGTGATAATAAACCTTATTCTGATTCTGCATTATTGCAATACCTGGTCTTCAGGCAAATTTAACAAGCTGTAAAGTGTTTTGCAATACTGAGTCATGGACAGATACATTTCAGAGCAAAAAGGCATCATTGGATATGAGGAAAGAGCAGGAATGTGGTACCCGGGTAGATGATCAACTGTGATCATTGTCAAATACTCATGCAGGGTCTTGCACTGAATGGCATACTCCTGTGCCTAGTTTCCATGAGAGGGAAGTAAGGTAACCTTTTCATAACTCGTTTAACATGTATTTATCATTGATTTTTTTTTATGACTCAGGAAATTCCTGAGAAGCTGAGGTCAATGAATTCTGATGGGGTAAGGGATTCTCCACCACTCAAATAATTATGAATCCTTTTAAAAAATCTTTTTATTAATAGCTTCACTTTGCTTTTTTTCCCCAAATTGTTGCAGACATCTGTTTAAATTGCATTAATAATCATTTTTGCCTATGCTCCCTTCAAGATGATGTCAGTGTAACAGCAGACAGACTCGTGAATCTGGGATTGCATTTATGATCGTAAATGTTGATCCCAACTCTGCAAAATCAAAGCTGGCTTGTTAAACAGGTAACCCTGCTGTGAAATCTGAAACCTGTTGGAAACACTATGGCTCCTTGTTCATCGTAAAATGCTGGATCTTTTCTCTCTGCTAGTACTGTGGTCTCTACCCATTTTTAACTCTGAGGAAACCTGGCTTTTACAAAATAGCATTAGCCTTGGTTTTTAAGCAAACGATGCCATTTAGTTATGAGAGATGGAAATTTGACTCTAGCATTTTTCCATAATGATGAATACTTGCAAAGTTATTTTAAGGTGGGAGAAAACTTGATTAATGTATTTGCTAATGAAACTTAGTGTTGACTTTTAACAATCACAATGCTCCTTTCAGCCAAGGCTTTGCAATGATGAAAATGCCATGTATTACTATATGAAGATGAAAGCAACTGCAGATGCTGGAATCTGTAGCAGCATACCTAGTGCTGGAGGAACTCAGTAGGTCAGGCAGGATCTTTGAAGAGAAATGCACATTCTGGTTTGGGTCAAGAAACTTTTATCTGGACCCTCTAATAAGAATCTGATACTGTGGTGCTCTCCTGGCACTGAAACTGCAGTTTGGGACATTGAACTCATTAAAATGTTTTACACATTTATCTAGGTGAAGGGTCTTGACCCAAAATGTTTACTGTGTATTTTCCTCAAGAAATGCCTCTTGATCTGCTGAATGCTTCTAGCAGATTGCTTTTTGTTTGCGGCAAAATGCACTTGTTTGGCACACTAAGTGAATCCAGCCCTTCAGCTTGGACCACTATTGTCTCTCCGTTGGGCTTGGTGGTGTAACCATGGGCAGAAAAGGAATTTAGAAACAATGCCATCTGACCTCAACTGTAGGAGTACAGAATGCACTGAGCTGGCTGATATTTCTCTGTGGAGCAGCCAACCAGGTTTCAGTACGAGCTAGCCAATATTTTCACTCTATGTTTCTTTGCGTGTCTGTCTATGTGATGCTGGGTTCGATAGCATTAAATCAAGTTGCAGTTGGTTTAACTGCACCATATAAGCGCAAACAAAAGTAGTTTTTAGTTTCCTGGAAAATTCCTCATATTGCTAATAGACCTTAAGCTGCAGAAAGCTGTCGACACGGTTCAGCGCTTAATAGAAACCAGCCTCCCCTCCATGGCCTCTGTTTACATTTTTCACTGCCTCAGAAAATTAGTTGGCATAATCAGCAATCCCATCCACCCTGGACATTCTCTCTTCTACCACCAAGCACCCCAACTAACAACTCCCATCAGGCAGAAGATAGAATGGCTTAAAAGGACAGCTTTTGTTCCACTGTTAAAAGACTATTGAATGTTCCCTTGGTATGGTAAGACAGACTCTTGACCTCATAATCTATCTCATTATGACCTTGCATCTTATTGTCTACATGCATAGCACTTTCTCTGTAACTAACATTATTCTGCACTCTTGTTGTTTTAACAATGCACTGTTGTAAGAAATTGATCTTTATGGACGGTATGCAAGACGGGTTTTTCCACTGTACTATGGTATATGGAACAATAATAAACCAATTTAGATTAGTAGGTAACAGGTTTTGTGGCTGGTTATTGTTAGGTGGTATGGTATAGCTATCTAATGAGTTGGCACTTTCACTATTTATCCTTCCAAGCTAATGGCTCTGTTATATTAGGTGTGATGTTATTTTTGTCTCCCAATCTTTTTCTGATAAGTTCCACATTTACAAATGGAAGCCATCTGTACCACGGTGGTTGGTCCAAATGAAAGGATTGTTGAAGTAATGAAATTAAGTACTCGGAATGATGTTGTGTGGAAATTTAATATGATAATTTTTAGTACTGAGGCACCATTATGTACTTGGGTTTTGAGCATGCCTGACATTTAGAAACATTTTTCCATTCATTGGCTGGCAGTCCATGCCCCATTTCCACTGTTTTATTAGCTTTTAAAAATCAAAGTCCTAATAAATTGAAGAATCACGTATAAAAGTTATTTTAGCAGATTTGGCTTCTGTCCATTTTTTAAACAACTAAAAGCACTGGTGTGCTGTTTAAAATGCATTTAGTTCATTGACTGAAGTATATAGTTAACCTAGGTACTTTCTAAGGTAAGGACATGTTTGGCACAGCTTTGTGGGCCCAAGAGCCTGTATTGCGCTGTAGGTGTTCTATGTTCTGAAATGGCTTTGATGAATTGTGTTGCAAACTTGCAGATTCTGTGAAGAGAAACACAGTGACAGGGTACTAATTTGAAGCCTGATTACCTTATCCAGCCATAACTTGTGTTTCGGAGAATGACACACTCAAATTAACCTTCCCTCTCATCTGACCATGCAGGGAGTGCTGGCCTACTTTGTAGGTTCCTCTGACATTAAACTGTTCCTGGCTAAAAGCTCAGACTCGGAAAGTGGCTGAAGTTTCTCTTGGTGTAGTTGGATGTCGACATCAGCATGAGGCAGTGTAGTCTATTTGTTTGTCTGGTTCCAGATTGTAGAATCCTGCTGTGCACAAATTGGCCAATGCATTTTTGCTTGCAGAAGCACAGTGAGATGGTTGTAGAAACCTTTGGGACATCTGATGGCTGACAAGGCAACAAGTGTGGGAAATCATTGAGGTAGACCCAAGGTTCTTATTGTTAATCATCCATGCAGTGCATTTGGTAGTTGAGATCTGTCATGACGCTCATCACTATTGCATTCAGATTTTGATGACTGACTCACACAAAGTGCTTCCTACTATCCACAAATTCATGCACAGAAATACAGTTGGTTCATTGCCTACTCTTTCTGTGTTCTTGCAATCATTTCTTGTTTATATTTCTCCAGGTCTGTATTAAATCTACATGAGTGCATTTGAAATTCTAACAATTTATTGCATTTAAAGGCCTTTATCACACACCAGTATGTTTTTCTTGCTTCTCCCCTTTAAGTTAAAGTCCTCTGCTCACAATGCTTTGGCTAGTAGTGCATAGTTTTGCTCTGGACCCCTGTGCATTCACTATTTGAAACAAAGCTGTTGATTTAAATTGAATTTGGCAATAATCAAGGGATTTTTCTATTTGGTCATGGAACAGAAAGTCCCTTTTGAATGCCAGGTAATTTGGGGCTTGATTTGTTTTGCTCCAAACTACCTTGCATGAGTTTTCCTGTAAATGAGAGAGGCCAGTAGCACAGTAAAAGCAGCTTTTGTTCCTCATTTGTGAAGGGATTTGAAGATCTGTATTGGAAGGAGGTTTTGTTATGCCCTTGAAAGTTGGCAAATTGGTTTATAATTATCACATTTACTGAGGTACAGCATTAAACTTTGTTTCGCACGCCATCTATACAGATCATTTCATCGCATCAGTACATTAAGTACAAAGGAAAAGCAATAGCAGAATACAGAATAAAGTGTTACAGTGAAAGTGCAGGGCAGGCGAACAAAAAGGAAGAAGGCAATGATGAGGTAAATTGTGAAATTAAGAGTCCATTTTATCATACTAGGGAACTTCTCAGTAGTCTTTTCACGGCAAGATTTAAAAAGCACCTTTGAGGTTGGTGTTACGTGCTTTCGGGTTTTGTAACTTCTGTTTGATTGTTGGAGGGGGGATGAAGAGAGACTGAATGGGGTCTTTGATTTTGTTGTCTGCTTTATGGAGGCAGCAAGAAATGTAGATAGTCTATGGAGGGGAGGTAGCTTTATGTGATGGCTTGAGCTATTTCCACGACTCCCCACGGTTTCTTGCGATCGCGGGCAGAGCAGTTGACATAATAAGCTGTGAAGTCATGCATTCTGAATTTTGCCCTCCCCTTTTTTTTCTCCTGCATGACTGAGATAACACACATGGTCTCTTAGCCCACTGTGAGCCCTTCCCAGGAGATACTTTATTGGAATGATCTATTGGCAACATGATAGTGGTGTTCCAGAGGCATTTAGGCAGGCAGTGAACATTTAGTGAATGGAGAGATATGGATCATGTGCAGACAGATGGGATTAGTT
Organism: Hemitrygon akajei; assembly: GCF_048418815.1. Taxonomy (NCBI): domain Eukaryota; kingdom Metazoa; phylum Chordata; class Chondrichthyes; order Myliobatiformes; family Dasyatidae; genus Hemitrygon; species Hemitrygon akajei. The sequence goes on along the minus strand of NC_133127.1, from coordinate 41,682,559 downwards.
TCATTTGGTGTCATGATCAGCACAGACATCGTGGGCTGAAGTGCTTTAGTTTTCTATATTCTAACATGTCCAACTTCAATATTAAAAGAAAACGAATGTTCTCCATTTGAAAAGAATCCATGTAAAACAGTTTTTTTTGTGTGTTGAGAACTATTGGATCAGATTTTGACCTAGCTTTGCATTTCATTTTGGAAGGTCTTTGGTGTTTTTTTTCAACTAATTAAGTCAGCCTTTAGTCAAACTAACGTGGCCACTAAGGTTTTGCCTCAGCTTTATGGATATTTGGCACTGTAGCCCTCTCTGCCTGCCTCTGCGTGGGTCATGCGGAAGTCTGGACATCAATTGAGGAATATTTTGTTGGGCAAGTGTGTAGAAATTTCCTGAACTAAAGCAAGTTTGTGAAGTTCCAATGCAGATCAAACACTGGATGGTGGAGATGAGCTTGAGGTGATCATCGGCTAACTTTTTTTTGTCTCCCATTTGGCTGGCCCAATAATTTAATATGTGCTTTGAGACTACATTACTTTCTCTGCCCCCCCCACCCGTCTTCCTGTCAGTCCAATGAAGGCACTCGACTTAAAACATTGACCTGCAGTGACCTACTGAGTTAGTCAGCATTTTGTATGTTGATCCTTAACATATCATAATGTTTAATTATGATATGGTGGGATTTGATCTCTGAAGCAGTAACAGTCTGCTGGGGGAACTCAACAGTTTTAGCAGCATCTCGTAGGTTGGTTGTGGGGGTGAGGGTGGTAATGGTGCTGAGGGAAGAAACATCAACGTTTTGGGCCAAACCCCTACATGAGAAAACGTAACATTGGATTAGCTCATGTGGACAGCTTGGTTGACATGGCTAAATTGGGCAAAAGATACTGTTTCTGTGCTGAGTAACATCAAAATTCTGACGTGGCATGAAAAGGTTGGGTGGCTGAGAGAGGGGTGGATGTTTCACTTGGTTGAGGACTCTAGAACCAGGGGTCATAGGCTCAATCTAAGGTGAGTGGTTCAAACTGAAAATCTTCACCTTCGTTAGGAATGGAATCAGCCCAGGATTGAATGAAAAAGCATATGTGGCTATGGAACTTTGGGTGTAGGTGAGTCATGTGCACATCCATTTTTATGTTCCAGTGTGCATTGCCTTTTTTATATCTGCTCAAAACTCATTTGAGCTCACCACACATCTGCTTCTGATATGTGTGTATGTAGCAACTGGTGTCTGAAATTTGGAGCAGAGTTATCCCTGGGACCATTGGTGTATTTAAGCCTCACTGCCCTCAGATTCTCAAGCCATTGCATCCAATTTTAATTTCTCCTTCTGCTGAAGCTCATCACCCTGCTGCCGACAGCCGCTCACCAGAGTCCCCTGCCCTGGGCCATTTTTTCCCCAAGTTTTCCCAGGTATAGCCTATCTTCTTGGTGTATCCTTTATCTCTCAGAGATGAGGTCTTTGGAGCTTCTGTTGGCATTGCTGTAGCATTGGGTTTTTACAGGATGGGGCTGCTAGCCCTCCTCCTTTCACAGCCATTTAAATTTGAGTGAGTTCAAATTCAGTCCATCCATCAACTCTTGGAACACAAGAGCTTTTGAGCAGAAGTCAATTGAAACCACTGATTGGTTTGTTTGTACAGCTGCACTATTGCTGGAGTCTATTTTCAGTTTAAATTAGTCTAATTTGGTCATCTTGAGACTCTGTTGGCTCAGCTCCAGTCAATAATCATTTAAGTTCTTGTCACAGCGCTTAGCTGTGGTGTTTCCAGTTACACTCGCCTGGCCTCTCGATCATCCATAAAGATGTTGTGCCATTGGAAGCTGTCTGGGGTCCCAAATCTTGGGATTCCCTCAAACTCATCTACCTCCCTTTCCTGCTTTGACATTCACTAAGCCTGTCTCTTCTCCTGCCTCCCTTTGAAATTTTGCTGGACCCTTCAGACTGGAGGACAGCTTCTGTCCTGTTCTTGGACTCTCGAATGGACCTCTCATTTAAAAGAATGATCTCCCAGTCTACCACATCATGGCCTTGAACTTTATCTTTTTGCTTGTACCACATTTGCTCTGTACCTGTTACTCCATATACTACATTTCTCTTTTTGTTTTACTACCCCAGTGTACTTGTATGTGGTATGATCTGTCTCGATGGCACACAAACAGAAGCTTTTCACTGTATTTCAGTATGAGTGACGAGTACTTGTGGAACATTTTCTTATTAGTTCTACTTGTTGCTGCTTGGGAAAATTTGTAGCCAAGTAGACATAAGTGGATTTGTGCTGTAAATGGTACTGAACTTCACCTTGGAACATTCTCCCAATTGCAACCCCATGCGTGCTGGAACTGAGCGAGCTTTTGTACTCTGAAATCAATAATTTAGTTATTTTAAAAATCTTTCCATTGGCATAAGATAGCTTCAGTAATGCTGCTGATCTTTAAGAGAAATGAATGAATTGCTGTCTTGTTTAGTTAGGCTGGACTGTGCTTAAAAGTGGAAACCATGCATTTGGTTGTAGGCTACTTGAGAGCAACAACAAAGATCTGTTGTACATAGTGTGCGGTTGTCATAATATAAAATACCACAGGGGCAATCGTATTTGAAGGAAAAAATGCCTTGAACGTGAGCCTTGATGGGCTGAGAAATGGTGATGGGGGGGGGGGGGTTAACTTTTTGATATAAATGCTAAGTAATATTACTTCAGTATAACTGGTCAGTACAGAGAGCTGTTATTACACTAGGGAAACCCATTTAATAAGGGCTGCAGTTAGTTCCACGAAGTCTTTGAAACATAGTTAAATACAAAGTAGAACTAATTCAAGGGCGTTAAGTTGGTTTTAGGTATCTATGAAACGTTTTGCAAATAGTATTGTTTAAGTTGATTTTTCCTGTCCATTTGAAAGTAAATTGTAATACCAGTGCTGTGTTTCTGAGGGTAGATGTGTTGCTATTTGACCGTGCAGAGTCTTCCAATGTCTATGGCACCTGACACAATTCAAGGACATCTTAATGAGTTTTAACTTTTGTAGTAAAGATGGCATTCTCTCACTAACACCACTGTTGGAAAGATGAGATATTCCACTTCAGTGATATTGCTGAAGGCGAAATAATTGCCAGGGCACCAGGGATAACTCCTCTGCTCTTCAGAGTAACACCAAAATCTTTGTTTCTATCAGGGAGACTAAACTATTTAACATCCTGTGAGGACACACCTCTAACTCTGCAAGGCTCCCTTGGTACTGCATTGCAGTGTCTGGGTTCAGATGAACAAATGCTCAATAGTGTTAGATGTAAAATGAACACAGCAGGAGGATTGCAACAATCACTGCTTCTTGAGTGCCTCCATTCTAATCACTTTCTATAGAATACATTTCCAGTAGAAAATAATTTTTATCGCTTTTATTTTCAATACCTGTAAGCAGTAAGTTCAGGGACAAGAAAAATGTTGACATTTCCTGGATTTGCATTAGCGATTTGTTTTTAGAAATGTTAAGTACCTTAAATCAGACAAGAAGCAAAAGGGGGGAGGGTTCACTTGGTCCCCTGAACCTGCTCTGCATAGAAAGGGTGCGGAGGAGATTTACAAGGACGTTGCCTGGATTGGGGAGCATGCCTTATGAGAATAGGTTGAGTGAACTCGGTCTTTTCTCCTTGGAGCGATGGAGGATGAGAGGTGACCTGATAGAGGTGTATAAGATGATGAGAGGCATTGATCATGTGGATAGTCAGAGGCTTTTTCCCTGGGCTGAAATGGTTGCCATAAGAGGACACATGTTTAAGGTGCTGAAGAGTAGGTACAGAGGAGATGTCAGGGATAAGTTTTTTACTCAGAGAGTGATGAGTGCGTGGAATGGGCTGCCGGCAACGGTGGTGGAGGCAGATACGATGGGGTCTTTTAAGAGACTTTTGGATATGTACATGGAGCTTAAAAAATAGAGGGCTATAGGTAAGCCTAGTAATTTCTAAGGTAGGGATATGTTTGGCATAACTTTGTGGGCTGAAGGGCCTGTATTGTGCTGTAGGTTTTCTATGTTTCTACATGGAGGTAAGGCCATGGCTCATCTGATTGTAGCCCTAGTCATTTGCACTCTTGCCCCAGCCCCCAAGGCAAAGAACACATACCACCAGGCTCAAGATCATCTTAAATCCTGCTGTTCTAAGACTATTGAATGGACCTCTTGTATACTAAAGATGAACTCACGATAGTGTAGTAGTTACCACAACACTTTACAGTACAGGCGAACCAAGATCAGGTCTCACTGCTGCCTGTAAAGAGTTTGTATGTTCTCCCTGTGACCGCATGGGTTTCCCCCAAGTGCTCCAGCTTCCTCCCACAGTCCAAAGACCTACCGGTTGGTAGGTTAATTGGTCATTGAAAATTACCCCATGATTAGTCTACAGTTTAAATCAGGCAATTGCTAGGCAGCACAGCTTGAAGGGCCTATTCTGTGCTGAATCCTAATAAATAAATCCCAATCTAACTCATTATGGCTCCTGGACTTTGACTGCACTGTACTTTCTTTGTAACTGTAACACTCTAATTTTTTCCAATTTGTATTGCTTCTGTACTTGTGGAATGATCTGTTTGGATGGCATGCACATATAAGCTTTTCATTCATCCCTGTATATGTGAACATAATAAACCAGTGACCTTAACCGTCTCTTTCTGCCTACATCTCAGTAGTCTTTCATCCCCGTGTTGATCAATTAAATATCCACGCCAGGCTTAAAGATATTCACGCACACAAACTGCTGGAGGAATTCAGCTGGTCAGGCAGCATCTGTGGAAAGGAATAAAGAGTTGGCATTTCATCAGAACTTGGAAAGAAAAGGGAGAAAGCCTGAATAAGAAGGTGGGTGGGGGAGAGGGGAAGGGATACAGGCTAAAAGGTGAGTGGGGAGGGGGATGAAGTGAGAAGTTGGGACTTTAAAGTTAAAGGGCTGAAGAAGTAAGTATCTGATAGAGGAGAGTGGACCATGGGAGAAAGGGAAGGAGGAGCACCGCTGGAGAGGAAGGTGATAGGTGAGGAGAACAGAAGGGGTAAGAGAGGAGTCAGAATGGGCAATTAAAAAAAAAAGAAAGCAGAGGGGAGGGAGAAATGACTAGAAGAGATCTGGATTTCCAGCACCTGCAGAATTTTGTGTTTAACTTATTCACACCCCACAGCTACCAGAGTGAGTGAGTGCTAAAGATTCACAACTCTGACAGATATGATGTTGTTTTCTCTGTCGCAGGTGATCTTTTATTTTTAGATGCTACTCCCAAGTTCTAGAATCTCAGAAGCAACTTGAACCACATCCAATGTGTCAAGTTCCAATGATATCCCCTAAATCTTGCATCTCCAGAAGTGTTTCATTAATGTTTTGACATCTGAGCAATTACAGTTCAGTTCAATATCCAGTAAACAGCAATAAATCAATACAAACACAGCTTGATTGTGGTCAGCATAGTTTAGACTATTGTGTATTCTTCAGGTGAGAAAGGAAATGAGATTTTGGTTATGCAAATATGTCACTTCTCTATTTTAAGGTCTATATAGTGTGTCATTTTTTAATTAGCACTGAAATAGACAAACAAATTGCAGCAGGAATTTAGCAGTCAAGCAGCATCTGTAGAGGTAAAGGAGTAGTCAGGATTTTAGGTTGAGATCCTGCAGTCAACCCAAAACATGACTCGCTCCTTTGCCTCCCGAGATGCTGCCCGAATTATTATTGAGTTGCTCTAGCAATTTATGTGTTGCAGAAGATTCCTGAATCTGCAGTCCATAAGATATGGAAGCAGAATTAGGATATTTGGCCCATCGATACCCTCTGCTACTTCATCATGGGGATTTATTTTCCCTCTTGCCCCCATTCTCCTCCCTTCTGGTCTCTGAAATGAGCAATTTTAGTTCAGCTGTTTCAGTGTTTTTTTAAAATTATCTTCACCAGACTCCCTCAATCTGCCACTCCCATCCATTCAACTTCCACACCCTTTTCCTTCTCAAGATTGTTTTTTTGTCATCCTTCACTCATGAATGTAAAGAACAAAACGATTGTTACTCTGGACCTGATGCATCATGAAAAAATCACTAAGCGTAAAGAACACAATAAAACAACAAAATAAAAAACACTCAAATATAAAAGCAATCCTGAAAATCACTATGTACAAGTGGCTGTTATATACATGGATTATATGTGCATAAAGTGATAAAGTGACACGAGGTGATGTGTGTGTGTGTGTGTGTGTGTGTGTGTGTGTCTGTGTCTGTGTCTGTGTCTGTGTCTGTGTCTGTGTCTGTGTCTGTGTGTGTGTGTGTGTGTGTGTGTGTGTGGTGGGTTAATGGGCAGAGGTATTGATCAGCCTGACAGCTTGGGGGAAGTAACTATGAGTCTAGTGTGCTAGTGTGGATGCTGCATTGCTTCTTCCCTGATAGGAGAAGAACATGTAGTCCATTGGGTGGGTGGGATCCTTCATGATATTGCTGGCCTTTTCCTGGCACCTTTCTGGCAGCAGAGGCGCAACAAGTTTAGTGGCTGCCTCGCAACTCCTGCGACCCAAGTTCAATCCTCATCTCCGGTGCTGTCTGAGTGGGGTTTGCATGTTTTCTCTGTGACTGTGTGAGTCTCCCCCAACACTTGTGGAGGTTGGTAGATTAAAATTGAAAACAAAACAGCAGATGCTGGAAATCAAAATTAAAAAACAGAAAATGCGGGAAATATGGTAGGTCAGGTGCATCTATGGGATGAGAAATTGTTAAACTTTTAGGTTAAAGACCATTTGTCAGAATTGGGGAAGAGGGGAAACCATTCATTGAATGGCTAGACTTATTACCTTTGCAAGAAAAAGTTTGTGAACCCTTTACAATTATCTGGTTTTCTGCATTAATTACTCATAAAAAGTGGTCCGAACTTCATCTAAGTCACAATAAAAAACAAATGCAATCTGCCTAAACTATTAACATAGAAACAATTGTACTTCACCAATACTGAGTGCACTATCTCAACAATCACAGTCTAGGTTCAAAAAAAGTATCTGAACCTCTGTGGTAATGCCTCTACAAATGCTATTTGGAGTCTGGAGTTCCAATCCATGAATACTGAAGGAGGTGAGAAAGAACCTGAGGGTAACAGCAAACATCTCTAGAACTTGCTAAAGTCTCTTTGGGTGTCCGCTATAAGAAAAACACTGAACAAAAATGGCATTTGTGGCCAGACGGCATGGAGGAAACTGCTGCTCTGCAAAAGAACACCATTGCATGTCTCAAGTTTGCAAAAGACCACCTGGATGTTCTGTAACACTTCTTGGACAGTGTTCTCTGGACAGATGAGACAAAAATTGGACTTTTTGTCAGAAGTGCACACTGCTATGTTTGGAGGAAAAAGGGCACTGCACGCCAACACCAAAAATTCATCTCAACAGTGAAGCATGGTGGAAGGAGCATCTTGATTTGGGGTAGCTTTACTGCCTCAGGGCCTGGAGAGTTTGCAACCATTGAGGGAACAATGAATTAAAAATTCTATCAAGACATTTTACAGGGGAATGTTGGGGTAGAGATCTGTCACCTGAAGCTTAACAGAAGTAGGATGATGCAACAAGACAATGATCCGAAACACGAGTAAATCAACAACAACAAGGCTTAAAAAGAAGAAAATTTATGTCTTGAAATGGCTTCAAAGTCCAGACCATAACCCAAATGAGATGCTGTTGTATGACATGAGAGGGCTGCGTCTCAATATCACCAAGACCAAGGAGATGGTGGTGGACTTTAGGAGATCTAGGCCTCATATGGAGCTAGTGATCATTAATGGAGAATGTGTGGAGCAGGTTAAGACCTACAAGTATCTGGGAGTACAGTTAGACGAGAAGCTAGACTGGACTGCCAACACAGATGCCTTGTGCAGGAAGGCACAGAGTCGACTGTACTTCCTTAGAAGGTTGGCGTCATTCAATGTCTGTAGTGAGATGCTGAAGATGTTCTATAGGTCAGTTGTGGAGAGCGCCCTCTTCTTTGTGGTGGCGTGTTGGGGAGGAAGCATTAAGAAGAGGGACGCCTCACGTCTTAATAAGCTGGTAAGGAAGGCGGGCTCTGTCGTGGGCAAAGTACTGGAGAGTTTAACATCGTTAGCTGAGCGAAGGGCGCTGAGTAGGCTACGGTCAATTATGGAAAACTCTGAACATCCTCTACATAGCACCATCCAGAGACAGAGAAGCAGTTTCAGCGACAGGTTACTATCGATGCAATGCTCCTCAGACAGGATGAAGAGGTCAATACTCCCCAATGCCATTAGGCTTTACAATTCAACTGCCAGGACTTAAGAACTTTTTAAAAGCTATTATTAATGCTTTTTGAGATAGTGATTTAGATGCATATCATATTTTTTTTACTGAGTTAAGTATTGTATGTTATTAGTTTTGCTACAACAAGTGTATGGGACATTGGAAAAAAAGTTGAATTTCCCAATGGGGATGAATAAAGTATCTATCTATCTATCTATCTATCTATCTATCTATCTATCTATCTATCTTCATGCAAGGTATCCCAGAAATATTGATGAACTGAACTGAAACAGTTTTGTATGGAGGAATGGTCTAAAATTCCTCCTCGCTGTTGTGCAAGTCTGATCAGCAGCTACAGGAAACGTTTGGTGGAGGTTATTGCTGCTAAAGGAGGTTCTAATAGTTATTAAAAACAAGGGGTCAGATACTTTTTCCAACCTGGACTGTGAATGATTAAACAATGTATTCAGTAAAGACATGGAAAGTACAATTGTTTGTGTGTTATTAGTTTAGGAAGATTGTGTTTGTCTATTATTGCGACTTAGCTGACGATCAGACTGCATTTTTAATGCAGAAGACCAGGTAATTGCAAAGGGTTCAGAACCTTTCTTGCAACTGTACAGCTTATTCCCATGGTTACCCCAGTTTTGCTATCAGTGACTTTCCTCTCCTCCTGATTTTTTTCCCCGACCCCGCCCCCCCCCCCCCCCCCCCACCTTCCTTGCAGCTTAACATCTTTTGGCTCTTTAAGAGTTTGTAGATGCAGGAATAGGGAGCAACGAACAAGAAGCTGGAGGAACTGGGTTAGGCAGCATTTGTGACGGAAACAGACAGTCAAAACTTCAGGTTGAGGGCCTTTTCTTTGGACAAAGATAGGAGCAAGAGTTGGCAAGCAGTAGGTGGATCAAGGTGAAGGGGGGAGATGGCATATGGAGAGTGTAAAAGGCTAAGAAGTGATAGGTGAAGGCATCAAAGGGCTGCAGATGTTGGAGTCTGATAAGAGATTAGTTGGAGCATGGAATCAAATAAGGGATTTAGGGACGGTAGATGACAGCAGTGGGGTTGGGGAACCAGTGGAAAAAGTGTGTAGGTGATGGAGTGGATGGAGGAGAGGGAGAGAAAGGTAATGGGGGGGGGGGGAAGAATGGGGATGAGTGTAGGAAGAAATGGGAACCAGAGGTGAGAGAAATTCTTTCCCAGATTAGACAAAAGGTCTCTGACCGATGTTATTATGAAGTAATTAGACTAGACTTCGGGTACGATAGTAGCACTCAGCTGTCTCTACAGGCCCAACCAAATGTGCTATTGTCTGTTTTTTATCATCACAATACCCTGTTGGACATTGGCAATGTGGAATGCTGCGAGTCTGATTCACTGGTTATTGGCAGGAGCGGGGATAAGGGAGAACTGTGTGGCCTCAGTTGTACAGCGGACTAGGCCTCATGCCGCAGTGTTGCCTGTTGCAGCTGCCCAGGGAGGTGATGTTGGTGGCTGTGTGGCATGGTGTCCACGTTGGCCTCCAGGGTTCGCTCGATGGAAGACAACAAGCTGGATTGTGACTGTCTGCAGACTGCTGCAGGCTTGTTTTTGCTGACAGCATCCATGGATTCACGGACTTGGGCTATATGACATATTTTGTTTTGTGTGACTGGATTTTGATTGATAACTTGTGTGCTATTTGTGCCTTATGCTGTATTTGACTATTGGTACTGTGTTTTGCACCTCGGACCTGTTTCATTTGACCATACCTCATGGGTATTCATGTATGATTGAATAACAATTAAACTTAATTGAGCTTGTCATTAAATGCCTAACTAAACTATTGTCTTCTGCCAAAACAATGTCTGTATCCCTCTATTCCCTGTTCATTCATGTTCCTGTAAGAATCTCTTAAATGCCTCTCCTCTATTTGCCTCAACTACCACTGTAGGGGTGCATTCCAGGCACCCACCACTCTTTGTGTACACAAGCCCCACATCTCTTCTTTAAAGTTTCCTCCTCTCACCTCGAATACTTATCCTCCAGTATTAGACATTTTAATCCAAGGGATAAAGGATGAGCACTGTCTACTCTTTCTGTGTCTCATAATCTTATAAATCTATTATCAGGTAAACTTTTATCATGTAAAATACATTTTCCATTAAGAGTGGGTGTACTGTTGACATCAACTCAGCCATGTGATCACAAGATCTTATCCGTATTCTTGTATCCAATAACTACATTTGGAAATAGACGATGTTATCTCGTCATGTTCTAATTGCACTACAGCATGTCTGCTGGTTTGGAGGTATTACCTCAGCAAGACAAAAGTGTGAATGCAGAGATTTGTATCTTGGATGGGACAGAAGATTTTTAATACTTAAATGTATTACATTTTCCATGGCAAATCCACAAAATAGGGAAGTAGTAGTCTGTAAATTATGCACAATGGAAGTCAATGCTAGTTTCAGTTTCCTTGATGATTACTCTGTGTGTGTTAAATATTGGCTAGTTTGACTTGATTTTTAACATTTTGAAAATTTTAATCAACTGCATTGGCTCTGAATTTTGGAATTGTACCCTTCTTCCAATTATTCCCAAAGAGCTGCCTTCCCATGATCAAACTGATCAAACTGATTTTTATCTCAGATAAAGCAAATTTTACAGATAGCTGTTCAGCACAAGTTGGTAGTTATCAAAAAGCAGATTGTGGGCTTCAGTGGATGTGTTGCGAGGTAGAATCTTTTGGAAACTGGTCCCAGAGTGAGATCTATGTTTTGGAGAAAGAGAATCAAGAGGATTTTTTTTCCACTACCCCAGCCTCCAACTCTTGTCAGGTGTGTTATAATAAAGAGTATTATCTGTGCTTTCACATTTTCATATATATTTTCCATTTGGCATTGGAGAAGGCCTCTCAGCCTATTAAGGCTATACCGGATCTCAGGTTGGTCCCATTTTGCCCCCACATTCTCACATATGCCCATCAATACTGCTTAGTACCAATTTTTACATACACCTAGGTGCTCTGAATACTTTGCCATGGTATTATTATAGATTATTTCATTACAAAATGCAGAATATTGTGTTACAGTTACAGGACAAGAGCAGTGCAGGTAAACACTATGGTACAAGGCCATGACGAGGTAGATTGTGAGGTCAGCAGTTCATCCTGTTGTATTAGGGGATCATTCAATAGTTATATAAAAGCTGACTTTGAGCATGGTGCTGAATGCGTTCTGCCTTTCATATATTATTCCCAATGGGAAAGGGTGTGTGGCTCAGCAGTTAGCATACCAAGCTGTGATGCATCCAGACAGGATACTTTATGTTAGTGAATCTATAACAATTGGTGAGTCTTAATGGGAACGTGGAAACATTTTTTGGCATCCTGGTGAAGTAGAGGCACTAAAGAAATTTGGCATTTTGAGACAGGCTGAAGAATTAATTTGACTACTGTAGAATTGAACAACGTGGAATCTGGCCTTGGCCCATGAAGTCCACAACAATCATTAGGCTTCTTGTGCTGTGTTGCTCAATGAATCCCTCTATGAACGTCATGATTAACCCTGTGCTTAGTTCATATCCCTTGACTCCTCTTGTATCCACAAATTTATTGAGCTCTCTCTTTTGAAGATGCTTATTAACAGAGCCTCTTGCCTGTGAATTCTAAAGATCCTCTAGTTGGTCACGCTCTTTACCTTGAGAAGAAATGTTGTGAGCATGTGCACTTTGCAGAAGATAGGACAGTCCTACTGTGTTTTTACCAATACTGATATTTTGGATCTTCTGCAAATGACGCTTGGTTAGTTCTCTGAATTCTTGCAATGGACATAAAGGCTGCTAAATTGTCTTGTATTAGATAGATAGATACCTCATTGATCCCAAAGGAAATTACAAAGTCACAGTAGGATTACAAGTGCACAAATATAAAGTATTAGAATGAAAGAATTTTAAAAAGTTACCTTTAAAAATAAGGTGTACAAGATTTACTAGTCAAAGATTACAAGATTTAAGACTTCCAAATTTGCACTGATAAAATGGTAATTCAAGGATTACCTTAATATTATACAGTAATGAGTGCACGTTCGTACTATCCAGATAAGTGGTAGTATTAAAAAGGGTGTCCACGGTAGCAGGGTGTGGTAAACAGAGCTGTGGTAAGCAGAGTAATAACAATCTAACAGCAGGGAGTCATCTCTTCCCTCCCTGGTTTATAGGTTGGTTCATTATAGAGCCTAATGGCCAAGGGTAAGAATTACCTCATATAGTGCTCTTTGTAGCAGTGCAGCTGTCTTAGTCTATTACTAAAAGTTTGCCTCTGTTCAGCCAAGGAGGCATGCTGAGGCTGAAAAACATTGTCCAGAATTGCCAGGATTTTCTGTAGGGTCTTCTGTTGTGCCACATCTCCAGTATGTCTAGTTTGACATACAATGCAAATCTTCACTTCAACTTCAAATCATGATTTGGGATGCATTATGATGCACCTGTAAATAGAAGAATTCTTTAGTCTTGAATGAATATCTGTGCTAAAGGTGTTGGAATAATCCTCCTCTCTAGTCCTGTGTCCTATTGCATATCTATTTCACTAGGAATCTATCTTCTTGTTTGAGTCTAGAGTGGAAGGCTTTTGTGGTAGAGACATGGCCCCTGTGGCACCAGAGCAAGCCTCAATGGAATCCAAATTTATTGTTCAAACAGAGCTACAAAAACCAGTGCCCGGCTTGGAATGTCTGTGGTTAGTTTATTCTAAGCTAATCATTTTTCTGAAGAAATGTTTCTCCTAAATATGCAGTGGTTACTTTCATGTGGCAAGATATTGTGATGTAGAATATCATGCCTGAAAGGACAAGAAAAGCAAATTCAAAAAGGAAATTGGATAAAGATGAAGGCCAATTTGTGGGGCTAGTGGTGAGCAAATCAGTGAGACAAATTTGTATTGGAGGGGTCATGACTGTCACGTGCTCATTACCTGGTTGAAAGACACACCAACTGCCAGTCAAAGTTTGATCCCTCCTCGCCCATCAATGCACACCTAACCACTGGCCCCTTTAATTAGCCTTGTACCTGCCCTCGGGCAATTGGCCTTTGTAATCAGTTTAACTCGGCTGGCACTGAGCCATTGGCTTCCCTGTGAATTACCTGGGCTGGACTCATCAGCCCTGCTGCACTATAAAGGAAGCCACATGTGCTGTGCATTGAATGGGGTTGGGAGTGTGAGTATTGTCCCTAAGCAGAAGAGCCTGCACCAAGTCAAGGGAGGTGGGTATCGTATTGACTTTTCCCTTTGGTGGGGGGGTGTGTGTGTGTGCATGTACTTTGTTCCCACGCGATTTTCCCACGTTCATTATTAATTGTCCGCGTGTGTTTTATTGCCGATCCGACTACTGTGAATTGTGCACGTGTGTGTGTGTTGCTCCTGTTGCCATTTTCCCACATTTGCCTTCTGTAAATAAAATCTGTTCACTACCAAGTCTGCGTGTCCAGAGTCCTTGTCTGTGAGACCTGTCGAATCCATTTCCTCACTCACAACGAAATTGGATGACACTTTCAACTGAGCCAGTGTGTATCATGGCATAACATTTTTCAATTATGGAATGAGCTTCGTGTTTGCACATACATTGGAGATTATCATTCCCAATAAAGATTGGCAGTTTGGAAAATGTCCATTATTTTCCATTTTCTAACTGACTTCAGTTGGCCTACCTCCATCCCTACATTCAGTCTTTCTCTGTTTCCCCTATTTCTTTTATCTCCTTTTCCAACCCTTCTCTTCCCACCCCTTTACTTCACCATTTCCATCCATATGTACTCGTACATTTTGCCCACCAATTTATCCTTTCCGTCTAGTTCCATCTGCTCTTTACCTCTTCCCCAATGGTTCCCATTATCACTTTGCTTACCCACCAGTAACAGATTCCATCCAGTCTTTGTCTTCTTGCTTATCACCCTTCACCCTCCCCGTTACTTGGCTCCATCATCTCCTTTTTTGTGGCTGCTTCTGTCTCCCAACTCCACCCTGCCTAGAACCATGTGCCATTATTCTTCACCTTTCTAAGTCCACCAATCACCTCTGCCTCTCTTCTACACCTCCTTCCCCCTCCCCCCCCCCCCCCCCCCCCCCACCATACTGGCTATCTTCCCTCTAGCTTCAATTTCAGGGTGAATGACAAAACTGGAAAGGTCATCTGTTCAACCATACTACTTTGCTTTTACTTCAGAGGGAAAAACTAATGGACAGTGAGCAAGGAATTGTGAGTTGAAAGTTGCTTTAATTTCTCAGGTTCTGTGATGGAAGAATGGATCTGATAAATTGGCATCAGCTTTTAAACTGCAGAAACCTTTAGCATACTGGACTGGTGGCAATGTCTTCAAATGTGCACTTGTGGAGCTCCCTCCATACTGAGTCATCTCCAACCCAAGCCACTGCAATGGTAATTGTGCAGAAAATATTCACCTGGGATGGAGTACTTAAACTATGAAGAGAAATTAAACAGGCTGAATTGGAGCAGAGGAAGCTAAGGGCTAATTTGGAGAAGATCTGGAAAATTGTGTGGAGATTAGGTAGGATAGATGGGAAGAACTATTTTTCCCATGACAGGTGCCTCTAAAACAAAAGGGTATAGGTTTAAGGTGAGAAGGTTCAAAGGGGTTCTGAGGGGGAAGTTTTTCACACACATTAGTTTGGAATCTGGGGCGAATTGTCTGACGGAGTTCTTAAATGATCCAGAAAGCGATTGCCAAAGGCTGCAGATCAAATGCCACTGTATGAAGTGACAGTCTGATCCAGACATGATACCAAGTTAAACTAAGTACCTTCTGTCTGTACATGATCCTTATTCCTCCATTCCCTCTGTATTAATGTGTCCTTTGAAAAGCCTCAAAATAGCATTATCACACCATCTTCCACCACGTGTTCTGCCCATCCCCTTTTTAAACTTTGCTCCTTTCACTTTAAATGCGTGGTTGAAACAAAGTCCCACGAAGATGCAGTAGTAGACAAACCTACTCTCAAACCTGCTCCATTCAAAAAGGTCATGACTGATCTACTCTTGGATCTCAACACCACTTTCCCACTCCCTCACCAATCCATTGATCTCCATCTTGAATATATTCAGTCACCATGAAGTGAGGGACCCTGGCTAAAGCAACAAGGTTAGATGTTGCTACCAAGACCTGAACAACCTTTTAATCTAGAGAAAATATTTGGACCTCAATCAAGGGTGTCCTTGGCAAATGTGCTTGTTAGAACAATGACATTTCACTGGCAACAACGATAAATAACAATGGCATGTCATTACTATTTCTGGGTGTTGACATCCTAGCTCTAGAACAGGATTTGCTGTATTCTATGAAGAACTTTCCTCTCAACACCAGACACCCACTCAAAAGTAGCTGTGATTGATTACACATTGCATTACATATTAAGAAACTTTCCATCTTCTGTAATCCAAATTCCTTGTCAGAGTTTTGGTGGTGATATCCCTTTGTTCTCTCTGACCCTCCCCCCCCCCCCCCCCCGCCCACGTTAACGTGCAGGCATTCTGTCTTGGTGTTGCCTTCAAAATTCTGTGCGGCTTGACAGAGATGAAACATTGAGGATCTTCTCCCTGTCTAGAACTAAAGGACTGTGGTCTCAACATAAGTTGATGGTCATTTAAGAGGCATTTAAATAAGCCTAGGAGAAAATGGGGAATGAATGGAAATAGACTATGTGCAGACAGATGGAATAGTTATCACTGGCAACATGTCAGCTCAGACATGATGCGCTGAAGGACTCGCTCTGCAGGATATTTAAAGAATTGACTGATAGGGGACAGGGCAGGAAAGTAGCATTGAGGTAGAACATCATGAGGAGGCTGTATGACCTATTCCTGTTTGGAATCACAGATGGTCCTCCATCCCATTTTGTCCATGCTGACCGTTTTGCCGTCTATACTAACCTCATTTTCTCCTATTTAGGGCTGTATCCTGCTATGCCTTTCCTACCTAAGCGTCTGCCAAAATGCCTCTTACGCAGTAATTTTGTCTGATTCCATCTGCTTTGGCAGCTTGTCCCAGATATCCACCAGTTTCTACTATATATTTTTTAAAAATACCCTTTTTAAAACTCCTTCCTCTCACCTTAAATCTGCGTCTTCCTGTTTTTGACATGACTACCATGGGAAAAATTATCTGTCATGCCCATCCCTCCTCATAATCTAATGTTCTTCAATCTGCCCACTCCTAAGCCTCCTTTGCTTAGTATTTCTTATGTTTGTGAAAAAAAGATAAAATATTCTTGCTGTCTGAAATGAAGACTGACCTTGGGTTTGTTGCAATACTTTGGCTCGTTTACCATTAGTGATTTAATGTAGTTCTTTCAACACCAATTTAATTTGTGGAATTCTGAGATATAAATGGTTTAGTGAACTTGTTTTAAACTCAACATTTTAATGGGGTCAGATGTGCTTTTTCTCAAGATGAGTTGCTGTAATATGGCCCTGCTTCTTCCATCAAAGCAAATGGATGCAAAGATACCAGAACACAGTTTCGCAGTGGAGTGAATCGCATTTAGCCAAAATATAAATGATGTTCAACCATGTCTGGTAGTTAAATCATTGTTCTGCTCAAATTTGTGCAATAATTAGTGCCACCATCTCACAGTTCCAGTGACCTGGTGGGATTCTGAGATAGTTGTTCTAATTATTGCACAAACTCCCTGTGCAGCCTGTGTAAAATTTGCACATTCTATCCGTGACTGCGTGGGCTTTTTCTCTCTCTCCCCTCCCCCAGGATACACCAGTCTCCTAACACAAAGCAAAAAATATGCTGGTATCTTAATTGGCCACTGAAAATTGCCTTGTGTCAGTGAGTGGCAAGAGAATTGGGGTGAGAAGCCTATGTGGAAGACATAGACTGCGGCGAAATGTGTGGAATTAGGAGAGCTGGCCTGGACTTGATGAGCCTAATAACGTCCTTGGTGTCTTAAGGAATTATGATTGCCATGTATCCTCTATTGTAACATTGCAGAAATACTCAGTAAAGAAAAAGAATTTGCGTATGTATATTGTATACACTTCTCTGACATTAAATGTACCTATTGAAACCTATTGAAGTATTTTAAACTGAAGGATGTTGTATAAATGAGAGAATGTTTTACTGTTTTCTATCTGTCAGTGTTACTGAAGCAGTTTATCCAGTACGTGTCAAACTGTTGTCTGTGTAAACTTGCTTTATATGAAGTGTCTTGGGTGTTTTCTACCTACAACAGTTTTAACTTTAATAGACACAGCATGGTAACAGGTCCTTCTGGCCCAGCGAGCCCTCACCACTCAATTACACCCATTAACCTACCAACATGCATGGGAGGAAACCCATACGGTCATGATAACCCGAGAGTCAGCGGCAGAATTGAACCCACGGCGCTGGCGCTGTAATTGCGTTATGCTAACTGTTAAGCGACCATGCCCACCCGTAGGGTGCTGGAGACTTCCGGAGTCACTGGTGCTGGTGATGGAATGTCGTCTTTCCGCAGATGTGGCCAAGCCCACTGATGCAGGAAATCGGAACTAATACAGAGGATTTATTTAAAGGCATTTGTCAAGAGGGGCGTCAGGGAAGTGGGAGCAGGGCAGAGTAAGGATGACTCTGGCAACCCCAGCTTCTTTTCTTATTTGAAGATGCAGCACAGAAACAGACACTTCTGGCCCACTGAGCCCATGCTGCCCAATTACACCCATCTGACCAATTAACTAACTTTGTCTTTGGAACATGGGGGCGAAACCGGAGCATTTGGGGGGGTCGTGCAGTCATGGGGAGAATGTGTAAACTCTTTACAGATTAGTGGCGGTAATTGAACCCACGTCCAATAGCATTATGCTATCATGCCATCTCAACTGTAACCCCCATGGTTATTGCAGGGATACTGTGCCTGCAAAGTCCTTGGAATATCCTTGAAATCCAAAAATTCCTTTAATTGTGTACTTGAAAATCTATTATCTGGTCATTACTGAGCCTAAAGTAATGACAATGAGTGTTTTATTAAAACCTGGTTAATGAGATTCTAAGATCGGTGCTGTGACCTCATTTAGACTCCTCCCTGCCATTTATTTCAATGGAAATGTGTAAATGGGTGTGATGGACAAGTATGGGTGTGACGTTGATCTTTCTTATAAGGGTGAGATTATTTACAATGAGAAACCTTTGCTGAGCAGCTGCAACAGCTTAATCTGATCACTTTGCAGGATAAGTGAAAGACCACTAGCCAAAGCAATTCAGTCCTGAATAGAGCCAAATAACACTTGAAAGTCTTGGTGACAGAATAGTGGATCCGTTCTACCTGGTCTAGTGTATGTCCAGTTCAAAGAAGCATAGAACAGGACAGCACAGTTACAGGCCTTTTGGCTCAAGATGTTGCGCTAACCTTTTAATATTTGGCCTGAATCCCTCTAAACCAGGGGTTCTCAACCCTTTTTATGGTATGGAACCTTCCCATTAACCAAGGGGTGTCTGGAAGAGTCTAAACCTTCCCTATCTGTGTACCTGTCTAAATGTCTTTTAAAGATCATAATCGTACCCACTCACCTCACTTCATATACCCACAACCCCCCTTCAGTAAACTCCGTCTGGATACTTATTAAATCTTTCTCACTCACCGTAACTTTGGCCTTCAGGTTTTAGACTCCCTACCCTGGGAACGTTTTAAAAACTATTCACCGAATGATGCTCCTTGATTTTATACACATAATGTTTTATTTTTATTAACCCACCATTACAAAAACCCAGTTGATTGAATTGCATGATAGGAAATATTCCTTTGGAAGGGCTCTATTTGGCCCGTTGCGTGTATGCCAGAACACTACTAATTTACCATGTAACCTGTATTCCCCACGTGAATTCTACCACCTACCTACACGAGCAATTAGCTACCAACTGGCTCACACCATCTTTGGAATTTGAAAGGTTGGGGTGGTAGGACTGTTCAGAGGAAACCCAGAAAATGACAGGACAAATGTGAAAGTTCTACACCAACAACACTGGAGACCAGGATTCAGTCTGTGCCACCAGAGCTGTGAGCTACCCGCTATGTACCCACTGTGCTGTCCAGTGTATCTAATAATAAAATCTTTACAAAATGTGT
This sequence comes from Hemitrygon akajei, assembly GCF_048418815.1. Lineage (NCBI taxonomy): Eukaryota > Metazoa > Chordata > Chondrichthyes > Myliobatiformes > Dasyatidae > Hemitrygon > Hemitrygon akajei. Next base: position 41,663,215 of record NC_133127.1, on the reverse strand, counting down.
TTTTGAAAAAGCAAATGTTTACAATAAAAGTTATCCAGGTGTTTCCTGCTGACTTCTATACCCTAGTCACTTCAGTAAGGAGGGTCAAGCCTGGAAATTAAGTTTATCTGCACAGAAAAAAACAATTTTCCTTCTGTGGATTTCGGTATGTATCTAATTATAGTACCTCTGCTAAAGGAGAAGATAGGCAGGCAGGAAATTACATTCCAGTTCTGGGCCACTTGATCAGCACGCTACTTCAAACATAACTTTGCTATTATAACACATGCAATGCTGGAGGAACTCAGCAGGTCAAGCAGCGTCTATGGAAATGAATAAATAGTCGATGTTTTGGACCGAGACCCTTCTTCAGGACTGAGAAGGGAGGCGGAAGATGCCAGAATAAAAAGGTTGGGGGGGGGGGGAGAGGAGAAGAAGGAGGCTAGCTGGAGTACATGGTTGAAGAGTCAGAGGGCAGCAGAGATCATGGGGGAGCGCTGAGAGATTTCACTGAACCCCTGTCGAAGAGGAAATTTAAACTTAAGGGTAGGCATCCCTCTAAGAGACTTTGCAGTGGAGTAGCAAATCATAAAACACCAGTAACTATTTTGCTGTTTTACCAGAAGCATCAAGTGGAAGATCAAACAGGGAGATAAAGTTTTTGTCTTTCACACTTAGTGAAAAACCAGGTCAGACATCTGAAGAGGGAACAAGGTTCATAATGATAGAATTAGAAAGGAGGCTGACGTGGAGCGTAGTCAGTAGCATAGATTGTTTGGGGTGACAGCCTGTATCTGTGTCGTATATCCCATACAGAGTGAACATCATCCCTGTGGCATGTTACCATCAGTCTCATCTGGGCTTAGCCTTTTTTTTGAAACAACAAGACACCATTTTTAAAATAGTTTCCATTCCTCCTTCAAACTTCAGTTGTGGAAATATTTGAGAGGAATCCAAGGCAAGTTATTAATAGCTGTATTTGTCAGTCTTCCTTAAGCCTCCGCATTAAAATGAAAAGTCATGAATGCAATAAATTTTAAGTACAAAGAGCAATTGGGAAGGAGCAGTAAGGGCAAAGTCTAACCAGTCTTCCTTTACAAAGTGGATTGAACATGAGTCAGTAAAGAAGCCATGAAGATTATCTAGGGCTTTGCTTGACACCAGAGATGCTGCACACTCTTTATCAAGTGCTCCTTTATAAAATTGGATTGGACGTGCTGTCAATAATTTGGCCATGAAAGTTATCTAGGTCATTTTTGACACTATAATTGCTGCTCATACAGTGTGGGTGTTGCTTTGCATTGGTGGTCAAACCTCTTCCAGATTATTGTCTTGAGTTTCCATTGTCCCTTTTCAGTTCTTCTACAGAGTGGCCTTTTGAGCTGCCCTGCCCAGCAATCCCCCAATTTAATCCTAGTGTAATCACAGGAGAATTCGCAATGACCAATTAACCTACCCACCAGTGTGTCTTTGGACTGTGGGAGGAAACCCACCCAGTTATGGGGAGAACATGTACTAACTGCTTGTATGCGGCAGTGGGAATTGAACCTGGGCTGGCTTGTACTATAAAGCATTGTGCTGACCACTCTGCCACTGTACATTGTTGAGGTGACATCTTCAGCTAAAGTCTTTCTGCTTATCTAAGAAGATCATGTAGGTCTCTGGACCTGTACATGATGGAGTTCAGAGGATGGTGGTGGGGGCTCACTGAAAACTGAATACTGAAAAGTCTGGATATAAAGACAGTGGTTCCATGAGTTAGAGAATCAACGATCTTCAGAATACAGGTATGCTTCTTAGAGATGAGGAATTTCTTCAGCCAGAAGGTAGTGAATCTGTAGAATTCATTGTCATGGAGGCTGAGGCATTAAGTGTATTTAAGGCAGAGATGGAAAGATTCTTGATTGGTCAAAGGTTATGGGGCAAAGGGAAGGGAATGCAGGTCAAAGAAAAATTCAGCTGTTTGAATGGCAGAACAGATGTGATGGGCTGAATGGCCTGATCAATTTCAATATGTTGTGATCTTAAGATCCAATTCATTCTATTGGCTAATTTCACCTTCTAACAAAATTTCATGATCAGAATAAAGCACAAAGTTCAATGAGCCAGCAGAAATTCTTAGCAAAAGGACATCACTTTTATTATCACTTAGATTCCTTCTTCACCTCTCCTGCCTATCCCTCCCCTATCCCTTGATCTTTCCTCTGATTGGTTTTCCACCCTCCCCACACCTTCTTTATAGAGCCCCTGCCCCCTCCTTCTTTAGTCCTGACGAAGGGTCCCGACCCGAAACGTTGACTGCTCATTTTAACAGATGCTGCCTGACCTGCTGAGTTCATCCAACTTTTTTGTACATCTTGATTTGACCACAGCATCTGCAGTGTACTTTATGATCACTTTTATTGTTATTCCTTGAAATGGGAAGATGATATTTCTATTAATCCAGCGAAAATGAGTTCGTAGGTCAAAATAAGCATTCTTGTCAAGACCCACTCCTCTCCTCTTTCTCCCTCTCCGCCCCAGCAAAGCACAAGATTCTGCAGGAACCCAGCAGTTAAAGCAGGATCTGTAGAGGGAAACGGACAGCTAACATTTCAGTTTGAGATCCCATTATCAAAATATCCTTTGTCTCCTCAATCATCTGACTTGAAATCCATGAGCAATGGAAGTGATACTGATTGGATGCTCTGACCTCGGGTACTATGAGTGCCTGTCAAGTGGTGTTGTTCCAGCAATTACCTGGCAGTATTCCAAGGAAATATCTTGGGATGTCCTTGTCCAAGCTCTTGCCTCTTATCTAATGTCAGCAAAACCAAGTGCATAGCCATTCGTCTCATTGACGTTAATGTATAGTTTGGCTGTGTTGTTGAGGTATCTGCTGTCTTGAATTAACTTAAATACCAATTCTCGACATTGTTTGCAATTAAATTATTTTCTGCTTCTGAGCTGCCAAGTCTGGGGAAAAGTTCAAGGTGACAGAAGTTTCCCAATTTTTTTAAGTGGCATCTTATCTGATCTGGATGCTGAATTGGTTTGTTTCCAAATATTTCTCCTAGTGAAGGAAATTATCAGGGAATTTTGAAAAAGGAAACAGTAACTAATGAACACCATTCCTTTCTATTTTTTTCTGCCCCATTTAATTCGTGTCCTAGTTACTTTGTTCTACTAGACTGTTCCTCTATATCATGCTTTATCACCTCTTTCATTTAAGATTATAGAGATCATTGAAGATGTTGCCAGGTCTAGAGGGCCTGAGTTAAAGAAAGGTTTGCGAGGCTAGGTCTTTATTCCTTGGAATGTAGGAGAATGAGGGTGACTGTATGGAGGTTTATAAAATCATGATGGACATAGATAAGGTGAATGGTACTGTAGTGATGTGCTACACACAGCGCTGAAATAACGACACGCAGTCGGTAAGTCGTTTCGAGACTAGTTTATTCAAACTTCACGGCGCTGGCATTTAATCCCTAGCGCCCGCCCTCTCCGGGCAGAAATGACGTCAGAGGTACATTACCAAAGTCTCTCCCTGCGCTGGCTATTTGTGAGCCGGTTCGCCTGCGCAGAAAGTGGGTCGCCACAGTACGTCTTTTGCCCAGGGCAGGGGAGCTGAAAACTTGGGGGCATAGATTTAGAGTGAGAAGGGGAAAGATTTAGAAGGGATTTGAGTGCCAAGTTTTTCGTGCAGAGAATGGTGAATGAGGTGACTGCTGGAGTAAGTGTTGGAGGCAGGTACAACAGTATCATTTAAGAATCACTTGGATAGGTACATAGAAGTGTAGGGCCTAAAGGGTAAAGGCCTAATGCAGGAAAATGGAACTAGCTTGATGGGCATTAGTTAATGCTGTATCATTGTACGGCTCTGTTCATGCCAGTTTTATTCCCTGATTGGTAATATTTTCAGCAGTCTTTTTTGTGCTTTGTGAATCCTGATTCATGTTTCCTCAGTTATTGCTGTGCTTCAGTCCCCAGTTAAACCTTTATCATGCTTTAGTGTGTTGCTGAACCTTGTTAACACCACCTCCCCAATTCCCTTTAGTTCAATCTTGCCATTTTACCAGAGTGATACATGGTTGAGTCTTGTCCAACTAATGACTCTAGGGAAATTTTGACGACTACTTCAAAGCAATGTTTATCATGATACTTTGTGCTTGCTGCTGCTAACTGCTAGTGGCGGCCCTCTTAGCTCGCTCAAAAACCTGTGGCACTGAGTCTCGAACCTAAGTCTGGTCTGATGCTGGTGTGGTGCCAAGGGAGCTTTCCCTAATTGAGATGTTAAATGAAGGTGGCAGTGCACCTGAGCTTGCAGTCTTCTGATAGACTCGCCACTGAGCCCAGCACCAATGTTTTGAAAAGAGGAGCCAAGAAGGCTTCCCACTTGGGCTCTACTTTATCTGGGAGTGCTGGGTAGTATACAGAAGATGATCCACTCATTGTAATGGGCTTGCTGTTACAGTATTCTACTTTGGTACTGTGTTTTTAATTCTGTTACTGTCTTAATGTTTTAAATTGAGTTTTATATCATTTAAAAAATAAGCATTTGTGCACATTCTTCATTTTCAAATGTGTCCACCAAAAATCTTAAGACTTTTGGTGAGCAGTGAGAGCTCATGGTTTCTTTGCTGGAGCCTAAGTTACTACTCAAGACTATCTCACGGAATGCTCTCGAGAGATAAGGGTCTGTTCCCTCTTACCCTGGAGAAAGTCCATGTGGGTGAATCATGTGAGTGGGGTTCATTACAAGCCAGCTCAGCTAATGTGGAGGTAAAGTGGGACCGCACACATGATGAATTGGATGTTGTCGGGCATGGAGTGATGTGACGCTGGCGGTGACCATTCAGCTCATCGTGCCCCTGACAACTCTTCGCAAAAGTGGTCAGAAGTTAGGCCCATTTTGGCTGCAAAATGGCTACCACATCATAGTGGCATTGCAGAGTGAATGCCTCTGGGTCAGTGGAGCTTATGAGGGGAGGTGGGGGTTGGGGGAGGTGAGGTTGGAAGTTGACAGGTGACTACCTACCTGAGGCACTTTTCAGTATGCGGCATTCCTTCCGTGTGTTTTTCCACATGGGCCATGCCAGCTAATTGCTGGTTGTTACTGTCATGGTGTCTGATGGATGCTTTTGAAGAGGAGCCTGTCTCTTGTCATTGAGTATGCACATTCAAAATGGCTGGTGGATTTGACTGAAACTCAGTTACCAATGGAAAAATCTGCCAAAGTTTTGGAAATTTAACATCTTAGCAGAGAATCAGGAAATACAGAACAGATTGGGCAGCATCTGTGGGAAAAACACTTATTTTCAAGAAATTCATATTTTCTGTACAAAAACAATTGTAGTACAAGACCCTGAGATACAGATGTAGAACGACGGCATTCAGCCCATTGAGGCTGATCTTTTTCTTCCCCCTAAACTTTAACAAAATGTGAGCTGTCCAAGCTTGAGAGCTAGGACCTACTTGCTGAAATTTGAGGGAGAATGAGAGTATGTGAGGGAATGTTCTGGGAAAGTTTGAGGAAAACATCGGGGGAACATTGTATGTGTTTGGATTTTTGGGCTTCTTGACAAAAGTTTGAGGACTTTCTAACATATGCAGCAATCCAAACACTCAATGTTAATTGGCTGGCATTTCCCAGTAAAGAAGATAAGTTATCCAGAATCTTAGCTGCTTGATTTAATTTTAACCCTGTCACAGGAATAGCATTTAGACCCCTGGTGTAAAGTAGGCTCTTAAGATAATCTGCTGGAGTTTTTAGAATAATGCCAGATCCTTCAAAAACACGTGTACCAAAAGCAGTAATCTATTAAAAGGATATCAACTCTGTCTTTTCCCCTTTTAGTCATAGTTTCAAAATAAAGCATGGCAGATAAGGCCATTTGGCCCAACATGTCTGCTCTGCTATTCCATCACGGCTGATCCAATTTTCCTGTCAGCCCTAAATCTCCTGGCTTCTCCCCATATCCATTTGTGCCCTGACCAATCAATCTGTCAACTCCTGCCTTAAATATATATAAAGACTTGGTCTCCACAGCTGCCTGTAGCAAATAATTCCACAGATTCACCAATCCCTGGCTAAAGAAATTCCTCTTTATCTCCATTCTAAAAGGACGCCGCTCTATTCTGAGGCTGTGACTCTAGGTCTTTAGCACATTAATATGTCCCGTAGGTTACTGAAGCAAACACTGGTCAGATAATCACAGTAGAATGACTCTACCCTAGGCTCTTAAATCTGCAAAGGAACACAACTCTCTGTGAGTGCAGACAAAGAATGATGTAATGCTGAAGGACACCAGTTGGCCCATCAAGTCTTTACTTACTCTTTGGAAGAACTATCCAGTGAGCACATGCTGCCTGCCAATTAGAACCACATCTCTGCAGTTATTTTTGGATTGCCCATCCAAGAACTTCTAAATCATGTTCACATCCTGCTGTCTGTTGTTCAAGAGTTGAATAAATTTGACCTCGGATATTTTTGTGGGATCGTTTTTGTAGGAACGTTAAGGAAGCACTCTATCTGTTGCAATTGTAGAGCTTAAACTATTATTATACACTGATCTGCTGAATCTGGGGTGGTGCAATGTCTTACACTGACATTTCCTTCATGCTTATGGATTGCATGTTGAGTTTTTTTATTGTCTGTTTCTTGGAAGGTAGGAATCACTTTCACCTTGAGGTTATGATGTCATTTTTTAAACTAGGTTTGTGGTCCTGTGCTTTTCAAATACTGGTTATCCATTGCAAGTCACCTAAAAATGGGGAACGCTCCTAACTGACAGAGTCACACTTTGGATACATTCCTGTGCCATGAAAGTGGGAGTATCCTTTAGGAAGAAATAAATCCCCTCTGTTTCTGATCTTCCTTTCCCAGTATAAATCAGTGGTCTCTAGTTTGGTGTTCTCTGTTGAAATCACCTTATGTAAGTGTTTGAAGATGTGATTTCTAAACCAAGTTAACAGCTTCACAGCTCAGCAATATCTTGTTGAAAGCAACAATACTCTTACTAATTCTGAAGCTGGAATATTGTCATATGTAAAACCATGAGTGTTGTAAAATCATGAGTGGCATGGCTTAAGTGAATAGCCAGTCCTCTTCCAAAACCAGAAGGCATAAGTTTAAAGTGGGACAACTTTTTCCACAGGTGCCAGAAGTAGGTAAGTGGGTAGAGTAACGACATGTAAAAGGTACATAGATAAAATTTAGAGGAATATAGACCAAACTCAGTCAAATGAGACTAGATTAGATGGACATCATTTTCACCGCGAACCAGTTAGGGCAAAGGGCTTGTTTTCCATGCTGTGTAATTATGACTCTCCATTTGGCACAGTTAAATGGGCAGACACATATCAAGATCTTAAGGGATGTTGCCTAGTCAAAATTCACAGCCAATAATATGTTCCCATTGGCCTGTATGGAAGGTTACATCGCACAATATTCAGGAAAAACAGGCTAACTGAATATACAATTATCTTGATGGTAAGTGTCTTGAGGAATGGTGGAAGGCTGTCTCTCGGACTAGGCCATGTATTAATTCAGTGTGGGCAACATAGCAGCTAATTTGTGCATCGTTCGCTCTGTGGTTGAAGGAGGTCTTCAGTTAGCTTGCTTGGTACGTAAGTGGGGCATTCTTAGACATTGTGGATTCTGAAGGCTGGCAGGCTAACTAATTCTCTCTGAACAGTTAACAAAGAAAGCCCACCAGTTCTTTGCTGTGACACCAGCTGAGATGAACAGCACAGGAACAGGCCTTTTGGCCCTCTGTATCTGCACCAACCGTGTACAAAGGTAATTCTACCTGCCTACACATGGTCTGGATCTCTTTGTGTCGGTCTAAATGTGTCTCGAGTATATCTGTGGTTTCTGCTACTTTCTCCTAGTTTACATTTTCTTTTGACATGCAGGATACTGTTTGGCCCATTGAGTCCAAACAGATGCAATTCCACACTTTATCCATAACCCATAATCTTCCTCCATGTCCTTGCATCCTACCACCCGTCTGCACTGGAGCTAATTCTCAGTTGTCAATAATCTTACTGATCCTCAGGAAACTGGAACAAACAGAGTAAACCTGTATGTTAACCATATAACAATTACAGCACGGAAACAGGCCATCTCGGCCCTTCTAGTCCGTGCCGAATGCTTACTCTCACCTAGTCCCACTGACCCGCACTCAGCCCATAACCCTCCATTCCTTTCCTGTCCATATACCTATCCAATTTTACTTTAAATGACAATACCGAACCTGCCTCTACCACTTCTACTGGAAGCTCGTTCCACACAACTACCACTCTCTGAGTAAAGAAGTTCCCCCTCGTGTTACCCTTAAACTTTTGCCCCCTAACTCTCAATTCATGTCCTCTTGTTTGAATCTCCCCTACTCTCAATGGAAAAAGCCTATCCACATCAACTCTATCTATCCCCTTCATAATTTTAAGTACTTCTATCAAGTCCCCCCTCAACCTTCTATGCTCCAAAGAATAAAGACCTAACTTGTTCAACCTTTCCCTGTAACTTAGGTGCTGAAACCCAGGTAACATTCTAGTAAATCTTCTCTGTACTCTCTCTATTTTGTTGACATCTTTCCTATAATTCGGTGACCAGAACAGGGGGCTTGTGCAAACTCCACGTGGACAGCACCTGAGGTTAGGATTGAACCTTGGTCTCCGGTGCCGTGAGACAGCAGCTCTACCTGCTGCACCACGCTTCATGCTGATGATTCCCAACTAGAGTATGTTTGGCAGGTTTTGATTCTATCTGCCAGATATTCTCCAGTTTCACATTTTATAATTTGCTCATAAGTTGTTGTCTTGATCTCAATTATCCATATGTACCTTAAGCCTCAGTGCTGATGTCATTTTGATTTATGGCTTGTTTGATGCCAATTTTGATACAGAACACTTTCATCATTAAACTTTTTTGGGTACAATTTCCATTACTTATCAGGCAATTTCACTGACCATTAAATATAAAGCTTAACTTTTTTTCCCAAATTACTCTGGAAGAACTTCAATTGTTTGAGCGATTTCGGCTAGCTCCAGCTTGTCTCCAAATGTGGCAGGGGTAACCCCTTTGTTACGGAGCAACACACAAAACTCTGGAGAAACTCAACAGGTCTGTAGAGGGAAATGGACAGCTGATGCGTCAGGCCGAGACCCTTCATCTGGACCAGTCTCAATGAAAGTTCTCAACCTGAATCATTAAGGCCATTACATTCCAACTTGTTGAGTTCCTCCTGCATCTTGTGTGCTGTTCCAGATTACATCATCATCTGGAATCTTGTGTCCAAAGGCAGTTGTGAAATGGTGTGCACTGTGAGGCAAACACTCTGCAGTGGAATGCAATGATTACACTGACTGGAGGCACAAGAGATTGCAAAAGCTGGAATCTGGATCAAAAATCAAACTACTTTAAGAACTCAGTAGGTCAGGCAGCATCTGTGGGAGGCAAAGGCATTGTCGATGCTTCAAGTGTAACTGCTTGATCCACAGAATTCCTCCAGCTTCTTTGTAAAAGCTATACTATTGACCTTGTGATATAGAGATCTGAAATTTATCAAAATTGCAGATGAAATTTAGCAAACATGGTGGAATATGGAGCAACATACAATCTTTTGGATGAGCCTAAAACATCAACAATTCCAGCCTTCAAACCCCCACTCCCCCACCCTCACAAATACTGCTCAACTCTGAGTTCCTCCAGCAGGTTGTTCATTGCAATGATTAGTGTTTTTTGCAATGAAGTTGCTTTAGTGGCAAACCTTTCATGAGACTGGGCATTGCAGAGTACTTGGCAAAGCAGTAGTCTCTGTTGCATCAAAGGAAATATGGCGGCTAATTTTTAGACCCACCAAGTCGGCACATGTAGCAATGTGGTAATGACCAGCTAATGGTATTTCAGTGTTGGTTGAGGGATGTGTGTTGATCATATAGCTGTGCTGTTAATTGTCAGGCCATAGGACCCCTGGGTCTACGTTCTAGAGCAGGGGCTCGCAACCTGGGGTTCACGGATCCCTCTGTTAATAGTAGGAGTTCATGGCATTAAAAAGATTGGGGAACCCCTGTTCTAGAGGAAATTGAACTTTGCTCTAATATCTCATCTGAAAGATAGTGCTTTAACCAGAAAAATTATTGAGACACAAGAAACTGTGGATGATGAAATATGGAGCCAACAAACAATCTGCTGGAGGAACACAACAATTTGAGCAGCATCTGTGGGGTGAGGAAGGAATTGTTGATGTTTTGCTTTGGGTCCTGATGCAGGGTTTCAAAGTCAAAGCCCTTGGAGTAATGTCCACCCAAACATCTGACCCCTGACCCAGATGAAGGCTCTTAGCCCAAAACTTCAACGGTCCATTTCTCTCCATAGATTCTCAGTGCCCCACTAAGTTTCTCCAGTGTTTTGTGTATTGTTCCAATGCAGTAATACTCAAAGTGCCAAATTTCAGAAGGGATTGTTAAGTGGGATCTCATCAATTCTCACACCTGGTCACAAGGTTCCTTGGCTGTGGGACTTGAAGTCAGACTTGGAGTACTATCAGCTGATGCACAGCCATCACTGTGCAGGTGAATTAAGTTTACTTGGTTATTTGCTGTCCAAGTACTTGAAGTCTGAGTCAAAATTGTGAGGAAAGGTCAAAAGGCAAGAGTTTGTTTTGAATGAGTTAGCCATTGAATTCTGTAGTAGTATTGCAAGAGTAGCAAGATGAGGCTCAGCTGCTGAAATAACTAGTTCTCTTGATGAAGGCTGGTTTCACTCAGGCTTAGATATTCCCAGTGAGTAAATTAAGAGACCGAGATCGTGTGGTGTGTTGACCTGCTACACTTGACTGTTGGAGCTGGAGCCTGCTCCTCAGGACTTTGACTAATGGTGGATGTTTGTAAGAAATTCCATCAGTCTTGCAGTTGGAGTCACAGAGCGTGGAGACATGTCCTTTGCCCCACCGAGTCTGCGACACCCATCAAACACACTGACATCCCATTTTATTTTCCCCACATCCCCACCAACCCCTCCTCCCACCCCCCAGATTTTACCACTCATCCCTACGCAGTATTTCTTAGAGGAAAGTGAACCACAACTAGAGGGTGTAAGGTTAATGTGTGAGTGAAAGAATTTAAAAGGGACCTAAGAAGCAACTACTTCATGCAGAGTTTGGTAGGCATGTAGGACAAGCTGCCAGAGGAAGTGGTCAAGGCAGGTAGAGCATCGATATGTAAATGACACTTGAATAAGTACATTGGTAGGAAATGTTTCGAGGAATACGGGTCAAACACAAGGAAATGGGACGGTTTCAGGTCAGAACCTTGGTTACATGAATCAGTTGGCTTGAAGAAAAACATATTTCCATGCTGTATCTCTTTATATTAGCCACACCTTTTAGGATCACCTAAAATACATGCCCCGGAACTGTCACAGTACTAAACTGTATATTAGTAATCATTGCACAGTGATCAAATCACAAGAGATTCTACAAATGCTACAAATCTTGAGCAACACACAAAATAATTGAACTCAGAAAATCAGGCAGCATCTATGAAGGGGAATAAACAGTGGACGTTTCAGGCCGAGACCCTTTGTCAGGAGTCAAAGTGTTGTCTGATCAGTTTGATTTCAATTTTGCTCTTCCCTACTCAGGTCCAATTATTCTTTGAAGCCTGTGTTCATCCATTATACAAGTCTTTAGTTTTTAGTGCTGCCTTCGGCTGCTTTAGTCCTGATATTTGGTCGAGTTTCCTCTCTGTGGACTCTGTCTACAATTCTCATTGCCTTGATAAAGCAGCCAGTGTAATCAAAGGCCTCTCCCGTCTCGTTCTTCAAAGAAGGGGGCTTCCCTTCCTCCTCCATCAATGCTGCCTTCACCTCTCTTCAATATAGCACACATTGGCCCTCACCCCATCCTCCCACCACCACACCAGGGATAGGGTTCCTCTTGTCCTCACCTACCACCCCATCAGCCTCTACGTCCAACACATAAATCTCTAACCTGCTATCTCCAATGGGATCCAACCACCAAGCACATCTTTCCCTCCACCCTTTCTGCTTTCCTCAGGGATCACTCTCTACATGACTCCCTTGTCCATTCGTTCCTTCCCACTGATCTCCCTCCAGGTACTTATCCTTGCGATCAAAACAAGTGCCACACCTGCCCCTACACCTCCTCTCTCACTATCATTCAGGGCCTCAAACAGTCCTTCCAAGTGAGGTGACACTTCACCTATGAGTCTGTTGAGATCACCTGCTATATCTGGTGGCCTCATTGATCACTGACATTGATCGGAAGACCTGCACTCCATCCACCACAAAAAGCAGGATCTTCCAGTGGCCTCCTATTTCAATTCTACTTCTCATTCCCGTTCTGACATGTCAGTCTATAGCTGCCTCTACTGCTGCCGTGAGGCCACACTCAGGTTGGAGGAGCAGCAACTAATATTCCACTGGGTAGCCTCCAACCTGATGGCATGAACATCGATTTCCGATAATTGCCTGCCCTTCACCATACCCCATCCCTGTTTCCCTCTCTCACCTTATCTCCTTACCTCCCTCTGGTGCTTCTCCTCATTCCCTTTCTTCCATGGTCTTCTGTCCTCTCCTGTCAGATTTGCCCTTCTCCAGCCCTTTCTCCTTCACCAATCAACTTCACAGCTCTTTACTTCCTCCCCCCCACAGTTTCACCTATCACCTACCACCTTGTACTTGTTCCTGCCCTCACTCCACCTTCTTACTGACTTCTCCTCTTCCTTTCCAGGCCTGATGAAGGGTCTGGGTCTTTAATGTCGACTGTTTACTCTTTTCCTGTAGGTGCTGCCTGGCCTGCTAAGTTTCCCCAGCATTCTGTGTGTGTGTGTTGATTTGGCTTTCTGGCATCTGCAGCTTTTCTCATGTTTGTGGAGAATCTGGGTTGTTTTTGACTGCAGAGAGTTAAGGGTTTAAAAACCGCATGCAAGGCAGAAAAGAAGGTATTTGGGTTAATTCCATTTTCCAGCTCTCGGTCTGTAGCATTGAACTACTCATCCAAGGTTCTGATGTATTTCTGCTTCAAGCAGAGTTGTAGCTTTTAAGTGAGAGGAGGTCAAAACTGTTGCTAAAACTGGGGAATTTTAGTCAAGAGAACAGACTTCCTCAGTTGTTTTCTTTGGAATAAGTGAGGCTGAGGGGAGGGTGGGATAAACAAAATTTATGGAAGGCTTAGACTTATAATAGAAATGACCCGTTTCTCTCAGAGTTCAATAACTAAAGGACATGCAATGAGGAAAATTATCAGAAGGATTAGAACATTGACTGTAGAACATAGAAACAAGGTCCTTTGGCCCACTATGAAGTGCTGAGCTAGTTAAGCTAATGACACCTAATCCCTTCTGCCTGCACATGGCCCATACCCCTGCATTCTCTGTATAGTCACCTAAAAGTCTGCATTACTTCTGCCTCCAGCAATACAGGTTCTTGATTAGCCAGGGGCATCAAAGGGGTATGGGGAAGAAGGCAGGGAAGTGGGGGATGACTGGAAGTATTGGATCAGCCCATGATGAATGGTGGAGCAGACTCGATGGGCTGAATGGCCCTACTTCTGCTCCTATATCTTATGGTCTTATTAACACACCTGGCAACAGATTCCGGGGTACCCATCATAATCTGGTTTATTGTCACTAACATTAGTCATGAAATTTGTTTTGTAGATAGCAGTACAGTATAGGCATAACAAATTACTAAAAGTTAGAATACCGGTAATTAAAAAATCAACAACACTCACAGTATATTTAAAAAAAACTATCCCTGTACAGCTCGGCACCATAGTTGCCAGACACTTGGGCCAAAGGGGTCTGTATCTATGTGTCTATGTCACTACCGCCTCTGAACTTCTCCCCCCTCACCTCAAATGAAGGTCCTTTAGAATTAGTCACTTCAACCCTGGGGAGAAGGATCCAGGCTGTTTACTCTGTGCCTTTTATAATTTTAAACATCTTTTAAAAATCAGGCTTCCCCTCAGCCTCTGCCGCTGATGCAGGGTTTTTAAGCCAAAACGTGGACAATTCCTCTCTCTCTCTCTCTCCCCCCCCCCCCCCACACCCCCCCCACAGATGCTGCTTGACCATTGAGTTCTTCCAGCAGATTGTTTTGTGCTTTCTTCACGGGCACAATAGGCTGAAAGTCCTCTTTTAGTGCTGGAGGTTTTAACTGTGATGCCGGGCAATCTACTTGCCCAAGGAGTACAGAAATAAATAGTATTACGTCACTTTGTCATCTTGGGTAGAGGATTACATCTAACGATCTCTGTATCAGGACAGGCTGACATTTCACTTTCTGCTGACATCAGCCAAGCTGTTTTTGAATGTCTGAGGTTGACCGTGAGGTCACGTTATTAGAAGGCAATAATGGGTAAAGTGGTAATCCACTGGAATTGGTTTCAGCTCATGGAATGGGAGACTTGAGTATGCTGCACATCCCCTGTACAAGGTGGGGCATGTGACCAGTTACTGTTGCAGAATGGCTTGTATTTGTGATTATACCAGCACACAATGTTTAAAAAGGGCTGCTTTATCGAACATCTGAACTTACTAGCCATCCTTAAAGGGGAGCAACTTGGTTTTAAAAGGGATGTGTAATAACAAACACATAACCATGTTACATCTGTCATAAAGTCATAGACAGATTCAGCATAGAAATAGGCCCTTTGGCTCACCTCATCTAATGCCAAAATGCCAACCATTTTGTCCATCTAACTAATCCCATTTGGCTACGTAAGTATTGTATCCTTCTAAGCATCTATCTAAATTCCTTTTGAACATAATTATACCTGATTTCATCACCTTACTGACCATTTAGATGTCAACTATTCGGGGGGGGGGGTGGGGGCAGAGTGGGGTTAGTTATTTACCCTTCAGAACTCCTTTAAAACACCTGCTTCTTCAACTATCTACATTATCTATGCCTTGTATAATCTTACATACTCTATCAGGTTATCAAATCAGTCTGTTTCACAATATGAAAACAATCCAGCCTATCCGATTTCTCTCCCATAGTTAAAATTCTTCAATCCAGCAGCATTTTGGTGAATCCCGTCTATGCATTCTCGAGTGTAATCATATCCTTCCTCACTTTTCTTTCGGTTCTTTTGAGGGTTGGAGCTTGTGCTCGGTGGCTAGTATGTGTTATCTTGTCATGCATAGAGCTTGGAGAGTGATTTTTGTCAGTGTTCCTTCAAACCCTAATTGGTAGGTACTGTTAATTCATGACAATTAGTCACTCAGCCTGTCACCGAATGAAATTCAGAAAGATACAGCTCATGGCGGCATTCAAGATGGCACAATTGAACCAGAGTAATATTGACCTTTTTAGTTTGGTAAATTTGCAGTTGACCAGTGGCTGTGGTCAATTGAGGGGGAACATGATGGGATCACATCCTAAAGTTTAAAGAAAACATTTTTTTTTCAAGGTATCTATGGGATGTGGGTATGTAGGCAATATCAGCATTTATTGTTCATTTCTAATTAGCCTCATTGAGGCATGATGGCATCTTCATTGTTGCATCAGTGGGGACTTGGGCCACATTGAGCGCGAGCAGCAGTTGCTTTCTGAGGAGAAACAAGTGAACTTGGTGCCTTTTCACAACAATCCAGCAGTTTAATGGTAACATGGGCACACAGACTCCAGATGTTGGAATCTGCAGCAAAAACTAAACTACTGGAGGAACTCAGCAGGTCAAGAAGCACCCAATTCTTGCATACCACTGTTATAGGATTATTGACCAGACCGCTTCTGTGTTTGGATAGAATCTTGACCTGACAGACTACCGCAGCGTGGCCTTGGACTCTTTTGTCTGCTTGCATTGTACTTTCTCTGCCACTGTAACACTACAGTATATTCTACATTCTATTATTGTACTAACTTGTAATGAAATGATCTGAATGAATGGCAGACAAAACAAAGTTTTCACTCTACCTTGATAGAGGTGACATTAATAAATCAATTTATGATTTACCAAATACCTCCATAGATTGTGCTTGACCTGCTGAGTTCTTCAAGGAGTTTGCTTTTTACTTGCTCCATTTTCTTGGGGTTTGCTGTTACTGGTTTGCTTATTCTAGGTTTATTTAGTTACTTATTTGTCAGCTGCGGGCTTAGCATTTGACTTGGCCAGACCAACCAACCTTGGCTGTTCTTCCTGTAACTTAAACATTTTGCTAGCAAGTTCTGTAGACTCTTTCACTTTGTTACTGTCATACTCTCCAAAATACCCATCTGCTGGTGCTTGCAGTTTATTGCTGCAAGGCTTAGGAATGTACTGGGGAGCAGGTCAGATGATCCTGTCCATTGCAGTAGAGGCCTGAGGTTGCAAGATCCACAATTTTTGCAACATAGCAGTCTGGGGAGGACTTTGTTTAAACCCCTGTGCTAGGTACCTAAACATATTGCTCAAATGTGTTTTGTTGAGATAAATCACTGGGATTTCTCAAAGCCCATTATTAACAGGCAGAGTGTATGCTTTTAAGTATTGGTCAAGGCCATAAAGGAACTCGGTAACACGTGTTTCTGTTGATCTCCACCATTTCCCCCACAATTTGCATTCTCCCATTCTAAAGTGAAAGGCTATAAATCTCCACATTGCTGTCAAGCAAAGGTTGCTGATTTAGTGCTAATATGTGACATGATAAATGCTAGCAGGTGCACTGAGTGACTTAATCATCTTCATACATGAGTGGAAGCTTCCAAAACAGCTTAAGTAGATTTGCACTTGCAGGATAATAAATGGGAAGACAGGGTCTGTGCTCTACAAAGCATAGAATTCTCCTGTGGTACTTACTCCTTAACAGTACTTGAGAATAGATATTGATTGCAACTTCCTGTCTTGGGTAACCCCTGCATAATGTGGTCTGGGAAAAGCAGATGGTACTTTCCCTCAATGTTCTGTAGTTGCCATTGAATCCTTACCTTTAAGTGTGTAACCCACAGATTCACCAAGCACTTCACAAAAGGAGTCTTAGAGTCCCACGGCACTGAAACAGGCCTATTCAGCCCAATTAGTCCCTGTTGACCAAGATGTCCATCTAAAATGGTCCCATTTGCCCGTGTTTATCACATGTTCCCCTCTACCTTTCCTATTAATGTACCTGTTGCATATTTTATTCTACCTGCCTCAACCACTTTCTCTGACAGTTCGTTCCATATATGCAACAACCTCTGCGTGAAGGAGTTAACTCTTAAGGGTGATTTTTAAAAAAATCTTTTCCCTCTTGCCGTAAGCTTTTGCACCCCCCCCCCCCCCCCCCCCCCCCCCCCCAGTATTAGACTCCCTGGCCCCTGGGAAAAAGACTAACCATTTAGTTATCTGTGCCCTTCCTGACTTTATGCATCTCTATCATTAGGATATATTACATGATAGGAGAATGAAGGGTGTTAAGTCCTAGCCTGCGCAATCTTTCCCTACAACACTCTACTTGAGGGCTAGCAATACTCTCATAAATCTTTCCTAAGCTCTTTTGAAATCTCCTAACGCACGGTGACCAAAACTAGACAAAACATTCTAAGCACAGACTCAACAATGTCTTTACAACTGAACATAACATCCCAGCTTTCTGTACTTGGTGCCCTGATTTATGGTCAATGCACCCAAAGCTTTCTGACCACCCTGTCGGCCGATGATGCTAGTTTGAGCAAACTATGGTACTTGTGCTCTGGGCCCTGTTGTTCACTGTGAAGGTCCTATCCATGTTTGACTTCCTGAAATGCATACCTTGCACGTATCTGAATGAAACTCCATTTGCCAATCCTCAGCACTCTTACCCAGCTGATCAAGAGCCAGCTGTAATTCCTGATAACCACCTTCACTGTCTGTGATACTGCTTTTTGTGAGTTCAAGCCTCACATCTTAGGCCATAAAACTGAACAGGTACTGCATTGTTGGATGAGAAACTCGCCATAATTTTTTGCTGCCTCCTCAGGGAAAGCTATAAAGATCATCATTGTTGCCAATGTCATCTGCACAGTGCTAGGCCGGGGAACTGAAAACAGAATGTATCTGCCGATACTGGAACTCTGAAATTAAAACAGAAAGTACTGAGAAAACTCAGCAGGTCCAGCAGCCACTGGCAAGAGAACAAGTCAATGCTTCAGCTCTGAGACCCTTCATCAGAACTGGGAAAGAGAAAAATGCTGGAAGAACTCTGTGGAGAAGTTAACGTTTAACGTTTCAGGCCAACACGAGGAAATCTGCAGATGTTGGAAATTCAAAACAACACACACAAAATGCTGGTGGAACAGCTGATGAAGGGTCTCGGCCCGAAACGTTGACAGTGCTTCTCTTTATAGATGCTGGCCTGGCTGCTGTGTTTCCACCAGCATTTTGTGTGTGTTGTTAACATTTCAGGCCAGTGACTGCTCATTGGGACTGAGTCAAAGCATTAATGTGCTTCCCTTTCCTCAGATAACTGCTAGAAAGGCTGAGTTATTCCACCATTTGTGTTTTAGCCTCAATACCAGTGAAGGTGGAGTGGTGTTGAGTAGAGCAATTGATAATTTCTCTGATTTAAGTGAAATGAGTAAGGCAGTTAAGGTCCATTTGTGTAATGTGTTTGCCAATGTTGTGTAGTCTGTATAATACTGTATAGTTTACTTACACAGACCCACCTAACGGACTAGGACTCAAATCAATGCAAATTGATGCCAGGTGAAACATTAAATAGTACAGTGCTGGATCAGGTCCTTTTACTCACAGTGTCTGTGACGAGCACAAATGCTGAATCAACCAAAGTCTCTTCTGCCATTGCATGGTCATTATCCCTCTTATTTCCTGCATATTCATGCCTCTCTTACAGCCCTTCACTATTCCCACTTGCGACTTTAGCTCACTATATCGTGTGCACATTTTTTTTTGGGTACTGATCATGATAAACTTCGAATTCATTTCATTTGTGGCTGACTTCCTTCCCATTTTTTCTCTTTTCTGCAGCTGTCGGAAGGCTGGGGAAAGCTGCGCAGGCCAGTATTGAGGTTGGAGATGTGGTTCTGTCCATTGATGGGGTCAGCACGGAGGGGATGGCTCATCTGGCAGCGCAGAACATTGATCAAGGCTTGCACTGGATCTCTGAAACTCAGCCTTCAGAGGTGAGTGTCTGCCATCCACGTTTCTGGCACCCAAGTACTCTCATCGCTTGTGTTGTGAATCGAAAGAGCAATGTTTTGTTTAGAAATTGGCTTGCGAAATTGGGGAGGGTCATCATCTTTAATAATGGTCACACCAGTGTATGAGTAATGAAGAGGCACCGGATGCCTCAAGGTCATTGATCCTCAATAAAGCTATGTTTAGTTGACACTAAAACTCTTCATTTAGCTGTTGGGCTCTAGGTGTGGGAGATTTTCTTTGTACAAGTAAGCAAGTTAACACCAGAGATGAATTAAATTAAATACAGAGAATTTGTTTGGAGTACATTGGTGTTTTTAATAAATGGCTCACTTTCTCACGTATTAAGTACGTAAAACTATTTCTGATACATTATTTATTCCAGCAGAGGGCCATTTACAAAACTGTTTCACTGAACTGAGTGTGAGGTTTATTGATATGATTGTTGTCCACTGGAGTTTCAAGGTCTACTGCTACCCTGTAATTGTTGGAATAGTGGACAGTGTAGAGGGGACGAATGGCCTCATTCCACCTCTATTGGGAACAAAAACCTGGGAATCGTTTCCTATCATTTGAGTGTGTGCAGATGATGGGGGGTGCGTTGAGAAGAGACCTAGTAGTATTTTCTCTGGCTAGTTGAAGCGGTTAGCTCTGCCGAAGACCACAAGGAGTGAGATCAGCAGTAGGGCCATTCAACCTATTAAACCTGACCCTGCCATTCAATATAATCATGGCTAATCCATCCCAGGTCTCATCTTCTCTGTCAGTTCCCGCAGTCCTCAAATGCATGATAATTGAAAAAATTATCTACCTCCTAGTCCTCTAGCCTTCATGGACCTCGGGTAGAAATTTCCTTAGTTCTTCCAGCATTGTGTATTCACGTTTCCCTTGTGAAGCATGGGTTTGCTCGGAGAAATTGCATAGTCTTCTTCCCTTAACTCTTCACTGAAAAGATGACCGGATGCCTACTTCACACAGAATCTTGTCTCCCACAGTAGCTGGTGTGAGCGGCAAAGCCAAATCCCTCTCCCTGACGCTAGATGTGGGTTAAGTTAGGGTGAGGCAGAGGAGGGTTTGGGTAGTTCGAGTCTGAGTGGAGAGTTGTTAGAATTGTAATGGCCAGTTCAAATGAAAACGCACTGTTTGTTATTTTAGCAGTTGTGGGGAGTGATGATAAAAAGCAAATCAGATTCCAAGTGTTGAGAGTTCATTGTAATTTGTATGTTTTAGGTATTAAGATGGAATGCATACTTTTTGACATCTTGAACCCTGTAAGGCAAACAGCTCCTCTGTTTAAAAGCACCGATCTGCATGTCCAAATTCTGTTCTGAAAGTAACTTGATCATCGGTAACTGAAGATGCAGCCCAAGCTAAACTGGATACACGTCCTTTGAAATCTTAACGGGGCCTGATTTTCATTCTTGAGCAAGGCTTATAAATTGTACTTAGGTTGTTTGTAAAATAAATGCTTTAAATTTAATCTGGATAATTGTAAAATCCTGTGTATTGTCTAAAATAGCTGCACAGTTGGTGAGATACAAATTGAGGAAGATGTCATTGATCAGGAGATCAAAACCTACTGGCTCTCAGAATCACGTAGTATCAGTCGTGGGTTCAAGAGGTTGCAAGACAGGTGTGGTTTTTATTGGAATTGTAGTGAGATACAAACAGGTCATTGCATATATATGTACTTACAGGTAGTAAGACGGAAACTGAATACAGTGTTCCAGTTTGAGGAGGTAAAGTGCAAGAGTCATGACAAGATCGACAGGGAGATCAGTAGCTCATCTTTCAGATTATGTGTGTTATTGTTACTAACACTGTATCTTAGAGAAACACTGTTACTCCATTTCAACTTAATTTTGATCCAGATGAAAACTCACTCTAATTCCTTTTGCATTTTAGCTTGTTTGCTTTTGAGTGAGTGATCACTGCTTTGCAAATAACAAGGCAGATTCTCTCTTTAACAATGTGTGTAAAATCAACTTTCCCTTTTGGCTTGAAGTTGTTTTCTTCAATCTACCAGCACTTCATTAAATTGGTTCACGTTATTTTCATTATGAAATTGGTAGGGTTAGTAACAGTTGAAGTTACTTATTCCGTCTTAATAACATCTTATCATAATTACTGAAGTTCAAAATTCAATGTAGATTTATTACCAACGTACATATATCACCGTTTACAACCCTGAGTTTCATTTTCTTTTTGGCATTCACAGTAAATACAATGAAACCCAATAGAATCAATGAAAGGCTGCACCCCAACAAGACAAATACCAATGTACAATAGACTGGTCAAATACAAAAAGAGAAAAGAAATAATAATAAGTAAGCAATAAGTATCAAGAACATGAGATGAAGAATTCTTGAAATTGAGTCCATAGGTTGTGGGAGCAATTCAGTGATGGAGTGAGTGAAGTTGTCCTCTCTAGTTCAAATATTCTTAATGATTACAATACTTAAGAGACATTTAGACAGGTGCACAAACGGGCAGGGAATCGAGAGCCCGCAGGCAGGTGAGATTAGTTTAGATTTTGCACAGTGGTTGGCAGAGCCGTCGTGGACAGAAGAGCTGATCTCTGTGCTGCACTCTTTTGTGTTCTGTGAACTCTGGAGGAGTGAACCTGGACTCTGGAGAAGTTACAAGCAGGATGCATGTTGTGCCGTCAGCCAGCCGCAGCTGGAAGGGTGGCGTAGAGTCACAGCCTCACGGCATCCGAGGCTCCTGTTCAATCCTGGGAACTGGTGGAGGTCACTCAGCCTCTCAAGCACGTCATATCTTTCAGAGAGATCATGTAACTTACTCCGTGTGCTTTCGCGCATACTATCTGCTATGTTTTCTGTCAAGAGATGATCAAATCTGAACTGAGAATTGACCTAGTATCAGAAGTAGGTTTCTACAATCCTACCAAAGTGGTAATAGGTTTATTATTTATATATGTTTTTATACACACACAGACACACACCTTCTGGCCATCCTCCTTTCCCTCCCCCACCTTTTATTCAGGTGTCTTCCCCCTTCCTTTCCAGTCCTGAAGAAGGGTCTTTGTCCTTAACATTGACTGTTCATTCATTTCTATAGATGCTGCCTAACCTGCTGAGTTCAGCCAGCATTTTGTGTACTACAGTGAAGTGTTTGTTTTGCATGTCATCTAGATACCATACACAAGTATATCTAGGTAGCAAAAATAACAATGCACAGTAGTTTTAGGGTTACAGAGAGTGCAGTGTGGTCGACAAAGTGCAAGGGCAACATTGAGGTAGATTGTGAGATCAAGTCCTGACGACGGGTCTCGGCCCGAACATCGACAGCGCTTCTCCCTATAGATGCTGCCTGGCCTGCTGTGTTCCCACCAGCATATTTTGTGTGTGTTGTTTGAATTTCCAGCATCTGCAGATTTCCTCGTGTTTGTGAGATCAAGAGTTCATCTTGTGGGAGATTCATTCAGGAGTCTGATACTGGGATAGAAGCGAACCATACATTCGAGCTTGTATCTCCTGCCTGATTGAAGAGGAGAGAATAAAGTGAGGGGAATGGTGTTTGGCGTCGATTATGTTCACTGCTTTCCTGAGCAGTAGGAAGTGGAGGGGAGGCTGGTATTTGTGATTGACTCACAACTCTGCAATTTTCTGCTGGGCTTGGGCAGAGTAGTTGTCATACTAAGTTGTGATGAATCTAGGTAGGAGACGTCTTTGAAAATTGGTAAGAGTCATAATTGTGATGTAGTTCTCTGACAACAAAGGTTAATAGACTCATTATCTGAAGTGTACAGATATTAGTTGTTTGTCTCCAATGGTCTGGGTCTTGTTTCTACTCCACTCAAACCTACGTTTCCAAAAGTTGAGTAGTTTTGACCAGAGGAAGGTGTTTTTCCCAGTTTACCTCAATGAGTTGGGCACAAGTTTAAGATGAGGAAGAGTGGAAGGGTTATGTATAAAATTATACAGCAATTGGGCCCCAATCAGCCCAAATGGCCAGTGCCAACCAAGATGTCACATCCAAGCTAGTCCCATTTGCCAGCATTTACCTATAACCTTCTACACCTTTCCAATCCATGTACTTGTCCAACTGTCTTTTTATAAGTTGGTATTGTATCATTCTCGGCTGCTTTGGTGGCTCGTTCAAAATGGATACCACCCTTACAATGTTTATAAATAAATAAGCAAGTAAGTAAATGAAGTTGCTTCTTCAGTTCTTAGTTAAATCTCCTCCTTCCTGCCTTAAACGTTCCTGTAGTTTTTGATTCCCTGGGGGATGAAGACTATATGCATTCACTAATCTCCGCCCCTCATGATTTTAATACACCTCTTAGTCTCCTGCATTTCAAGGGATAAAGTCCTAGCCTATTCAATCTCTCCTTATAACTCAGTCCCCACATGTATATCTTTTCTGCATATTTTCCAATGCAATAGCATCTTTCTATAGCAGAACATCCGAAATTGAATACTCCTGTGCCTCCCCAACAGTGTCTTGTCAATGTGTGCTCGGTTTGTCACAGTCCAGGGATGAGGTGGCATTTGAAGTTCTTAAATGTATTAGAGCCACTTTCAACACTGGGTTAAGACTTTAAAAAAAATTAAAGCGACTTGTCATTAGAGAAAGGGCAGGGGACTGGGCCTTAGCAAAGCAAACTATCCGCATGAGATTAGTATAGAAGCATCTTGTTTCCCTGGCAGTGAAATTCCTTGCTTTGAATTATTTATGGCAGGGAGGTCTCCCTCTGCATGCCTTTCCCCAGCTGACACTAAGTAGCCCAGTAATAAACTGCGGATTATATACAACCAGTGACCAAAGTTTAAAGGTGGAGGGGAAGCAGAGGGCTTGCCTTCTCACGTGATCTGGGCACTCTGAACATTTGCATTCATTTTTTTTTTGTTGGGGAAGGTTCCCAATTCAGACAGTAAATGAGGCTTGTGGGGAACATGTGCTGCAGTCTTGAAGAACGGCTACCTTCTTGACCTTTTGAATAGCATTGGTGTTGATATTCTGCCTGCATATAAATAGAAAGCAAGTTTGAAGTTCTGTAGCCTGGGTAACAGAAGATAATGTTGTCTTGCTCTAGGCTGCTTGCAAGGCTGTTAACAAATATTGAAATTGCAAGTGCCTGTAACAGTACAGCATATTTTTGCAGACACTTGCAATTTCAATATTTGTCAGTTTAATTTTTCCATGAGAACAGATCCTTTCGATGTTTTCTCATCAATAAATCAGAGGCTTTTTTCAGAATAATCAGTACTCTTGTTCTCTGCTTGTAGCTGCATGCTGATCAGTAGCTTCTACATCATGCCTTCAGAAAACGTTGGTCCTATTCCGAAACAGATTGGTTTGTTATATGTACTTCCCTAGTTCATGGTCTTATAGAACACTACAGCCCCTTTGGCCCATTTACTCCATGCTGAAACATTAATCTGCTTCGGTCACCTGGACCATAGCCCTCCATACCCTTCCCATCCATGTACCTAACCAACCTTCTCTTAAATGATGGAATCAAACCCACATCCACCACTTAATGCTGGCGTATTATTTCACACCCTCCCCACCATTTGAGTGGAGAAGTTCCCGCTCATGTTCCATTTAAATATGTCACCTTTCATCCTTAACCCATGACCTCTAGTTGCATTCTCACCCAACCCACATTGAAAAGAGCCTGCTTGCATTTACCCTCTCTATATTCCTCCTAATTTTGTATACCTCTATTAAATCTCCCCTCAGTCTTCTGTGCATTCTTCCAGATGGGAATTTTTCTGGTCACTATGGCACCGAACTGTAGTCTCCAACGAGGTTGTGGCTCGGACTTGGTTGGTTTTTAATTCCTAGGTATGACTTTAAGGACAGTACGGGGAATTGGGGGTCAGGTTAGGGTTTAGGGACAGCAATGTGGGGAGCTGTAGGTTGCCTGGAGCGGAGGCTTCCACCATACACTGGAAAGCCAGCGATGTGGATGAAAGACGAAGGACATCCATGGTCTGATGTCAGGACAGCAGACTGTGTCGTGGTTTTTCGTGCCTCACAAATGACCAAGAGACGCAGAAGATTCTTCAAGAAGGGTTAAACTTTAATTTGCAAATCAAAGCTGAGGACAGTCATTGAGCTAGTCGCTGATTGCCCCCCGACCTCCGGACACCGCAGTTTTTATAGCAATCTCCTGGTCCAGTTGTATTAGCATATGTAATCGATCTATAGTTGCATATTACACGTACTGCACGTACATCATGTCCCTTTTGTTCCTATCAATTGGCTTAATCATGTTCTAATCTACATCTCTTAGCTACCTCTCATTAACATACCATTGTCTTCTACATTTTTAAGACTTCAGTCTCCTACCAAATTGGATACATGCATAGCAAATAATAGTCCTAGGATTATGTGACTTAATTATGTTCTAATCTATATCTCTTAGCTACTTCTCATTAACACTCATTGTCTTCTACATTTTTAGGATATATGCATAGCAAATAGCAAGCTCTTTCTGTAGCTACCTCTCATTAACACACCATTGTCATCTCTACCAAATTGGGTACATGCATAGCAAATAGCAAGCTCAGAACTGACTTCATAGTTTTGGTAAATTTATACTTTTATACTCCAATAACCGCTGAGGATGAGGACTAATGAAACCAACCCCCCCCGCCCCCATTTCAGCAAGTTGCCAGCAAGTTCCGAGATTGGATTTCCATACGGGCAGGAGGTCTGGGCACATGAATCAGTGAGACCCGAGTTCTGGTGTTTGGGGTCCTGTCATCAAAGGTTGTGGATGCAAACAACACATTTTACCGTTGCTCAGTGTGCATGTGATAAATGAATATCATATGTACCAACATGCAGTGAAATTCCTTACTCACGTGAAGCTCGCAGAGCCACAGTGTGTATGACAACCACAATCACAAGTGCAAAACGGCAGAATGGTGCAAAGATTGAAGTGTAATCTGAAGTAGTGCAAGAAGAAATACTAAAGTGACAATAACAATAACACTGTCCTGAATGATTTTGCTTGACGGAGATGAGAAGTGTTGGACTGTGAACTTGCTTCACTGATTGATATTGCAGTTGATCATGTGTGTTTGATCCTCAAACATCCTTGGATTGTGTTGGTTATTAATGCAAATAACACATTTTCCTATGGGATTTGATGTACATGCGATAAGTAAATGAATTTGAAACTGATTACTCTGTCTCAAGAGTACTCAGCAACTGGGCGTCCATAGTAATCTGAAGACTTACAACCTACTGAGGAAAGAATGTTTTTCTTGTACTAAATGTGCACACCTTATCCTGAGATTGTGGCCTCCCTGGATGAAGTAAATTTATTCCAATGATAATGGCTTTCAAACGCTAAAGTGACAATAAAGGAACAACCAAGAGAAGTGGAGTTAAGTGACCAGGAACTTAGCAGCTCCCGGGGGGAAGGGCTTGTGAAAGATGTGTGATCAGACTTCCGAACCAGTCTCTTCTTTCATACTCCCCTCCTCCCCGGTCTTCTTTATCAAGTCTGGCATTCCTTTTGACAAAAGTCTTATTTCATCAGCGTATTATTTATTTCTGATGTGTAGACTTGATGTTCTCAGTGCCATTCTGAATGTTACTCTGCTTTGAACTTGCATGGACAGAAGGTTCCGAAGTGTTGTCGTTGCTTTTTTATGTTGATATCATTATTTTCTTCGAGGACACTTTCTAAACCTCCTTGAGGGTTCTGTTGAGGGATTCAAAGTACATCTATTATCAAAGTATGTGTACATATTTACAATCTTGAGATTCATCTCCTATTAAACTAAAAAAATAAATTCTGAGATATTGACAATGATTTAGACTGATAGTACCTCCTACTTTAGAAGGCTAAGGAAGTTCAGTATATCCTTGATAACCCTCACCAGTTTTTCCAGGAACACAATAGAAAACATCCTGGTCAGGTGCACTGCAGGCTGTATGGCAATGGTTCTGCCCAGGAACGTAGGAAGTTGCAGAAAGTTCTGAATGCAGTCCAGTGTCCCCCTATTGGCTGTCTACACTTCCTGCTGCCTTGTGACCACAGCTAACGTATTCAAGAACCTCTCCCATTTCAGTCATTCTCTATTCTTTTATCCCCTCTCCCCACCCGCTTTCCATAGTGTAGAAGATACCAAAGATTGAGAACACATTCCATCAGGCTAAAGAATAGCATCTACCCTGCTGTGTCAATTTCTTGAGTGGACCTCTCTCATGTACTAAAGAAGAGCTCTGATCGCTCGATCTACCTCGTGATGCCCCTTATACTTTGTTTGCCTGTGCTGTACATTCAGTGTGACTGTAGAACTGTATTTTGCATTATTTTTTCATTTGGATTGCCTCAGTTTAATTATGTATGGAAGGATCACTCTGGGTGGCTTGCAAACAAACACCTTCACTCTATCTCAGTGCATATATAAATAATAAACTAATCACTAATGTGTGTAGTGTGTGTAGGCCTCCGTTAGTCCCGATAGACCATGGATTTGCTCCTTGGAAAGTTTCCAGGGTGCAAGCCTGGGCAGGTTTTTTTAATGGAAGACCGGCAGTTGCCCAAGCTGCAAGTCTCCCCTCTCCACACCACCAATGTTGTCCAAGGGAAGGGCATTAGTAATTACTAATAACCAATGTGCTGAAAAGTCTTTTAAGATGGATAGATCTGAATTGTTCAGATGACTTCAATGAATAGAATACTAAGCCATTGGTTGAAGAATGGTGATTTTGCTTTTTCTCATAGAATGTTAGACAATGTTTTAATTGGAACGTTCTCGGTTTTCATTTTGAGAAGCAAATGTACCAAGAACTAGAGCAGACAAATAAATCAGTTTTTTTCCCTGACTCTGAGGAAGGGAATTCTTTTCCCTCCAGAATAAACATCCCAGCACAGTATGATTTCTGTGCCTTGCTTTGAAATGCAAAGTGAGAATTTTTTGTATTTCAAAAATAGACTTTATTCATAAAAAAATTATACAAAGGAAGAAACTGTGCAAAAACTTTGCATTCATTGTCGTTACTTTCAGTGGTGCGTCCTCCTGGGGGGGATGCTACACCTCATTATTTGAGGGGCTTCCCCACAGAATTCTGCCCCTCCTTGTGTGGTAGAGGTAGGAGCTGAGGCTGAGGTCCTTCGCCAAAGAGCCTTGGGATTCACGGAACCGAGCTTCAGTGTGTCCCTCAGCGCATAATCCCGTGGTCTGGAATGTGTCAGTTGGCAGCATTCCCTTACAAATATTTTGTTGTGCTGGAAGACCAACAAGTTTCAGACAGACCAAAGGGCATTGTTCACAGAGCTGATGACCTTCCATCAGCACCTGGTGTGTGTCCATGGGAACAGCCTTGATCCTCGAGTCCTTTGATATGCAGCTGCTGGGGATGAACTGAGGACATGAAACCTTGCATCATTCTCAACACTTCTTAGTAAGTGACCGTCTCTTCCCTGCTGCAGCTGTCCTGAGGACATTGAATGGTTTGGGAGGTGGTGGAGGTGGGGGGGGGGGGGGGGGGGGGGGAGGGGGAAGGAATATGCCTTTACTTCTGGAACAGGAAGGCTCTGATCCTCTCACCACCAGCCAAGCAAAGTCTTGTTGATCAGATTTGCTGGTGAGAAATTCTGGCAGATGATTTGGATTGTTTGCTCAGGAAGCGAACCTGTAGAACTCATAGGTTTCTGTCCCACTGTGTCTGCAGTATGATCTGCGCTGACCACTGCCTGATTGGACTTGTAATTATAGGTGTCCCTTTGGAAGTCCTGTCCCGCAAAGGACGGTAGTGTGGCAACATCCAGCTAACAGGGACATAGTGCAGTAATGGGGAAGAGGCCTATCTACTTCAACACCCTGGACTATAGCACGTAGTAACATTTGGTACCCACGCACCAAGTATCCACACACTGCCTGATACGGCCACATCATTAGAAAGGAATGACATAGGATCGGATGGGATGAGTTAAGAAATGGCAAGGGTAAAAGGACCCTAATGGCAGTTGTATACAGACCTCCAAACAGCAGTCAGGATGTAGATTACAAATTACAGCAGGAGATGGAAAAGGCATGTCAGAAGGGCAATGTCATTGGGGATTTTAACATGAAAGTGGATTGGGAAAGCTGGCTAGTACTGGACCTCGAGAGAGAATTTGTAGAATGTCTAAGGGATGGCTTTTTAGAACAGCTTGTTGTTGAGCCCACTAGGGGATCAGCTTTACTGGACTGGGTGTTGTGCAATGATCTGGATGTGATAAGAGAGCTTAAGGTTAAGGAACCCTTGGGGAACAGTGATCACAATATGATGAAGTTCACTTTGAAATTTGAAAGGGAGGAACTAAATTCCAGTGAGTCGGTACTTCAGTGGACTAAACCAAATTACAATGGCATGAGAGGGGAACTGGCCAAGGTTGACTTGAAAGGGACACTAGTAGCAAGGACATCAGAGTAGCAATGGCTGGAGTTTCTGAGAAAAATGAGGGAAGTGCAATACAGATATATTCCAAATAAGAAATTTTCGAATGGAAGAAGGGACACTACCTTGGCTGACAAGTGAAGTCAGAGCCAAAGTAAAAGCAAAAGAGGACGTACGAGGAAGCCAAAGCTAGTGGGAAGATAGATGATTGGATGAGGGTTCAGAGAAGAATCACGAGAATGATTCTAGGAATGAAAGGGTTACCGTATGAGGAATGTCTGGCAGCTTTTGGGCTTCAACAGATTCACCACCCTCTGGCTAAAGCAGTTCCTCCTCATCTCTGTTCTAAAAGAATGTATTCTGAGGCTGTGGCTCTGATCCTGGACTCCTCCACTGTAGGAAACATAGTCTTCCCATTCAGTCTATTTAGAGCTTTCACTATTTGATAGTTTTCAATGAGATTCCCCCCCTCCCCCCCCCAATTCTTCTAAATGCCAGCTAGAACAGGCCAGATCCATCTAAAGCTTCTCATACATTAACCCTTTCATTCCTGGATCATTCTCATAAACCTTCTCTGAACCCTCTCCAATGCCAGCACATTCTTTTTTTATATAAAGGGTCAAAACCCCTCTCGGCATAATAACCCCCCCCCCCCCCCCAACCTGTTTTGGGGAGCATACCCATCATGTACATGTAATATCTGGTCCAAGCTGGCCAGGCAGGCAGGCATCCACTCCTTTCTCCTGTATATAGGTGATGTTATCCCTGAGCAGTGCCTGGCACTTGTAGATTTTCCTGTCTGCCACAGTGCGGGCTGGGTGCTGCTGGATTACCTGTCCCAGAGCAGATATTTGAAACTGACTGGCAACAGCCTTGAAAAGGATCTTGTATCTACTTCGCAGTGAAATTGGCCTCCAATTTCTGATTCTCCTTCTAGATGAGGGTATTGATGCCCTTCCTCATGGAATCTTGAACTGATTTGGTGTCAAATATTGGGCTCATTGGGGATTTGTACTTGTAAAGAATTAAAATACTGTAAGTCTCGTGGTTTTTTAAAAAACTGGGAATTGTGATCAAATAAAATAACTTGTGGAGCAGTAACTTTGCTCTTTCAGCTCCAGATTATTTTAATAAATCAGTAGTGTGGCTTCAGAGCTGTGTATCAGACATGGCTATAATTAGCACTGGGGCCCCATGGGGGACTGTATTGGCTCTCTTCCTGTATACCCTATATACCTTGGACTTTAGATACGACACTGGGTCATGTCATCTGCAGAAATTCTCTGATGCCTCAGGGTCTAGAAAGGGAGGGTGGGAGAATGAATACAGAGGCTCTGGTGGCGGACTTTGTCAAATGACGCAAGCTGAATCATCTGCAGCTCAACATCAGCTAGACGAAAGGAGATGGTGATGGACTTCAGGAAGCTTGCATTGCTCCCTGTTACTATTGAGGGTGAGGATGTTGATTGATGGTGAGGACCTACAAGAACCTGGGGGCACATCTTAATGACAGACTTGAGTGGAGTACCAACACGGAGGCTGTACAAGAAGGGCCAGAGCACCTGTGCTTCTTGAGGAGACAGTTTCTTCAGAGAATGCAGGCCTCTCCATCACATGCTCTACCAGTCTGCTGTTGTCAGTACAGTCTTCTGTGCAGAGGTGTGCTAGAGAAATGGCATCAAACAGGTGATGCCAGTAGGTTCAATAAACTGATTAGAAAGGCTGGCTCTGTTATGGGAATCAAACTGGACACACTGGAGGCTGCGGTAGAACAAAGGACCCTACAGAAGATCCTGGCAATTCTGGACGATGTCTCTCACCCTTTGCATGCCACCATGGCCGAACAGGGTCTAGTAATAGACTAAGATAACCGTGCTGGCTCCAAAGAGTGCTATTTTGAGGTAATTCTTGCCCTCAGCCATTAAGCTCTATATGAGTCAGCTGGGAAAGTAATGACCCCCCCCCCCCCCACTCCTGTTAGACTGCTTGTGGTAACTTATTTTTTTATAATTGATGCTTTTCTTTGATATTTATATCTGTGCTGTAATGCTACTGTGACACAGTAATTTCCTTGGGATCAATGAAGTAACTATCTATCTATCGTTATAGTTTACTACATGAACAACAATGCAAATTAAATATTTACCACACTCAACGACTTCATTCAGCCACTTAAGTGAACTTAAAAGCTTTTAGACATTAATTCTTAAGCATACAAGACTGGTTTATTGCATTTTCTTACAAATCATTTCGCTGTTTATTTGCCCGTGCTGTTTACAGTGACGTTCGATAGACTAAGGTTTCAGTAGTGGTTGTGGGTAAGGTTGGGAATAGTCACCAGCCCCATTGTCGGCATTGTCTTGTTTAGAATAGCTCAGGGTTGTGGAATCAAGAACTGGAGGCCATAGGTTTAAGTTGAGAGGGGAGAAATTTAATAGAAATCTGAGGAGCAATTTGTTTCTCCTGGGAGGAGTATTTATATGGACAAATTGCTAGAAGAAAGTGGTAGAGACGGATACATTAATAACATGTTTTAAAAGACATTTGGACGGGTACATTGATGGGAAAGGTTTAGAGCAGGGTTTTCCAACCTGGGGTCCACGGACCCCCTTGCTTTAAAAGTTTAGGTCCATGGCGTAAAAAAAAAGGCTGGAACCCCTGGTTTAGAGGGATTTGGGACAGACACAGACAAAAAGATTGGCGTCATGGTCGGCTGAGATGAGTTGGACTGAAGGTACTGTTTTTTGTGCTGTGCTTTTCTGTGACTCTACATGGCAATGAAGAGCAGGGGATGAATGAACTGCACCCTAGTTCAAAGAATTAATACTTAGAATTTACTGTTTTACAGTGTGGAATATTACTTTGAAATCACTCACCACACCAAGCATATCCATTTGCTTACGGTGATTAAACAGTTGGCGTGTTGGTGTCATGCTTCTGATAGAGTCAGGAAAGGACTACTGAAGGCTGGCAACATTAGGAACTGAAGATTGGTCAAAAGAGGTAGCCCTTTGTGGGCCAGGCCCTGATTTGAATAGAAGGCAAAAAAGAGTGGAGATTTTTAAAAAATGGGATTAATGGATTGCTAATGGTCTGTGCAGACTCAGTGGGTCAGCACACTGAGATCATAACAAGAATTCCATGTAGAATGTATTGTTGCAATTACAGAGAAAGTGCAGTGCAGGTCGACATACAAACTGCAAGGCACATGATGAGATTAGGAAATTGAACGTTCATCTTTAATCTATGAGAGGTTCTTTCAAGAATTTTGATAACAGTGAGGTAGGAACAGTCCTTGTGTTACGCACTTTCAGATTTTTCATCTTCTATCCAATGGGAGAGGGGAGCAAAGTATAAATGGGGTGCAGTGGGTCCTTGATTATGTTGGCTGCATTCATGTGACAATGAGAATTGTAGACAGTTGCAAAGGACGAGAGACAGGTTTGCCTGATGGGTGGGACTACATTTACAGCTCCTTGCAGGCTTGTGCAGAGGATCTTTGGGATTTTCTACCAAGGGAGATCTGGAGATGGTGGATGTTTGTGGGAGAGAATAGTTGGCTGTAATGAAGTGGGTAATTTTTTTTCAGGCATGATCTTACTGAATGGTGGAGCACACTCTGGAGTAGTATAATTGACTTCCCTCCTAGTCCAGTTGGCTACTTGCGTGGGTTTTGAGATTGATTGTGCAAGATGGTTAATGAAGATAAGGGGTTGCTTTCCTGTCAGGAAACAAAAAGAACTGGAAGCCCTGGTAATGGTTGGTTAAATGGTGAACTAAGTCCCAGTGTCGGTTTTGCTATGTACAGTTGAGCTGGATTGATTGCAACAGTAACTGTTTAACTCTGTCATCAGATGTTTGGGTGAGCTGAAAGTAATTTACGCTTTCCCAGAGTTTGTCAGAGGCAAAGCAAATTTAGTGCCAAACAAGCATCATGTGGTTCAATTTCTGCCCGTCTTGAAAATGCCAAAATATTATATTAAAAAAAGTGCCACTAGGCTCAGGGACAGCTTCTACCCTCCTGTATAAGACTATTAAACGGCTCCCCCAGTGTGATGAGTTGGACCCCTTAACCTCTCAATGTTCTACTTGTGATCTTATTGTTTACCTGCACTCTACTTCTCTGTAGCTGTTACTTTATTCTGCACTGTTACTGTTTTGCCTTGTTCCACCCTCAATACACTGGGTATTGATTTGATCTGTATTTGCAGTTGTAGAACAAGCTTTTTACTGTATCTTGGTAGGTGTGTCACTAATAAACCAATTCCAGTGCTACTATAAAAATGTGCACATTGCACTTACATAGTGCCTTAATTGTCCTCTCAAAGCCCAGGAGTTGAAAGAGCATCCTTACACAGGAGTTAAAGGTCAAGAACTTTAGGAAAGTAATTCCCAGAATCTGCTCTGAGGTCACCTGCAATTAAAATCAGTTAAATTAGTGCATGGAACAGGCCAGAATTTAGGAGGGTCTCGAAGGCTGATAGTCTATCTGAAGTTGCAGAGGTAGGAAGGGACAAGACTGGGGAGGGATTGAAAACTAGGATGTGAATGTAGTAATCAAGGTGTAGTTAATGTCACTGTTATGCCAGATGTTTGGTACCTGGGCTCCATCACATATTGATCCTGTCAGTGTGTCAGTTCTAACATTGCTGGCATATTGGGACAGTTAAAACTATACTTGTAAAGGATATAAAATTTGTTGTCCCTAATGCAAATTACACAGCTGTATCAATACAAAAGGCAATGGAGAAAGTCAGCAGGCCAGGCAGCATCTATGAAGGGAAGTGGACAGTCCACGTTCAGATTAAGAACTTGCATCTGGACTGGGAGGTGGCTAGCATACAAAATGGTGGAGGGAAGTTGTGACAGGTGATTGGTGGATCATAGTGAGGGAAATAATAAGCAGATGAGGGCCAGAATGATGTCAGAAGCTGGGAGGGTACGTACAAAGTAAATGTATTTTCAAAGTATGTGTATGTCACCATATGCTACCCTGAGATTAATTTTCCTACCCTGAGGCATTTACAGTAGAACATAGAAATACAATAGAATCAATGAAAAAAACTGTACACAGACTGACCATTAAATATGCAAAATAAGACAGACTGAGCAAATATAATAAATGATACTCAGAGCATGAATTGTAGAGCCCTTGAAACTCCATAAGTTGTGGGATCAGTTCAGAGTTCTGACAAATGAAGTTAACCACACTGGTTCAGGAAACTGATGGTTGAAGACTAAGTTGTGTGAGATAGGGTGCGGATAATATAACATGATAGGAGAGGATGGTATAAAGAGAGGGAGGTGTGGATGGGGGAGGGGGCACATGAGCTGTGGGCACTAGTTGGATGAAGAGGAGAGAAAAACGAAAATCAAAAAAGAAAGCATTGTCCCAAATGCCAATAGTTAATAGTGAGGTGCATAATTATAGATTGTTTGGAGCACATTGGGATCAAGGTCTGGTGTGAGATGGAGGGACTTGCTGTTGATCTGAATCACACTCCTGAAACAAATTGCTGACTGTTTATTTCCACCAGTTCCACCACCCCTCCCCCATTTCCAGAGGAAAAAGTACCATAGGGATTTGCAAATTAGTGACCCATAAAACTACTTGGAATGCATTGTCTTTTTCTGTCTAATGGAAAACTAATGTGCTTTTCTTCTTCCATAAGTAGAACTTCTGTAGAATTTGCTTAAGGAAAGAAAACTTTGGCAAAAGTGAAATCTGTTTAACCCAGACCAGATGCAAGAACAAAACAAGGGAGATGTGCTCAGACTGAGGAAGGCAGCATGCTTTTATAAATGGTGTAGAGCATAAATGATTTAAAAATGCGATAGTTTAAAAAAACTATATGTATTTATTGATGCAGATACATTGATGTATTAACGCTGAGTGGAAGTCAGATATTTACATGCAATGTATCATTTCAAACATAGTCATCTTCCAATTTTTAAACCTTTTCTGTACAAGGCTTGCAAAATTTGCAAATTGCCCTTGAAACAGGGAGTGGTGGAGCCCACAATCACAAGGAGTAAGGGTGAGGTGAATATATGACGTCTACTTAATGTGGAGCTCCGGAACTCACCAGACCAAGGGATGGGAGGAATGCTGAGGGGTTGAGCAAGTGGAGCGTGGCTGGTATTGTGTTCACACTGGTGTGGAGTATATATGTTCATGTGAGGTATACGCACTGGTGAGTATACATGCCCTTGAGGATACACGCTCGTGTGGTGTACGCACTGGTGTGGAGGACACACGCTCGTGTGCTGTATGCACTGGTGTGGAGGACACACGCTCGTGTGGTGTACGCACTGGTGTGGAGGACACACGCTTGTGGTGTACGCACTGGTGTGGAGGATACACGTCGTGGTGTACGCACTGGTGTGGAGGACACACGCACGTGGTGTACGCACTGGTGTGGAGGACACACGCTCGTGGTGTACGCACTGGTGAGGAGGATACACGCTCGTGTTGTATACGTACTGGTGAGGAGCTGCTGCTAGACTAAATAGCTTGGCTCTGTTGTAGTCTGTGAAACAGATGTAGAGTGACAATGGATATCTATCATGGTCTTTGATTACGATATTGCTGTTACTCACTGGAAAAAACCATTGAAATTCCATTTTATATCATTCATCATAATACTTTTTGTATGTCTCTTTTCTTTTTTCTTTCTCCTCTGACAATGCCTCTGACAGTTTCTCTCTATCCTTCTCTCTCTGACTCTCTCTTTCTCTACACTCCCTTACTTAGTGTCTCACTCTGACTTGCTCTCTCTGACACTCACACACTTTCTCCTCCCTGACTTTTTCTCTCTCTCCCTCTCTCTTTCTGATTCTGTCTCTCTATCTCCCACTCTGACTGTCTGTGTCTCCAACCCCAACCACCATATCTCTACCCAGCCGCCTTGTTCCCACAATCTATTCTCTTTTCTCTTTCCAAAAATTATCAAAATGCTATATTGTGAGGTACATTTTAAGCTGATTGTTTACAGCAACCTCAGTGCTAACAAGAAGACTGAAGAATTTGTGTTCATTTTCAAGCTCTTGCTAAAACACTGGGCAGGATCTCTGCTGTATGTAGTTAACCAAGAAGGAGCCCTTTGGCCACAGTCACGTTGAAAATGTATAAAGCTTCATTTGTTCACTGATCGGCGATGTGAGGTGAACTTCTATGCATTTCTCTATCTCCTCTGTGTTTTAATGAGGGTTGTGCTTTATCTTCATTGATTTGCATCAGAGTGGTCAGAGTGATACAGCAACAGAAACCAGTCACTCAGCTCAAATCATCCTTGCTGGCAAAGGTACCCGCCTAAGCTTGCCACTTTTTGCCCTATGTCTTTTCATCCTTTCCAATGCATGTCCTAATCCACGTGGCTTTTCAATGTTACTCTGGTGGCTCATTTCATATACATGAAGTTGTGTCTTAGACCCCTATAAAACTTTCCCCCTCTCATTTAAACGTAAACCAAGAACAAAGGGTTGACTGTTTTCTAAATTGAGCGAAAATGCGAGGAAAAAAAACTGAGGCGCAAGGGGACTTGGGAGTGCTTATGCAGGATTCCCTTATGGTTAATTTGCAGACTGAGTGTGGTGAGGTGGGCAAATGCGATGTTGGCATTCATTGACTAAAATATACAAGTAAGATGTAATGTTGAGACTTCACACAGTACGGGTGAGGCCTCACTTGGAGTATTGTGAGCAGTTTTGGACCCCTTAACTTGGAAAGGATGTGTTGAAACTGGAGAGGGTTTGAAGGAGGTTCACAAGAATGATCCCAGGTTTGAATGATTTGTCATGTGAAGAGCGTTTGATGGCTCTGGGCCTGTATTCACTGAATCCAGAAGAATGAGGGGTGACCTAATTGAAACCTGTGGAATGGCGAAAGGCCTTGATAGAGTAGATGTGGAGAGGATGTTTCCTATGGTGGGAGAGTCTAAGACCAGAGGACCAGCCTCAGAATAGAGGGGCGCCCTTTTAGAATGGAGATGAGGGTGAATTTCCTTAGCCAGAGAGTGGTGAATCTGTGGAATTCTTTGCCACAGGCAGCTGTGGAAGCCAAGCCTTTATGTATATTTAGGGCAGAGGTTGATAGATTTTGGATTGTTCAGGACATGAAGGGATACGGGGAGAAGGTAGGAGATTGGGGCTGAGGAATAATGGATCAGCCATGGTGTGAGTAGATGATGTTCCTATGAATTTAATGCTTTCTAGTTGAGTCCCCAAACCTGGGGAAAAATAAGTTATGGGCATTCACCCTATTTATGCCTCTCATGATTTTTATAGCTCTATAAGGTCACTGGGACTCTTGTCCAATTACGTGTACTCTCTCAGCATCCCCACCCCCTTCATTATGTTATCCTGTATTTAATTAGGGTGAGCT
Source organism: Hemitrygon akajei (assembly GCF_048418815.1). Taxonomy (NCBI): domain Eukaryota; kingdom Metazoa; phylum Chordata; class Chondrichthyes; order Myliobatiformes; family Dasyatidae; genus Hemitrygon; species Hemitrygon akajei. The sequence continues at coordinate 41,625,370 of NC_133127.1, read as the reverse complement.
ATGTCCAGTTGACTTCTTCTGACAAGCTAATCCCTTTCCAATAAACGAGGTTAATGTCTCAGTCAATATGCGAACTAGGGAGATTTCATGTGATTATTTTAATGCACCAGTTGTCATGCCTTTAAATGTAGTCAGCTGAACTTACTTTTCTGTTAAGTGCTCACTTTAATCAGCATTTACCTAGTAATAGGTTCATTTAATCCACAATTTCGGTTTCTTAAACTGGGTGTGAATATTCCTGTTTTTGGAACAGTGTTAGTTGATTGATAACATCTGCCAAGTATTTATTAAATGATATACAATGGAATTTAAAATATTTGACTTTACACTCCCCCCCCCCCCCCCCCCCCCATTGCCTGTCTTGCATCTGGATGTTCTTAAAAACAAAATATTCCTAGTGTTCTTGCTTGTACAATTTCTGAACTTAATCTTTTTCCAAATTCATTTGCTTGAAGAGACAAAATATTAATGGCATCACATTTTGCTTTGCTTTCCAAAGTGGGAATGGGCAGTTTTATACAAGTTACTGCATTGATTAACAGCCATAGATGTCATTCTGTGAAGAGTGCACCTAAGGTCATCTCTTCTGTCCTGGTTCCAAGTGGCTTGACTAAAGTCAGCTGCATGTTCTGACTGGCTAATGCTGCCAACTGCAAAATTTAATTGAAGTACCATTCCTCACTGGCTGACTACTCAATCTTGGATTTGTTGTAGGTCTCCCCTGACTAAGAAAGGGATGAGGCCGATAAAGAAGTACAGTACTTAGATTCCAATGTCAACACCCAGTTTCCCTCCAATTGCAGTTGATGGCCTTCATGAATATACTTTGAAATTGTGCAGGTTGGCAAAAAAAAGAAAATATATGGGACAATTTAAAATCCAGTTTGTCAGAAAAAAGTAATGTATATAATCTAAATGGCAAGAGATGGCCACACTACAAGATACAGAGGGATCTGGTGCATAATTTGCAAACAGTTAGTATACAGGTAAAGTCAAAGTTGAGTTCTTTTTTGTCATGTGCACAAACCAGTGAACATTTTATTTATAGCAGCGTCATGGACACTTAACATATTAGCAACATTCACAAGAAAAGCTAACTGATTATGCACAATCTTTACAAGAAAACTCAATTAGGATTTATAAAACAAAACAGTCCGTTAGTGCGAAGTGATCAGAGTGGTTTCAGTGTTGTGAAACTTCAGTTGCAATTAGTGTTTTGATGGTTGAGTGTATGGCCAAATGGTTGAAGGGAAGTAGCTGTTCTTGATCTGAAGGTGTGAGAATGCGTGCTCCTGTGGCTTCTGTCCAATGATAGCTGCAAGAAGATTGCATGGCCTGTCGGTGGGGATCTTTGGATGCTGCCTTCTTGGGGCAGCACCACCTATAATACTCCCACGATGGGGAGAAATGTGCCTGTGATGTACAGTAAGTTATGAAGGAATAATTCAGAATTCGTTTATTTCTAGGAGAATTTGGAGATCAAGACTCCCATATCTTGACTTTGCTTCTTCCCACCCTGATTCCTGTAAGAATTCCATTTCATTCTTGTAGTACCTCGTGAACCATTCCTTTCCTAGTCTCCATCCACACTCCCGCGGAACTGTCACATTGTTCCTATATCTGTAGAGATACTGAAAGAGCACAGCACTATCGCCCAATGTTTTTGAGTTTGCTACTGGACAGACTGGGAATAGAGCCCATAGCCTTGACACCAGGAAATGACAGGAGCCACACTAAAACTATGCTTTATCCTAAAAAGAAACTGTATTTTCCAATCATGATAAATTTGCTAAGCTAAAATTGTACTGTTTGTTACAGAGAACTGATTCAGCTGAGATTAGGAGGGTCTCTGTACATTCAGAAGGCACAACCACCTGGCGGAGATCTGTGGAAGAGGGTTCTCTCTTTGTCCTCTGGTGTTGCTTTCAGTTTATCCTTATTTCTGGACAATGGAATTTTCCCTCTAGTCTATGGAACAGAGCCATAAATTGAAATAATCTGAAGTTCAAAACAATCTGGGATAGGCTTTATGAGCAAATGCCTTATGTTTTAACAGTTCTATGATTCTCAAAAGTAAAGATTCTGACAGGCAAGATGTAAGGAAGGTCTTCTCATTCGAAGTGACCAGAATAAGAGACCACAAATATATATTTTTAGTTGCATATATACTTGAGGGATCTGAGAAAGTCCTTTACAGTCTGGATGTTGAGAAAGTGGAACTCCCTGTCTGAAGGGGTGAAGGGATAAGGCCATAAGACATAGGAGATTTATGCCATTCAGCCCATCAAGTCCGCTCTGCCATTCCTTCATTCTGATTCCAGGTCCCACTCAACCCCATACACCTGTCTTCTCGCCATAAGGGGATGCCTAGTAAGGGGAGGTTGGATGAGCATGAGGCTATGTAGATGGGGTGAGAGAAAGAAGTGTTACCTACAAAATGATAAGGAATTATAACAGGCTAAGGTAGCATTGAAAACAGACCAAACGAGAATTGCCAGAATTCCTGAGTTCAAGTCGTTGTCTGATTTGGCAAGGTTAGGTATGTTACGTTAGTATTAGAGTTTAGAAGAATGAGTGGTGACCTTTTGAACATATGAGGTCCTTGACAGCGTGGCAGGGTGGAGAGGCATACCAGACCACGTGCGGGAAGGTGGGAGTTGGTTTGGTCGACTGCGTGGTCAGTGCTGACATGGCCTGTTTCTGTGCTGTACTATTCGGTTATGTTCAATGTTTTCACGCCGTGATAAAGTCTCAATTGAGTAGAACTAGTTTCAAGATAAAGTCTGATTATTTTAAACTGGCGATATGCAGAAATTTCTTCCCACAGACAATGGTATATCGCTGCAATTCTCTAACCTAGGGGGTTGTGGAGATGGGATCATTAGAAATGTTTAAAATGTGGTTACATAAATACTTGGAAAATGGGATGAAGGGCTGTGGGGATCTGGCACAGAGATGGCATCCATATCATCATACTGAGAGGCAGGGCAGGCTTGACGGGCTGGGAGGCCTACTCCTCCTGTTTTCTTGTGGAAGGAACATTGGAGCAAAGTACTATTAATAATGCAAATAGGAATTAGGGAGTATGTTACTGCTAACTGAAACTGTTGGAAAATCTCAGCAGTGGTGTAAGGATATCTGAAGAGACAGTAGTTTTTAAGATCAATGACCGTGTATTGGGGTCCAATGAAACCTCTCTCTCCACCCTTGTTTGAGGAGGAAATGCTAGCATTGTCTAATTGGGCCAAATGACCTGCCTGGTATGTTGTGTGAGAAAAAATAATAAAGCAATACTTCTTTTGGCAAAAATTACCTTCTCTCTTGTTTAGCTTTGAAAGTGGCATGCGAAGGACTTGGCCCTGCGGGTTTGCATTATTGTTAGCTGCATAACATCATGTCCCGATCATTTAGTGACTCATTTGGTTGAAAGTGTCCTGGAATGCAGGGTTCTGCCTTTGGTGGGAACATTATTTCATTTACTAAGCCAGGGATATCTCTGACTTATTTTTATATCTTAGCAAAACACAAATCGTTAATCAGCAGAGCAAGAATTAATTCTAGGAATGGGGGGTATTTTTGTAGTACTAATGTAATATTAGGGTGGACAGGGGCACACTTTCCAATTCATATACAGAGATTTCATTCCCTGAAGGCACATGGTACTGAAGATGCTTGAATCTGTAGCAAGGAACAATTTGCTGGAGTGACTCAGTGGGTCGAACAACATCGGGTACTGCCCTACTGAGTTCCTCCAGCAGGTTGTTGATTATACAGGCAGTCCTCGGATTACATACGAGTTCCGTTCCTGAGTCCGTCTTTAAGTCAGATTTGTATGTAAGTCGGAACAAGTACGTCTGGTATTATTTAGCGTCAGTTAGTCAAACGGTTGTCTTAGTATATAGTATATATTTTACCTTTCTATGCATATAAAACACTTAAGAAACATATGTATTCCAATAATTAAACCACTGCGTTGCTTAGTAATAATTGTAGCTTTCATCGGGGCAGGGCCTTTCACATGCTCCATTATTCTCACTTTATCTGTTATCCTTTAAAATTGTTCCGATCGTTGACTAACTGTAGCCTAACGCTTTTCCAATGACCGATGGCGTTTCACCTCTTTCTAAATGCTTTATTATTTCCACTTTATTTTCAATAGCGATCACTTCCTATCAATGGAGCAGAAACACTGCAGGTGGCGGGTGCCAACCTGCGTCGGCTCCCTAGGTCCGCTGGGCCCTAAGGACCACAGCACCAAGTTCCCCAGGTCCTAAACTGCACCGCATTGAGACAGGTTAAATGGGACAAGTGGGGGCTGTGCTGGGTTTGGGTATTTGATCCTCCACAATATTCAGTGGGGGAATTTAAACTGGAGGTGGCAGAGTTTTTTTTTACGAGGTCGAGTTGCGAGTTTGACATCAACCTGGCACGGATGGTACGGGAGTCACTGGATCGACATCAACCCGGCACGGGAGTGATCTGTCACTAAATCGAACTCGGGAACCTCCGTTGTCTAGCCCAGTGCTGATCTGATTGTGCCACCAGCCGACCGGAAAGGGGGGGGGGGGGGGGGGGGCGGGGTCAGGGTGAATCTTACTAAGAAAAATTTAAGCCAAATACAAAGTTAAACACTCAAAACAGTGTCAACGGCAACGACTTAAAATGGTGGACGGCGTTCTCCTTCCTCGGTTCGTAAGTACGAGTTGTCCGTAAGTCGGATGTTTGTAACTTGTGGACTACCTGTACTCAGGGATTTGGAAGCTTGGAGGAAAAATCGTTCAAGATAATTATGGAAATTGATTTATTTCTCTTTGGCGAGCTAGCTCCACTCTTTGGGGGAGTCTAGAAATAGGATTTAGGCCTTTCAGGAGTAAAGTTCTTAAACAGTTTGATAAGTAAAGTGTGGTGGGATTTGGAAGCAACTTCAACAGGTAGCCACTGATGCCAGATCAGTTGTTAAATTTCACATTGCCAAGAACCTGAAGACCCCCACTCAGCAACTCAGAAACAGCTTCTTCCCTTGTGCCAGCAGATTCCTGAACGGCCTGTGAACACTACCCCATTGTTCCTTTTTGCACTATTTACTACTATCTGTAATTTATAGTATTTATGTTTTTGCACTGTACTGGGGAGGGAGGTGATTGGTGGGATCAAATGGGGAGGGGTGACGGGCACATTGAACCAGAAGAGGGAGGGAATGTTGGGCGTTAAGGTAGTCTTATGGTTAGGTTGCAATGCCCCATTTAAACCTCCCCATTTCTCTCCAGATCTATCAATGTGTACCTCTGCTCCCTTCTTGCTCGTGCCTCACCTTCCTAGTTTGTAAAAGCAGCCCTTTATTGTTTTCAGTTGTCTCATGTTACCCTCCGCTCTCCCTGGAACTCCCAAGGAAGTAGTGGAGCCCCCACTGAATGGCCATTAGAGCCTTTTCGCTCTCGTATCGTCAGGGAAATGCAGAGATTAGGCTAATGAGAGGAAGCTGACCTTCCTGTGTTTGAAGGGATAACCATCAAGTTGAAATAGGATCACTTGTTTTTAAAAGTAAAAACACATGTTTTAATACATAAATGGAAATCAATAACAAAAACTGCAGATGTTGGATTTTAAAATTAAAGCATAAAATGTTGGAATTACCCAGCAGACTAAAATTCTGTGGGAAGAGAAAATGAGTTATTATTTCAGGTCGCTGGGCCTCGTTAGACCTTAAGAAGTAATTCTGGTTCTTCTCCCACATAATTGGCCTGATCTACTCAACATTTTCTGCCTTTTTAAAAATTTTGACATGCAGCAACTCATTACCCCTATCTAATCTAGATAGGGGTATAACAAGATGATGTAAATTCTTCAGTAAGGATAAAGCATAAGAGATAAAATTGGGAGTTGCAGTTGATCATTTCAGACCCTTGAGCCAATGCTACCATTCATCGAGCTGTGTGTTGATCCAGTCTTGGCCTCGTCTTTGTCTTCTGCTGATCCCCTTAACCTCTGTAGCCTCATTGCTGCAGATCCATGGCCTTGAACATGTTCAAAGACTTTGCCTCTGCAACTCTGGGGGGGGGGGGGTGAATAATATTCAGAGATTCATTAAAGTTTATTGTCATATACACAGGTGCAATGAAACACTTGCAACAGCATCGCAGGCTCATAGCATTGTATAAACAGCACAAACAGCATTCACAAGAAAATCATAAATTAAACATAATACGCCAATTTTACAAGAAAGAACACAATTAGACTGGTGCACAGGAATCAAAGTGGTCATTGTTTTGCTGAACTATAGTGATTATGACTTTGCTGAATGGTTGATGTAGCTGTTCTTGAATTTGGTGGTGTGGGACTTTAGGCTTCTGTACTTCTGACCCAGTGGTAGCTGTGGTAAAGTAGCATGAAAATAGTGGGGGGGGGGGGGGGGTCTTTGACGGATGGTATTTTCTTCTACCAGATAGTACACAAAGCTCAGAAGGTAAACCTCCTCATCCCAAACTTAAATTCTGAAACTTTGCTCCCACTCCTAGATTTCCCCACCAGGAGCCAAATCCTCAAAGATCAACCCTATTAAGGCTTATCAAATTATCTACAAAGAATCTCTTTCAGTTTTTGCTGCTGCATTTTCCTGAAATTGAAAGAAAATGCTTTCCTTTACAACAGCTTGACTGTAAAATTTACTCCCCAGGAACACTTTTTATGAATCTCCTGTCAACCCATCTGCTCTCATTTCTGAGCTCTACTGCTTTATCACCTCGACATGTTTCCTTTTGGTAATTGATTTATTATTGTCACACATACCGAGGCACAGATAGCCGGCCATCCGTGCAAATCATTTTGTCACATCAGTACATCGAGGTATTACAAAGGAAAAGCAATAACTGAATGCAGAGTGCTATTATTACATGTGAAAAATTCAGTCCAGATTTTATTTTGCTTTCCCTTGATTATGATTATTAACTCCTCTGGTGCTTGCAAAGCAGTTATGAGTTTAAATTCTAAACAGCCCCTTTAAAGTGGAGACCTAAGAGAGAGTAGATGCTGGAAACACCTGCTAAGTTCCTCCAGCAGCTCGTTTTCAATCCCTTTAAAATGCCCAACTTCTAAAACTAATATCTATCAATTATAAAGTCCAATACAGTATTTTGCAACCCCCCCCCCCCACCCACCAGTGTCGGATCTTTACCAGGGCTGGGTACTTCATCAACATTTGCTTTTGTTCCTAACCCTACAAATGCTTTATTCCTGGACCTTTCACAGACCTGGTTCACAGACCTTTACTGTCCTTTAAATAAGCAGCTAGGTGAGCCATTTCAGAGTGCAGTTCATGGTCAGCCATATGTGGACCAGAGCTGGATAAGACTTGGTCTCAGAAATACATTCCTTTACTCAAATGAAATATGAGTTTTGGATTGCAGTTTTCCTTTCAAAAGCCTGCCCATTAGCACATTAAAATAACATATATGTTTAAGTGAAAGTTTTGCTTGTTTAACAGATAAAATTTGTAACCTGATTGTTTGATCATAACTGGAATCCTGTGGCTAAGAACTGGCTTTTTCCAGATTTATTTGTTCATTGTCTTTCCAGTATTATATTTAAACAGTGCAGATATTTATTTTACTGAAAACAAGTGTTTATGCCATTTCCGTCTTGCATTTGGCCCGTATGCAGTGTGTGTGTTTTTGTCTGTCTGTCCTTAGGGCTGCCATTTCAAGCAGGGCTAGTGTGTACTCAACCCTTGTTCATTTCTCAAGGGTTGGGAGATGTGTATTCAGAAAACCCCCCAAATCCGGCAGTCTTTGCTTTGGAGTAGTTGGAAAAGAAAAGATTCCAGGAACTGTAAATGGGTTTGAAAATGACCAAGCTAAAAGGACCAGCATTAAATATTTGTACTTGTTTATTGTTGGGCCCTGTTTTGTGGGTGGGGGGTGGGAAGAACAGGGTTTGGCAATACACCAGTTTTGACGCACTCCTTTTTATATTTCTTTTGTTTCTTGTGGTGGGAGCTTTGGTAATTTGCGTGGGGTTTATGAAGCTCCTTAGGGTGAGAATGGGCGCTGATAGGCTTTGAATCTTCAGCGATGCATTAAAGTGTAAAAGACTTTCTTCACGGATTGCTTGGTTCTGTAAAATGTTTTCTTATGATGGCTTGTTTGTTCTTGTTAAATAAGACAGAAGGGAATGTGGCCATGCTCTGCAAGATTATTCCTGTTTCTGAGATTTATTGAGAATTTTTTTTTGGGAAAGTATGTTTTGTCCACCTCATTTTTTTTTACTTCTTTTGTATTTTTGACCTTTTCACCTATTTTAGTACAGGTGTTTAGTCACCCCATGGAAGTAGAGCCAGCCAGTGTTTTAAACGGGGACACAATTAAAGTGATGGCTAGCCTGCTCTTCAGACCAGAGAGTGGTTACATCATGAAACCTAAATAAATAGGGCTGGGTTGGATTCACATTTTGATAGCAGAGTCTGGTTTGGTTTGAGATATGCTAACTCACTACTCAACCTGTATTCAGCCTGTTTTATTTAGTGTTATCGTTGGTGAATGGTACCTTGAGATGCTCACTTGGAGTAGTGTTTGTGCACAGGGAAAGCAGGTAGCTATTCACACCACTTCACCTTTATTTCAGAATCAAAATGACTGCAATCCCTGTGTCATTGAGCTGCAGTACGCAGACGGACACTTGCACAGATGCATGCTCAGAGATCACCTTCAGTGAGACAAAAAAATGGGCCTTGAATTAAGTTGCTCTAAGCAGTGGTCCTGACCCATTGCAGAAACCCATCCCTGAGAATAAAGGCCCTGCAGACCGTAGGTGACTAACCGATGTCAGGAGCTGTGACTTGGCAAGAGAAAGCCATCAGTGATGAAGTTTGCCATTGCCCTCAGTGTGCGAGCACATCATTTGGCTCTGAGAGGAAACAGAGGCCTTAAACCTTTCGAAAGCCACTGGCAGAATAAGTGAGGAAGCTCCAATGTTCTGTCTCAGGCTGAGATCTGCAGTATTCGAGGCCTCTAATTGCACTTATTCCATGCTGGTCAGGCTGAGAAGTTAGTATGCCCAACACCAGACTCTCAAAGCGGCTCAATTTCACTGGCTTGATCTGATTGCCCTAGGTTTCTTCCTTTTCTCTCTGAGCGTGAAGGATAGACCCAGCCTGACCTGTCTGGCACATCTACCTGCTCTACATTTCCCAGCTCTTACATCCGTTTGTCTATGGCAGGGGTTCCGGATCTGGGCTCCACAGACCCCTCGGTTAATGGTAGGGGTCCATGGTATAAAAATGGTTGGGAAACCCTGGACTGTGGTCTCACTTTCTAATTGCATCTATTGACCAGGTGAATATTGAAATCTCGACTGCAGAAGAACTGGCTTTTTGGCCCACCATGTCTGTTCTGTACATGGTATTTTAAACCAATTCTTGCGTGCCTGAACAAATATCCAGATTCCTCCATGTTTTCGCATATTCACGTGTCTATCTAAAAGCTTCTTAAAAGCCACTGTTGTGTCTGCTTTGACTGGCAGGCCATTCCAGGCACCTACCATTCACTGTGAAATACTTGTCCAGTGCGTCTCCCATGAACATTCCCCCATTCATTTTAAACGCATGGCTCTAGTGTTTGGTATTTCTACCCTGGGATAAAGATTCTGATTATCCAACCTATCAATGCCTTTCGTAATTTTATAAAATTGTGTCAGTCTCCCCTCACCCTCCTCTGCTACAGAGAAAATAACCCAAGTTTGTCCATTCCTTCCTTGTAGCTCATGCCCTCTAATCCAGACAGCATCCTAGTAAGTCTCTTCTGTAAGCCCCTTCAAAACCTCCACCTCCTCCCTGTTCTGGAGCAACCAGGTCTGCACTTCAAGTGCAACCTAACCCAAGATTTTATACAGCTGCAACATGACTTCCTTACATTGCTTGTTTTACAGTTTATACCCTGGTTTTACACTATCATTCCCCCACCCTCCCTGCACTTAAAAAGCTGCTTTTGTCTCCTTTCCAATTCTAATACGGGGTTCTGACCTTGCGCATCAAATCTATTTCTCTTCCCACATGTGCTGCCTGATCCACAGAATATTCTCAGTATTTTCAGTTGTTAGATTGTGTTTAAATCTTACTCTATTCCAAGATCTGTCCTGGGTACTATTACCAATGAGCAGAGGAAGCAGTTTATTCTGCTCCTTTGTCTAGTTATCTGAAGAAAGTTCTGTCTTTTCTTAAAAGCTATAGTTTCTGCATTGATTCTTGGCAATCCTTGGCCCATGTCTTCTCAAAATGGAGAAGGAGCACTCTGACACACTGGACCTTGGGTGCATATGGCAAGAGCACATGCAAACACTGTATAACTGGCTGAAGGGGTGCACTATTATATAAGGTATGCATTCTGTTATTAAAGTCCTCCCATCTTGTGGCCTCAGTCACCTCAAAATCAGACTAGAAGCAAAGTCCTGAAGGACTTTCTAAAGAAGAAACATTTAAAGTGATGGTTGGGTAGGGAAAAAGTCATCTCATAGTATTTGTGTTGGCTGGTGTGTTACTAAATGCTATTGTACCCTCGCCGACCTCTCTTCAAATGTACCTTTTTCAAAGTTAGGTTGAATCATTGGCAATGCCCTTGAACTGTGCCTGCCCCATCCCCCACTTCCAGGCTCTTGGAAACTCTATTTTTGACCACGCTTCTGTCCCTGAGTGTTTCATATCTGCTGTTAAACAACACAAGCCGCTCTCTCTAGCTTATCTATTGTCCTCAAGAACTATGCATATAATTAGTTCAGCAATAAACCCTATCAGTAAAAGGAAAAACGAGACATCTTTCTACAGTATTTCACATGCATCTCAGGGTGGTCCAAGCATTTTTACAACCATTTAAGCATTTTTGTGAGTATATACCTGGCTTGAGCACAGAATAATCCCACAAAGGGTAATGTAATAATGAGCAGATCTCTTTCAGTTCACCTTTTTATACTGGCTGGCTGCCTTCTGTGTTTCATTCTAGGTCAGGAGTTCCCAGCCTGGGGTCTTCTGACCTCTCTGTTAATGATAGGAGTCCATGGCATTAAAAAAAAGTTTGGAACCCCAGGTCTAGATGAAGCGCCCCAACCATAAACACTGACTGTACATTTCCCTCCACAGATGCCGTCTGACGTGTTGAGTTTCTCTTGCATCTTTGTTGCTTCAGATTCAGATCTGCGGTCCCTTGTATCTACATTCCTTATCGTACACGGCTGATGGATAAATATGGCCCAGGATCCTGGAATAGGGGCTTTTCTGTGGGATTGTACCAGAAGAGTTTCCAGCAACCAAAGAAAGTAGGGTGATCTATGGCTCAAAGTCTCATCTGAAGGACAGCACATCTAACTAACCTGCACATTCTTCATGCCACAAAGAACTTAAGGTGCAAATTTTTAAGAATGGGGCTCAAACCTATTTCAAATTTTCAACAACCAGTTGAGGCACAATACTGTTCCATGTCTCTTCTCCCCCCCCCCCCCCCCCCCCATTTAACTCTCCACTGCTGTCATGTGATGTTTCATTTAGTGCTTGACATAGGGTTAAGATACCTACAGAGAGTAGACATCCCAATGCATCATGGGCACACTGCTTTCCACATTGGTAGCATCTTAATGAGATTCTGTGTCAAAAAGGCAACATCTATCATCAAAGATCTCTACCATCTGGGCCATGCCATCTTTTCTCATTTGCCATCAGGCAGGAGGGACAGAAGCCTGAAATCCACCAGGTTCATGAACAGCAGTTTCCTTTCAGCTGTTTGGTTCTTGAACCAACCTGCACAACCCTAATTATTACTTCAGTATAGTAACTCTGAGAGCTTTGTACTAAAATAGACTTCTTTCGTCCTAGTTGTGTTCTGCCTTGTAAAAACTCTATGTAATTTGTGTTTGTTGTGAATGCCGCTCATTTGATATTATGTGCCTGTGATGCACGCAAATTTTTCATTATGCCAGAGGAAGTGGTTGAGACAGGTACATTAACAACATTTAAAAGACACTCAGACAGGTACGTGGATAGGAAAGGTTTAGAGGGATATGGGCCAAACATGGAAATCGTGGTTGGTATGGACTTGAAGGCCCAAATAACTCATTTCTATACTCCATGACTCCATGTATTTGTGCATATGACAATAAACTCAACTTTGATTTTCACTACTTGACCCCAGTGGTGCTCTAAAATCTTAAACTGGTATGTTGGTATATTGGTTTATTATTGTCACATTTACTAGAGTGCAGTGAAGAGTTTGGCATGTATAACGTTCATACAGATCATTTCATTACAACAGTGCATCAAGGCAGTACAAAGTCAAACAATAACCAAATCCCAGATGAGATATCACAGTTACAGAGAAAATGCAGTGCAAGCAGACAATAAAATGGAATGCACGGTTGGTCTGGAATTGTTGGGTTTTTTTTCTTGTGCTGTGGGGTTTGGGGAGGACACTAAGCTCACTTGTCTTTAATTTAGGTGCTTTTTTGTTAAATTCTCTTCCTCTGTAGCATATTGTTATTGTATGCTTAACCTTGCTCTGTATTAATGCTCCTCATTGGGATTTGGGGTTTTTAATTTTGTAAAATGTTTTGAAAAACTAATAAATTTTTTTTAAAAAAAATGGAATGCACAATGGAGCAGATTGTGAGACTGAGAGTCCATCTTATCAGATGTTCAGTAATCTTCAAACAGGAGGATAGAAGCTGTCCTTGATCCTGCTTGTATGAGCTTTTAAGTTTTTTCTATCTTCTGCGCAATGGGAAGTGGAGAAGAGGGAAGCGTTGGGGCCTTTCATTATGTTGTCTGCTCTCCCAAGGCAGCGAGATGTATAGACGGAGTTCGTGGAGGGGAGGCTGGCTTTCGTGACGCTCCTGCGTTTCTGCCCACAATAGTTTCTTGTGGTCACGTGCACAGCACTTGCCACACCTAGCGGTGACGCATCCAAATATTGTGCATCAATTAAAAATTGGTGAGGTGTGTAGCTTTGAACACTGCAATTCAAAGGTGAAAATAAATAGTTATTGGCAGTGTGGTAATATTCCCCACAATCAGAATAAACATTTCATATAGGGCATTGACAAAGAGGGGAGACTAATCGTGGTGTAAAGGTCTGCAGTTCAGTGGGTTGATCTGTAATACATAATCTAACACTTACTGTAACTCCACTCGTGAAATTGTTTCTGCTTTGAACGTGCTTGGTGGGCTGGAGTAAGGTTACAAGGACATACATTTAAGGTTAAGGGGTAAAGTTTATTTAAAGGAGATGTGCAGGGCAAGTTATTTTTACATAGAGTGGTACAGTATGTGCCTGGAATGAGCTTCCAGGGTTAGTTGTGGAAGGAGATATGACAGTGGCATTTAAGAGGCTTTTAGATAGGCATATGAATATGGAAAGAATTTGTATGTGGATCATGTACAGTTTGAAGACATTTATTTTAATTTTGCATCCTGTTCAACACAGACATTATGGGCTGAAGGGACTGTTCCTGTGCTGTACCTGGATGTGGTGTTGGAGATGAGTGTTCTCAGATTAACTGAGTTACTAGAAATGGTGAAGTAGTGTTTGTTGGACCTTTGTTGCTGCTGGCTTGCTGCCTGGAAGTAGTCACGTGATGGCTCAAATACTGCATTACTCTTGGGCACCGTATTATTTTAAAAATGCCTTCTGCCTGTCTATGTATTCACCCTTTTGCTGTCCTTTATCTAATAGAGTTTGCATTTCTGCACACACAAGAGACTGCAGGTTCTGAATTCTGAAGCAAAAGCACACTGCTGGAGGAACCCAGTGAATCAGGCAAGATGGGTTTTTTCCCAGCATTCTGGTTTTCTCCCACATTCCAAAGTAGTAGTGCTTAGAGTCAGTGAAATGTGGGCATGCTGTGTTGGTGCCAGAAGCTTGGGAAATTTGCAGGCTGCCCAGCACAATCCTCACTGATTTGATTTGATACAAACAACATATTTCACTATGTTTTGATGTACATGTGACAAATGAAGCTAATCTTTATGTTTTATCTTTATCTGACAGTTAACATTTCAGTTTGGGACCCAGCAACTGAACTGAGTTGAACTTTTTTTTTTGCATAGTTTCATTTCTGGCAATGGGAACTTGAGATGTAGCCCTAGTTTGCAGTGAGCATCCGCTCAACAATACGGCATTAATCTTCAGACAGCTTTCTTTTCAGGCAAATAGCTAAAAAATAAGAGAATCCCTTGCTGTTCTTTCCTGTAGCCATGAGATTATCCCAGAGCTTACGGATGTCTCAGATAATACCTCATCTGAAAAGTAACACCACTGACAGTCCAGTCCCTGGAGTAAGGACTCAGACAGCCAGTAAACAACCAGTCAATGGTGGAAAAATGATCGAGAACAATTAGAAAGGAATTCTCAAGTATGCATCTGTCATTTGTATTATCTATAAGTGGTTTAATTGGGCTCCTGCATTCTGAAGGGCGTTCATCCAGAATGTTTGTGTATGGCATGGAGGCTCAGAAAGCTAAACACCATGAAGCTGCGTGGAAGGTTATTTCAGAAATCTCAATCCATGGAGCTTTAATACTTTTTTAGATGTGGTTGAACATTTGAGCTATTTATGAGACCACCAATAAGATAAAGCTAATTATATCCCCCCCCAAAAAAAAATTAATACTGGCTCCCCTTGGCTACATATGTAACTACGGTAGATTTTGAGCCCCACATAGCTCTGCAAAAATACCCCTTGAGTAATGGGGCTTATTCCACAGAGCAGGAGATGACTGTGGGCTGGTTATGACCAATAGTGGTGACTGGATGGAATCTGCTTTGTCACATCAGTCCAGCAGTGATGGGTCAGAGAGATTGTTGCTGAATCTGGGAGGTGACTTCCATCCCCTGCCATTCTGTGGGGATGTCCCCATTCTCCTCTTGCTTCTACTGTTAGATGTTTTTACTTTTGGTAGGGCTTTGTCTGTGATGGGGTACAGACCATGGTGTTAAGGATACAGTTGCTTTAAGCAAAAAGATGTTTAAAGGTAATTTGGAATACTAAGTTATCAGCAAGTGCTGTGGAGAAGCAAGGAAGAGAGGAATATGGTGGAGGTTAGCCGAAATAAGTCTGAGGGATGCAGTGCGCTCAAAAGGAAGATGAGGTGATATTCGAGGTGCTATTCTGAGGTTTCCCTCAGCAGGTTAATATTTGTCAATGTGAGAAAACACAGCACTTATGAAAAAGATCCAGTTAAAGGATATTTTTGGGAAGAAAATGGTATTAATGTTTACACTGAAATGTTAACATGCTGTACACAGGTTCTGCCTGACCTGCTATGTTTTATCTTCACTTTGAGTTTTTAGTTTAGACGTGCTTCAACAGAAGTTCTTTGATTATATTTCAGGATTTTTTAATTTGTACATATCCATACACATCTAAGATTGGGCAACCTTTTCAGTGTAGTGCTACGCTGTTTGAAACTATAACAACTTTATGTGGGAATCAGTTTTGAAACCTTTTACAATCAAAGAAAAGAAGGAAGCTAAGCCCAAAGCAGTATGGAGATGGTTTAATTCCATCTTCATTCATCATATAATTCCATCATATCTGATGTCTCTGGTATGGGAAGACTGCTCAATAATAAAAATAGAAGATTGTGGAAATAATAGTGGGAAGGAAGATGGGGGATCTAAACCTTAATTCTTCTTCTCTTCCCATGAATATGGCCTGAACCACCTATCATTGCTGATCACAAAACCCCTCTGAAAAGCATCCAATTCCAGCTGGAATGTGTTACCACTTTCTACAGCTATTTCATTGAGGTTTGCAAACAAAGCCATACAGATTACCTGTCTAAAATGTCATCGCATACTATCGATGAAATAGATATATTCTTCAAAGACTAGGACTCTCTTAGATGATTGTTAAGGTTCCACTACAGAAACTTGAGCTCACGTTGTTGACCATGTGCAATGCGAAGGAGCACTGCAGTACTGGGCTTTGTGATCTTCCTGGACAATCAGCTCAAACCATAACCCGACTTGGTGGAAGGTATAATCACCAGCCCTATCACAAAGAAGAGCAGGCACATTCCCCTGGGGCCAGTTATTTTTCCTCAATTGGTTATTGCTAAATTACATTATCTATTTATGATCGCAGTTATGTGCCTGCTTCCTGCATTTAGACAATGACAACATTGCAAATGTACTTGTTCCCTGGGAGGCACATTGGGGAGTTCCTGTGAGTGTAAAATTAAAAGAATTATCTGTTCATGCACAAGTTGATTAGGCGGCTTGACCATCAGCTACCCAAAGGTTGAGATAAAGTCTTGCCAACTTTATTCATCCTCGAACCTCGTGAGACACTTTTGCCAGGGACAATTGAGATTGAAGCTTCTTATCCAGTTAAGAACACATCCTGACACTGAATAGCCACATAGCAATGCACTGACTCATAGAATTTGTTGTGGTTGTTGTCCTTGAGTTAAGTTCAGCATTACTGTTGGTAGATAGCAGAGCAAAGTTTCACTAAATAGCATGATAAAACACGGCCACAGTGCTATACTAACAAGATGCACTGACCCAAACTTATTTGTGGATGCACTTGAACAAAAGTTCAAAGTAAATTTACTATCAAAGTACATAGGTTACCATGTACAACCCCGAAACTCATTTTCTTACGGGCAATCACAGTGAATACAAGAAACAACAAAATCAATGAAAGACCACACTCAACAGTCCTGACAACAACCACCCTGTGTGTGTAAAAAAAAAAGACTGCAATACAAGAAGAAAGAGAAAAAGGAAATGATGATAAATAAGTAATAAATATTGAGAACATGAGATGAAGAGTCCTTGAAAGTGAGTTCATAGGTTGCGAGAGCAGTTCATTGACGGGGCGAGTGAAGTTATCCCCTCTGGTTTAGGACCCTGATGGTTGAGGGCAATGTTCCCTCTAATTTTTTTTACAGCTCCACGGACCAGCCATAGCTCTGAGCAGGAAATTTTTACACTGCCTGAAAACTCCATGGCACTTTAAACGATTTCTTTTTGCACTATGAATATGTAGAATGAAAATTGAAAAATCGCATAGTTTTGACTTCATTTATTAATTGAAGGGTATAATGAAATTCACAGTACAAAAAGAAAATCTTTCACATTTCGTATCTTTTAATAGTCCAGTTCCGGGTGTGTAGGGATAAGGGTGATGCACGCAGGGGCATTTCAGTCACTGTGCAGCCGTGCGCTCGTGCAGCCTAGAGGGGACAGGAGTTGAGGGGTAATAGCTGATCCTGAACGTAATGGTGCAGGTCCTGAGGCTCCTGTATCTCCTTCCTGATGGCAGCAGTGAAAAGAGAGCATGGCCCAGATGTTGGGGGTCCTTGATGATGGATGCTGCTTTCCTGTGACAGCACTACATGTAGATTTGCTCAATGGCTGTGAATGCTTTACTTGTGCTAACTTATGCCAAATGTAGTCACAAGTAAATATTTATGCAAGGGTTAACATTGGGTCCTTTTAAAAAGACAAGGCCAGTTACCTAGGTTTTGTGCAGAATTTGGCAGCTCATTTGTGACAAATACTTTCTGACTTGTCTTGTTGGTGTGTTTGTTATTGAGGGAGTCACAAGCCTTGACTATAGCCATAAAAATGAAGCTGCTGGCTCACTGGTCTGGTGACCTGGGTTTAATCCTGACCTCTGGTACAGTCTGTGTGGAGTTTGCACGTTCTCCCTGTGAAGTATGGGTCATCTCCCAGACTCCAAAGACACGCAGTAAAGCCAAACTGAACCAGCAGCAGTGGGGTTGAACTTAAACCATAAAGATTAGAGCAGAGAAGGTTGAAAGAAGGTGCAAATTTTCGAAGAGCATAGGTAGGGTAGATGGGAAGAAACATTTCAAAAAACAGAAGTGTGTAAAACTAGAACATAAAACAGTACAGCACAGGACAGGCCCTTCAGACTGCAGTGAGCCAAATGGTCTAATTCTGCTCCTTTATCTCAGGGTCTTGTGGACCATAATACAAATAAGCTAAAATCTAATAAGCCCCTGCCCCCTCCTTCTTCAGTCCTGACAAAGGGTCTCGGCCCGAAACGTTGACTGCTCGTTTCCACGGATGCTGCCCGACCTGCGAAGTTCCTCCAGCGTGTTTGTACGTGTTGATTTAACTACAGCATCTGCAGTGTACTTTGTGTTAGCTAATATCTTCTGCCCGCAAATGGTCCATATCCTGCCATCCCCTGTCTGAACATGGAACATTTGATACCTCCAGGCCTGTGCTTGGTGCAGTTTAGAAGATTGAGGAAGAGGCAGGTCGTGCTTTACGAGCCTGATTGAATTTTTTGAGGATGTGACTAAACATATTGAAGGAAGAGCAGTAGATGTAGTGTATATGGATTTCAGCAAGGGATTTGATAAGGTACCCCATGCAAGGCTTATTGAGAAAGTAAGGAGGCATGGGATCCAAGGGGACATTGCTTTGTGGATCCAGAACTGGCTTGCCCACAGAAGGCAAAGAGTGGATGTAGACGGGTCATATTCTGCATGGAGGTCGGTCATGGAGTGGTGTGCCTCATAGATCTGTTCTGGACTCTTACTCTTTGTGATTTTTATAAATGACCTGGATGAGGAAGTGGAGTGATGGGTTAGTAAGTTTGCTGGCGACACTAAGGTTGGAGGTGTTGTGGATAGTGTGGAGGGCTGTCAGATCTTACAGCGGAACATTGATAGGATGCAAAACTGGCTGAGAAGTGGCAGATGGAGTTCAACCCAGATGATTGTGAAGTGGTTCATTTTGGTAGGTCAAATATGATGGCAGAATATCATATTAATGGTAAGACTCTTGGCAGTGTGGAGAATCAGAGGGATCCTGGGGTCCAAGTCCATAGGACGCTCAAAGCAGCTGTGCAGGTTGACTCTGTGGTTAAGAAGGCATATGGTGTATTGGCCATCAATCGTGGAATTGAATTTAGGAGCCGAGAGGTAATGTTGCAGCTATACAGGACCCTGGTCAGATCCCACTTGGAGTACTGTGCTCAATTCTGGTCACCTCGCTACAGGATGGATGTGGAAGCCATAGAAAGGGTGCAGAGGAGATTTACAAGGATGTTGCCTGGATTGGGGAGCATGCCTTATGAAAACCAGTTGAGTGAACTCGGCCTTTTCTCCTTGGAGTGACAGAGGATGAGAGGTGACCTGATAGAGGTGTATAAGATGATGAGAGGCATTGATTGTGTGGATAGTCAGAGGCTTTTTCCCAGGGCTGAAATGGTTGCCACAAGAGGACACAGGTTTAAGGTGCTGAGGAGTAGGTACAGAGGAGATGTCAGTTGTAAGTTTTTTACTCAGAGAGTGGTGAGTGCGTGGAATGGGCTGCCGGCAATGGTGGTAGAGGTGGATACGATAGGGTCTTTTAAGAGACTTTTGGATAGGTACATGGCACTTAGAAAAATAGAGGGCAGTAGGTCAGCCTAGTAATATCTAAGGTAGGGACAGTTCCGCACAGTAGGCTGAAGGGCCTGTATTGTGCTGTTGGTTTTCTATGTTTCCATTGCTCTTTATTGAAGTCTGTTATTTAAGAGAACCCACTGTTTTTACTCTTTTGCTCTCGCTTTCCTCACATAATAATCCTATTTAACGTCTGATGAAACCAATGAAAAGTTTCTGCATTGTCTCCTTCTCAAATATCAAACCTTCAAACACCACGGAGCTGCGTGACCCATGGAGACCTTTGCACCATTGAAAATGATCGGTGTCAGGGTTGCGCAGTGGAGGCCTCGACAAGGGCTGCTCTATAATTGATGTGGGAGGTGAGTCAAAGGTGATGTTGTTGAACCTTGCACTATGAGAGCACACTGCCGTATACTGTGTATGCTGTGTCAGAGCTGTCAGCACTCAAAAGTTCCACACAGAGTTGGTCACCCCTTCGAACAGCTGCTTTGCACCAGCATATAATCCTGGTCAAAACTTGCTTGCACTCAAAAAACCGAATTCTTCATTCTTTATTGCCTGTCCCTCTCCTGCTGGGCCACTCAGTTCCATGTAGGGTGTATAACTGCACTGGAGATAGGGTATGGGTTCAAATCCCCCTCCAGGTACTGGAGCACAAAGATTGCTGCCCTTACCCCATTTAGAGTGCCAAGAGAGTGTTGGAAGTGTGGCTTTCAGGTCCCAGATCCTTTACTCATTGTCCTGACTGATGAAGGCCAGTGTACTAAATACCTTTTTCACCACCCTGTGATCATTGGTTTCAATGAACTATGCACTTGTCCCCCTAGGTCCCTGTGTTCTATTACACTCCCCAGTACCCTACCATTCTTCGTAGGTACCACTGTTTGATTTTCCAAAATGCATCATCTCACACTTGTCTGTATTGAAAACTGTTTGCCACTCCCCTGCACCCTTCCTAACTCATCAAGATTGCCGTATAATCTTTGATAACCTTCTTCATTATCAACACCTCCTAATTTTGTGCCATCTGCAAATTTGCTGAGCATCCTTGTATGCATTAACATCCAAATAATTTACAGAAATAACAAATAACAGGGATCCGTTCATCGACCCTGTGACATACCATTAGTCAGTCACTGGTCTCCACTGTGAGAAACCACATTCAACCATCTACTGCCTATCTCTGATCCAATTTTGAATCTTCGTTATTAGCTCTTCCTGGATTCCATGGGACCTCACCTTCCAGATCACAGGTGGTGTTTGAAATCTCTAGTGTTAGACTTTTTTTTGGTGGGGTGGGGGGGGGGGGGTGGTGATTTGGGTAACCTAGCAAAAAGGCAGTGAAAGTCATTGAACACTACAGCACAGAAACATGCCCTTTGCCTATCTAGTCCGTGCCTAGTCCTATTGACCCACACTCGGACCATAGTCCTCCATGCCCCTCCGATCGACGTACTTATCTAAAGTTCTATTAAATACTGCAGTCAAACCCACATCCACCACTTCTGCTGGTGGCTCATTCCATTTTCGCACCACGTTGAGTGAAGGAGCTCCCCCTTGGGTTCCCTTAAATATTTATCCTTTCACCCTTGGCCTATGACCTCTATTTCTAGTCTCACCCAACCTCCGTGGAAAACGTCTGCTTGTACTTATCCCATCTTTACCCCTCATAATTTTGGATGCAAAGGACCAGTTGTGATCTTATTGGAAAGACCAGTTTAAGAGACTGAGTTGACTATTTCCGTTCTCGTTAATTTTGTTGTTAAAAGCTTGCATTGTGTTATTAGATTGTAGTGGGTGAGAAGGAGGACGTTATTCGTCGGCATGTAGAAGTCTGAGGAGTGACCTTATAGAAGTGTATAAAGTCATGAGGGGTATAGTCAGGATGAATACAAACAACTTTTCTTTCCCTCAGGGAAAGCGAATCAAAAACTGGAGGCATAGTTTGAATGTGTGGGGGGGGGGGGAAGATTTATTACCATCTGAGGGGCAACAACTTCACACTGAAGATGGTGCACGAGCTGTCAGACAAAAGGCGAGGTACAGTGGCAGTGTTTAAAAGGAACTTGGATGGGAAGGTGGATCGGAAAGGTTGAGAGATCCGGATCCAGTACAGGCAAATGGGACTAGCTTAGATGGGCGTTTTGGTCAGCATCGACCAGTTGAGCAGAAGGGCCTGTTTCTGTGCTGTATTACTCTTAAGAATCTGGAAGTGAACCCATGTAGTAATTGATGAAATTGTTTGACTGTGTTGCTATATTGACCAGAATAGTAGAGTTGTAGTTTTAAGAGCTTGAGAATGCAGGCTGAATTTCTTCTGTGCTTGGGTGTTAGTAGTACGGAGTGTCATAAACTTGTATGTAGGAAGGGCAATGAGATTTGAAAATTGACAAGCAGTCTTCTTTCAGGTTCTGTAAGAGTGACATTTTGAAAGGAGTATGGATTCATGTCACTAGCATTGGATACTATAGACCAGGGTTCTCAACCATTTTTTTAATGCCATGGACCAACACCATTAAGCAAGAGGTCCATGGATTCCAGGTTGAGAGCCCCTGCTATAGACAAAAGAGGGATTGCATTCGAGTGATACACTTGGGATGATAGCCTTGGATTAGTTGGATGATATCTTGGTTCAAACCCACATTTGGGTTTTGGTTACAATATTCAGGCTGATATACCCTGTGTATTTAATCCATTGTCTGACATAAAGACAAACATGATGCTGGAGGATCTTAAAGGGCCAGGCAGCATCCGTGGATGAAAAGGGTCAAAACTCTTCATCTAGACATGTTTTGACTGGAAATGTCATCTGGTCTCTTTGTTTCATGGATGCTGCCTAACCCACTGAGTTCCTCCAGAGCTTTGTTAGTTGCTCCACATCCCACTTCCTGCAGACCCTTGCAATTTATCTCAGGAGGGTGTCACAGTATGCCAAGAGTAACAGAGTTTACTCCAGTGTTCCAACCAATATTTATACCCTAGCTAGTATCACCTAGCTATTAAAAAAAATGTATCTTGTTACTTATCTCACTGTTTGTGGGATCCTGCAGTGCACAGTGCAATTCCCTACGTTACTACACTACAAGAAATGCCTTTCAGATTTAGAAAACATTTTACCATGACCGTAGTCACAAAAGGAGCTGTGACAAAAGGAGAAGAAAGTTTCTTTCTTCCGAATTGAAGTCTTCTGTGCTTGTAGTGTTCACTCCTCAAGCTGAATGCAAATCATGTCATCAACTGATTTCTGAAACAATTTCGCTTCATACCCAGAAATACTATTGTGAAAGAAAAGACCGAAAACGTGCCGCTGTTATCCAGTAAGTAGACACTCCTGATCTTCAATGTGACTGCCTTGGTACTTTTGTCATTAAGCTGACGTGCATCCTACTTGTTCGAACGCAGCTTTAATCTATTTGGATCTTTTTTTTTGCTGAGTCAGGTTACCCTGGTAACACACTGTTAGTTAACAGATTCCTGACTGGCTTCCAAGACTTGGCTGGTTCTGAATCAGTTCCCCACTGCACCCCACCCTTCCTGTTCAGCTTCAGGCAAGCAAAGCAAGTATTGTCCTGGTCTCAAGTTTGCTGAGGAAGTCTCTGTAAATCCAACACTTGTACAAATCAGCTCATTAAATCAGAATGAAATATATTCTGCTTTTTGAAAGCAGGCATTCACGGTGACAATAATATATTATGAATGTCCAACTAGTAGCCAGATTTTCTTTAACTGGGCGAGTCTTTTTAAATCCAGCACCACAGAGCAGTTTGATACTTAACCGACTAGATATCTGAATATCTTTTGTCTCGGAATGCTCATGAAAATTGATTTGCAGTTCTCTTAAGTGTTTGTGTTAGGTATTCCTTCATGAGCTTGCTGGGTAACTATGAAGTGTCTTTGTGTCTGTTTTGTGAACACGTATTTAGTGGTACACATAGGATGTACTGTGGGTTTTTAAAGTACCTTTTGAGTAGACTTTTCATTATCTGTACCTTGCTCCTTTGGATCATTAAAGCAGTGAGAAAGAAGGAATTGCATCTGCTAATATATAACTGAGCGGAACAGGAACAACCGTTCCAGATGTGAGGCACATGGCATTCAGCACTGATGCTCGTAATGAAGAGTTGCCGGGACACCACTCCATCTGTAACTGTGAGAGTCACAGAGTAAAGCTGCAAGGAAATGCACTACTTAGCCCATTCATTCATGCTGACCAAGATATCAAGCTAAGTTAGTCCCAATTATCTAAACTTGGCCCACATCCCCCTAAACCATTCCTATCCATGTATTTATCAAACATCTATTAAATGTCCTAATTCAAACTGCCTCAACCACCTCAATGCACAGATGTGTTGAAATTATCTGCACATTACCTAAACACGTGCATCATTTCAGATCATTCCGTCACAACAATGCATTGTGGTAGTACCAGGGGAAAATGATAATAATGCAGAGAAGTGTTACAGTTGCAGGCAGACAAGATGTGAGGCCACGATGAGGGGTGGCGTGAGGTTATGAGCCTATCTTAATGTACAAGAGTTCTGTTCTATAGTCTTATATCAGTGGGATAGAATCCAATCAGTGAGGTAAAAATGTGAGATGCTTACTGACCCATTGAGCTCCTTTTGCACTTTCAATGCTTTGCTCCATATCCCAACATTTGTGGTTTTGTGCCTTTTTATGCCAGAGGCATGAAAGAGAAGATGGCTAGAATTGATTGGAAAAGAACACTGGCATGGGTGATGGCAGAGCAGCAATGGCGGGAATTTCTGGAAGTAGTTTGGAAGGCACAGAATCGATACATCCCAAAGAGGAAGAAGTATTCTAAAGGAAAGTTGACACAACGATAGCTAACAAGGGTAGTCAAAGCCAACATAATAGCCAAGGAGAAGGCTAGAATAGAGCAAAAATTAGTGGGAAGTTAGAGGATTGGGAAGTTTTTAAAGACCAACAAAAGGCAACAAAAAAAAATCAGGAAGGTAAAGACAGAATGCAAAAATAAGCTAGACAATAATATTAAAGAGGATACCAAGTGTTTCTTCAGATACATAAAGTATAAAAGAGAGGCAAGAGTGGATTTTGGACCATTGGAAAAAGATGTTGGAAAAGTAGTAAATGGGGGACAATGAAATAGCGGACAAACTGACTAAGTAGTTTGCATCAGTTTTCACTGTGGAAGACACTAGTAGTATGGTGGTAGTTTCAGTTGTTGGAGTCATCAAGTGTCTGAAGGTCCCATTACTGGAGAGAGAGGTTCTTGGGGAAACTGAAAGGTCTGAATATAGATAAGTCACCTGGACCAGATGGATACACCTCAGAGTTCTGAAAGAGGTGGCTGAAGAGATTGTGGAGGCATTAGTAATGATCTTTCAAGAATCACTAAATTCAGGAATAGTTCAGGAGACTGGAAAATTGCAAATGTTACTCCACTCTTCAAGAAGGGAAAGAGACAGAACAAAAGAAACTATAGGCCATTTAGTCTGACCTCAGTGGTTGGGTAGATGTTGGAGTTGATTATTAAGGATGAGGTCTCAGGGTACTTCAAGACACATGATAAAATAGGCCTTAGTCAGCATGGTTTCCTCAAGGGAAAATCTTGCCCGACAAATGTGTTGAAATTCTTTGAAGAAATAGCAAAGGACAGACAAAGGAGAATAGGTTGATTTTGTGTACTTGGATTTCCAGAAGGCCTTTGACAAAGAGCCACACATGAGGTTGCTTAACAAGCTTTGAGCCCATGGTATTACAGGAAAGATTTTAGCATGGATAAAGCAGTGGCTGATTGGCAGGAGGCAGAATGGGAATAAAGGGAGCCTTTTCTGGCTGACTGCTGAAGACTAGTGGTGTTCCACAGGGGTCTCTGTTGGGACTGATTTTTTTTTTACCTTGTATGTCAGTGGTTTGGATGGTGGAATTGATGACTTTGTTGCAAAGTTTGCAGACAGTATGAAGATAGGTGGAAGGACAGGTAGTTTTGAGGTAGTAAAGAGGCTATAGAAGGATTTAGACAGATTAGCAGATGGGCAAATAAATGGCAGATGGAATACAGTGTTGTGAAGTGTATGGTCATGCACTTTGGTAGGAGAAATAACAGGGCAGTCTATTTTCTAAATGGAGAAAAAATACAAAAATCTGAGGCGCAACGTGACTTGAGTCCTTGTGTAGGCCGAGTCTGTGGTGAGAGAGGCAAATGCAACATTAGCATTTGTTTCAAGACGACTAGAATATGAAAGCAATGCTGTAATGTTGAAACTTCATAAAGCACTGGTGAAGCCTCACTTGGAGAGTTGAGAGCAATTTTGGGCCCCTTATCTTAGAAATGATGTGCTGAAATTGGAGATGGTTTAAAGGAGGTTCACAAAAATGATTCCAGAATTGATTGGCTTGTCATATGAAGAGTGTTTGATAATCCAGGCCTGTATTCACTGAACTCAGAAGAATGAGGAGTGATCTCATTGAAATCTTTCGAATGGTGAAAAACGTTGATAGAGTGGATGTGGGAGAGGATGTTTCCTATGATGTGAGAGTCTAAGAACAGAGGACACAGCCTCAGAATAGAGGGGTGTCCTTTTAGAACAGAGACAAGGAGTAATTCCTTTAGACAGAGAGTGGTGAATCTGTGGAATTTGTTGCCATAGGCAACTGTAGAGGCCAAGTCTTTATGTAGGTTTAAGGCAGAGGATGATAGATTCTTGATTGATCAGGGCATGAAGGGTTACTGGGAAAAGGCAGGAGATTCGAGTCAAGAGGACAATTGGATCAGCCATGATGAAATGGCAGAGCAGAATTGCCTAATTCTGCTCCTATATCTTAGGGTCTTTGGGGTAGATTGTGAGGTCAGGAGTCCACCTTATCGTACTAAGGGACTGTATGATAGTCTTCTAACAGCAGGATAAAAACTGTTCTTGAGCCTGGTTCTACATGTTTTCAGGCTTTTGTATTGGCAGGGTCTTGTGACTTTCATGGTTTGAGAATGGGGTAGTTTTACTAATCTGGAGCTTCAGGTTTAAATATTTATGTCATGGTTTGCAAAAGGAGTCAAGTCACTTTTTGTCATTTCGACTAACTGCTGGTACAGTACATAGTAAAAACGAGACAACGTTTTTCAGGACCATGGTGTTACATGACACAGTACAAAAACTAGACTGAACTACATTAAAAAACAACACAGAAAAAAACTACACTAGACTACAGACCTACCCAGGACTGCATAAAGTGCACAAAACAGTGCAGGCATTACAATAAATCGTAAACAAGATTGTAGGGCAGTAAGGTGTCAGTCCAGGCTCTGGGTATTGAGGACTCTGATGGCTTGGGGGAAGAAACTATTACATAGTCTGGTTGTAAGAGCCCGAATGCTTCGGTGCCTTTCCCCAGACGGCAGGAGGGAGAAGAGTTTGTATGAGGGGTGCGTGGGGTCCATAATGCTGTTTCCTTTGCGGATGCAGTGTGTAGTGTAAATGTCCGTAATGGCAGGAAGAGAGACCCCGATGATCTTCTCAGCTGACCTCACTATCCACTGCAGGGTCTTGCAATCCAAGAAGGTACATTTTCCGAACCAGGCAGTGATGCAGCTGCTCAGGATGCTCTCAATACAACCCTTGTAGAATGTGATGAGGATGGGGTGGTGGGAGATGGACTTTCCTAAGCCTTCACAGAAAGTAGAGATGCTGCTGGGCTTTCTTTGCTATGGAGCTGGTGTTGAGGGACCAAGTGAGATTCTCCGTCAGGTGAACACCAAGAAATTTGGTGCTCTTTACGATCTCTACTGAGGAGCTGTCGATGTTCAGTGGGGAGTGGTCGCTCCGTGCCCTCCTGAAGTCAACAACCATCTCTTTTGTTTTGTTCACATTCAGAGACAGGTTGTTGGCTCTACACCAGTCCGTTAGCCGCTGCACCTCCTCTCTGTAAGCTGACTTGTCGTTCTTGCTGATGAGATCCACCAAGGTCGTGTCATCGGCGAACTTGATGATGTGGTTCAAGCTGTGTGTTGCAGCACAGTAGTGGGTCAGCAGAGTGAACAGCAGTGGACTGAGCACGCAACCCTGGGGAGCACCCGTGCTCAGTGTGATGGTGTTGGAGATGCTGCTCCCGATCTGGACTGACCGAGGTCTCCCAGTCAGGAAGTCTAGAATCCAGTTGCAGAGGGAGGAGTTCAGGCCCAGTAGGCTCAGCTTTCCAATCAGGTGCTGAGGAATGATTGTGTTGAATGCTGAACTGAAGTCTATGAACAGCATTCGAACGTACGTGTTTTTTTTGTCCAGGTGGGTTAGGACCAGGTGGAGGGTGGTGGCAATGGCGTCATCTGTTGAGTGGTTGGGGCTGTATGCAAACTGCAGGGGGTCCAGTGAGGGGGGCAGCAGGGTCTTGATGTGCTTCATGACGAGCCTCTCGAAACACTTCATGATGATGGATGTAAGTGCAACGGGACGGTAGTCATTTAGGCAGGACACTGAAGACTTCTTCGGCACGGGGACGATGGTGGCGGCCTTGAAGCATGTTGGAATGACGGCGCTGCTCAGGGAGATGTTGAAAATGTCAGTGAGAACATCTGCTAGCTGGTCTGTACATCCTCTGAGCACTCTACCAGGAATGTTGTCTGATCCAGCAGCTTTCCGTGGGTTGACCCTGCACAGGAGTGACGTAAAGCAGAACGGTACAGAACAGGAGCTGGCTTTTCGGCCATGATGTCTGTGCTAAAAATGCTGCTAATAAAACTAATTATCTTCTGTCTGTAGATTGTTCATATGCCTCCCGTTCCCTGTGTTTATCGAAAAGCCTCTTAAATGCCACTGTTGTACCTGCTTCCACTACTATGCCTGGCAGCCCATTCTAGGGAGGGAGGGAGGGAGGGAGGGAGGGAGGGAGGGAGTGTGTGTGTGTGTGTGTGTGTGTGTGTGTGTGTGTGTGTGTGTGTGTGTGTGTGTGTGTGTGTGTGTGTGTGTGTGTGTGTGTGTGTGTGTGTGTGTGTGTGTGTGTGTGTGTAAAAACAACTTGCACTTCACATCATCTTTAAATTGACTTTTAACTTAACATAAGTGCTTGTTGTCTAGTATCTGGGAAACAAAATCAGTCTAACCTATCTGTATCTCTCATAATTTTAAAACCTTCGGTCAGATCTCCGCTTAGCTTCTGAAACTCCGGAGTTCCTTCTAATCTACGGAGCATGTTGGTAAACTTTTATATCCTTTCCAAAGCCTCCATATCCTTCCCATTATGTGGCAACCAGAACTGCACACAGTAATGGTGACAACAAAAATAGTGACCTTGATGGCTGCCATTTGGTTCCCACAGTATCATTAGCACTGTAGAGCCGGTTCTCAGGATCTGCTTTATTTCAACCATTGGTCCTGGGGAAGAGTCTGTAAGTGGCTCCCACTAGAATGGCAATTAATTTTCAATTAGTCTGTGTTGGAGGACTGGCTTTCCTCCATAATGGGACACTTTTGACAGCTTGCTTACGGAAGTATGCAATAGTAATGTGCTAAGAGCAGTGGGACTTTGAAAAGGCAAGTGCTTCCGATTGATATAGTGTACAAGTGATAGATTAATGCTTCCTGCTGCTGTTCCAGGGTTGTTTAATTTTACAGTTATACTGTGGAATGACTAAACATGGTTTAACCCTGTGTCCCTCCTACTTAGAATGATGGTTGCTGTTCCATGTGAGCTGTTGTGCACTTGAAATGGAAAGGCGATCCTTTACAATTGATTTCCTCGCACTCCTTAACTAGAATGTGAGATCTCTTGCCTCAATAATTAAACTTGTGTAGTATTACATGAGCGTTGGGACTGGGAATTGGGGAATTCGGTTCTGTACTAAGAGTATAAACATATTAAGTACAAACTTAAATCCGTTATGGACCTGCTGTCCAAGTCACCAAACACTGTACCACCCAGTAATGTTAGCTACTAGTGTTACTGTTTAGAGATTTTATTTTTCTGTTTACATTAAAAGTGTTTTATTAGATATTGTTACTACTTCTGAAAAGTCACTGCTCAGCTAAAGCTGAAACCCCTTCACGATTTTGTTGCTATATTTTGTTGCAAGTTGGTCATTCCATTCTGCTTCTGATAAGTCCTTTCAATTTTCCCTCAAGTTCAGTCTTATAAGTCTACATTTCCTAGGCCCTAACTCTCACAAAGTCTCGTTATCTGTCATTCTTGCATTTTCTGGCCTACACCAGCTCCCAGTGAAGTTGTGCCGCAGGTTTTTTTTCTGAAACTCTCACATGTTTTTGAAGCCATCTGGGTCTCAATTCCTCCCCATCTTTTTAAGTCCTTCAGCTCTGTTACCAAGAAAAGTTTCTGTACACCTCCAATGTTCCCCCATGAGCATGCTTGAACTAAACCATTCTGCCATTGGCAACCATGCCTTCAACCAACATAGTTCTAACCTGTGGTCAACACCCCCCCCCCCCCCCCCCCATCCCCTGCTGAGCCTTTCTAGCTCTCTCATTCTTTAAAGTCTACCTTATTTTTGGGCCAAAATATACTTTATTGAAAACAGATTTAAAAACTATTGGGACTTGTTCTTTATGCTAATCATCTTTCAAATGTGTCTATGTTGATTCCATTCTGTTTATTTAGAGAGGCAGCACAGAACAGGTTTGTCCAGCCCAACAACCCACACTGCCAGCAACCCAACTATTTAACACTAGCCTAATCATTGGACAGTTTACAATGACCAATTAGCCTACTAACCGGTAGGTCTTTGGACTGTGGGGGGGGGGGGGGGGGGGGGAACGACTGGATCACCTGGAGGAAACCCAAGGGGCCATGAAGAGAATGTCCAAACTCCTTACCTACAGCATTGGAATTGAACTGCAAACTCTGATGCTCTGAACTGTAATAGTATTGTGCTAACTGCTATGCCACTTGGTTCCCTGAATGGACTCTGGAAGTCTTTGAAAGGCTGGTACACAGGATCCCAACCTGTATATCCAGTGGTGACAAGGCTTTAGATGTGGTCCTTCACCACAAAACACTAGCTGTACTGATAATTAGTGCAAACCTCAGCATATTCGCCTGTACCCTTAAATAATCATATCAGAAGCATTCATTTGAGGATGTGTCCCTATAGCGGATGACCAATGAGTTTTGGGCAGCGAAAGTCTACCTCTCTAACCAGTCTTTCAGTCACCTGCCCTACCATCTTCTTACCAGGCATGGTTACAATCTTCTATTGGTTATTGCATCTTTATATGGGACATTTTTGATGCATTATTGCTAGAAGCTCCTGTATTCTCCCCACTGTTTTAAATTAACAATTCCCAGTAATTTCAGGAATTGCTTCAAATGTGGGGACCCACTTTATAATGAGCTGATTTCCATAAGAATTGACCAATGGATTGGCTGTGAGAATGACCCTTTGTTCCATGAACGTACAATGCCAGCACCTGTATGTCAGATAGCTAGGCCAACTCTGAGGGAAAATAGCATGGTGTCTTCAGTGGTTGCCTTCTTGCCTCTCATCAGAGTGTTGAGATTTGTTCAACATGTTCTCCTTTGAATGAAGATTTAAAGCAAGGGCTCTGTCTGAATTTAGGACATGAGAGCATGACCAGGCAATGCAATTCCTCAAGCCTGATATACCTTTCAGTACGATGATGACCAATCTACCACCTCATCTTATTCATGACTTCCCTCATTTCAAAAGTCTCAGCCTTTGGATATACAGAA
This sequence comes from Hemitrygon akajei, assembly GCF_048418815.1. Classification (NCBI taxonomy): domain Eukaryota; kingdom Metazoa; phylum Chordata; class Chondrichthyes; order Myliobatiformes; family Dasyatidae; genus Hemitrygon; species Hemitrygon akajei. The sequence goes on along the minus strand of NC_133127.1, from coordinate 41,594,289 downwards.
TGGGGACACTTTTGAAAAGGTACAGGAGAGGTTTACCAGAGTGTTGACTGGATTAGAAGATAGGAGTTATGAGGTTGGACAACCTTGTTTTGTTTTTCTGTGGAGCATTGGAAGCTTGGGAAGACCTGATATAATTTATAAGATCATGAGAGGCATAGATAGGGTAGGCAGTAAGAATCTTTTTCCTAATGCAGAAATGCAAATTACTTGAGAACATGTTTTTAAGGTGCAAAGGGGGAAAAGTTAAAGATGTGTCAGACAAGTTGTTTATATATATATATATATATATATATATATATATAGTGTGATACGCACCTGGAATGGGCTGCCTGGGATGACGGTAGAAATAGATGTAATCTTGGTGTTCAATAGGCCTTAAGATTGACACATGAATATGCTGGGTATGGAGGGATCTGGATCATTTCAGACAGAGGAGATTTAGTTTAATTAGGTATCAGGTTTTATACAGACATTGTGCGACAAATGGCCTGTTCCTGTGCTGTATTTTTAGATCATAAGACCTACAGTAGGAGCAGAATTACTCTGTCTTTTGATCCTTCTCAACCCCATTCTCCTGTCTTCCATAACCTTTGACACCCTTTCTAATCAAGAACATATCATCCTCCACTTTAAATATACCCAATGGCTTGGCCTCCACAACCATCTGTGGTAACGAGTTTCACAGATTCAGCACCCTCTGGCTAAAGGAATCCCTCCTCACCTCTGTTGTAAAGAAACCCTGTTCTTTGTTCTATACCTAACAACTCAACTGTATAATTCTCTGGATATAGAATTACAAAGCTTCACAAATATTTGTGGCTTAACCAACATTGCTTACTCAAGTTTAGATTATTTTGTCATCCCTTACATTGATGACCATAGGATCCTGCAGTGCACAAATTGACTGCACTATTCCCTGAATTAGAAGAAGTGTAGAAATAGTTTTGGTTTACCAAGGGTTTGAATGACATTGTAGAAATGGAACCTCAGTTAACTGCAGTTCAAGATTTCAAATTTTTAGGGAATAAGTTCAATCCAAAGACCTCGAGTTAGCAGTGTTTGTTAGCCTGAAAGTAAAGCAAAAGATGAGCAGTTGGAAGAATACAAGAATGTCAAGTAGCATTCTGTAGAGGGAAATGGACAGCTGGTGATTCAGGTTGAGAACTTCAATAGAGTAACGCAGCATAGCAGCAGTTAACCTTTGGTTCAAATTGTCTATGCCAGTCAAGGTTCCCATTTGGCCCATCTCACTCTTAAATCTTTCCCATCTGACCCATCTCACTGTTAAATCTTTCCCATCTATGTACCTATCTAAATGTCTTTTAAATGGTATTGTTGTATCTGTCTTCACTACTACATCAAGCAGCCCATTCCACATTCAAACCACCCTCACTGTGAAGTTATTGTTGGGCTCCATTTAAATCCTTCCTCAGTTGACTTCAACATATCCCCTTTAGATTTTGATTCCTTTTCCCCAGGAAAAAAGACTTTATTCACTCTATTTGTGCCCACCGTGATTTTACACACCTATGTAAGTTCTGTCTCCTACACTCCTAGAACCAAAGTCCTAGTCTTCCCAAGCTCTGTCTGTAACTCAGACACCCAAATTCTGTGGCCACATTCTTCTAAATCTTCTTTGCATTCTTTCCAGTTTAAGTGGCATCTTTCCTATAACAGGGTAACCAAAACTGTACACAATACTCCAGGGGTGACCTCACCAATGTCTTGTTCATCTGGACAAAGATAGGAATGAAGATGAAGCATCTCGACTCAAAACACCTACTGTCCACTTCCCTCCTCAGATGCTGCCTGACCAACAGAGTCCCATCAGCAGCTTGGTTTTTGTTGCTCCATGTTTCAGTTTCTGTAGCCTTTTGTGTTTGAGCCTTCAGCAAAGACCTAGTTGTAAGATCAACAATCAGGAAAAAAGTATCAGGATATCTTATTGTCTCTTTTCTGTTGTTCCATGATTAATGAATAATCCTTAGATCAGCCAGAATGCAGACATCAACATGATAGTTAAAGATTGACCACTTCAGCTGAAACAGTTTGAGCACAGTGATGTTTTTTTTCCATTATCCTGCCAATAAAAACTGAATCCTGAGATCGTTCCTGCTGTGATCAGCAGACTGTATGTCTTCTACCATTGTTACTTTAGCAAAGCTGTGACTGGAACATCTGAATTTCGCCAGGACCTTCTGTCTTGTCAGTTCTGATTTCACTTCAAATATTCAAATATAACCAGTGGGCGAGTGTTTCGTCCATCCCAGTAGGGAAATCTGAAACTCGTTTGGATGGGCTGACTTGCCTGGAGGAAACCTGTTTGACTAGTTAACCAGCGGTCTGATGCAGGCACTGGATCTGGTCAAAACTTAACTTCTCTCGTGACCCAAGGACAACTTCTCTAAGACTCCTGGCGGATCTCTCAAAAGTTAAAGGTGAACACTTGCTCACCCAGTCAACCTGCTTGTGACTATATTCTACTTTTTGTTTCTCATTATCTACTCCCTTTATGTACTTTGTATGGCATAATATGTCTGGATGGTATACAAACGAAAGCTTTTCATTGTATCATTGTCTTGTGATAATAAACCAATAAAAGACAATGCTTTAGAGCTTTTGCTGAGGATCAGAAAACACACTTTTGCACCTTCTTGCTCTATAAAAACAGTATAAGAGTTTTTACTTTCAGATAACCAATTGTTAATGTCTGAAAGAATCTTGGCCCATTACATGTAGTCGACTAATGGTTGATCAGCTTCTATAAGGAGACTGAGAACTTCAGTTGGGCCTCTTGATGCAGGAGATATGGTGTCTTTCCTACATAGCTACCAGGGATGTCTGAAAAATGGCCAAATAAATGTTTGGGTTTGGTGACCATAAAGTGTCCATCTGTTACAGGAGTCAGTTCCAAATCTGGGCTTTATTGTCAGTTTTATACGGCAAAGTGGGTGTAACATGCTCTTTTTTTTAAATTAGGAGAGCGTTCATTACTATTACTTCCAGTGATTGAATGGTGTCTCTGGGAATGTCTTGAAGGAATTCCAGATGGTATGGTCCCAGCAACTAAGGGCCGGTATTGGAGGAATGAAATTGGGGTTGTATGAAGGGCTGAGATAGGAGAAGTGTAGAGATCTTCAAAAGATGGAAGTGGCAAGAGTGGTTGGAAGATGTTGTTAGACTAGAAGGTCAGCAAGCGCAGTAGTGAAGGGGAGGTGGGACTTTGTGTGTTAGGACAGAGGAAGCAGAGGTCAGTATGAGCCTGAAATTATGGAAGCAGAATGACGGAGGGTCCTGAGGAGAATCTGGAAAATCCAGATCTCTGTATATAGCAGTGCTCTATATATGGGTTATTTCTTGACTCCACTGAAATCTGAAAATGATGAGAGGGATTTAAATGATGTAACCTATCTACTATTTTTGTAGAAGACAAGTATTTTGATCTCTACATCCTTCCTCTCCCAGCCCCTTCCCATTGAACTGATGGACTTGTCAGGTTTGAAGGTTGGTCAGCTAATCTGGAGTATACTCTTGTGCTGGTAACCTGTAAATGCCCTTGTATTGGTAATGTGTCTGCTATTACTGAGGGTCTCATGGTGAATCAGCAATCTGCCGGAACTCAGCAGTTCAAGCAGAGCAATATTTCAGCACTAAGGCAAAAGAGATTGCAGATGCTGGCACCTGGAGCAACAGACTGTTACAGGAGATCCATAAGTTGTGCGGTATCCGCGGGTGGAAAGGATAACTTCTTTCTGCTCACAGACGCAGCTCGATCTGCTGAGTTCCTGTAGCAGATTGCAGACGCTGGAATGCAGAGCCACAGTCTATTTTGTTTTAATGCTAAAATATGTATGTTCTGGATTGGTATAGGGAAGAGAAGAGTAGATGTGATGATTGGGATGTTTGAATTGATGCAGGTTTTAAATTGACAGCACGAACACAAGGAAATCTGCAGATGCTGGAAATTCAAGGAACATACTCAAAATGCTGGTGGGATGCAGCAGGCCAGGCAGCGTCTATAGGAAGAAGCACTGTCGACGTTTCGTCAGGACTGAGGAAGGGTCTCGGCCCAAAACGTCAACAGTGCTTCTTCCTCTTGAAGCTGCCTGGCCTGCTGTGTTCCACCAGCATTTTGCGTGTGTTATTTAAATTGACAGCAATAGCAGTGATCATCCTGCACAATATTGCCCAAGAATTTTTTTCCACAAGCATTAATCTGAAAGCTTGTCCTAACTGTTATTGTTGGAAACATAGTTTGATTTGTTAATACTTCAGACCCATTGTGTGTGTTCTTTAAGAGGCCATATCTTTCCCCCTTCACAGAGCAGTGAGATGGATGTAGTAAATCTTCAGAGAGTAATCTAACGCTGTCATTTTCCCTACACGAACAACTCTGTTTTCAGACACGGTCCTTCTGCCCAGTTGCATGAGGCTTTCATGACCTTATGCAATAAATCTGAAATTCCAAATTAAAAGTGAAGACTGCCCAAAACTAAAGGAAGTCTTGCATTCCTGTAGCACCATTACAAATGATTTTACAGCTCATCAATTGTTTTTGAATTATGATCAGATTTCTAACTTTAGAAGGTTTTTTTTTCTGGGTTTTTAGGGTTGATTAGGAGATCTTAAAAGCTTAAATTTCATGAGTGCAGATGAGAAGTAGAAAAACAGCAGTGTTAATCACCAAGATCAATCTGTTCGGTAGCTTGTGTAGTTTTCTAGATTTTGCAAACTCATTGGCAGTCTTGGTTTCCTGCTGTGTGCAGGTGATATCTGAAGCTAATGTATCCTCTTTCCGTTGAAAAGTCCATTCCCAGTACCGTAACATGCTAAATTTTGGCACTTGTTATCCCACTGAAGCTCTGCTGTTGTGTCTGGGTATTTTGACGCCAAGGAATGCTGCACTGATTTTGTTATCAGCTGCCCAAAGAAATGGACAATTCCTTGTCTCTGAGCTGGCTAATCGGAAGCATTTCATGTTTTTCACACAGCTGTCTGTGGTAGTGTATTTGATCTATTTTGTTACCCATTCAATGTCAGCCTTGTGCTTAAAAAACAGACTGTTCAGGAGGTGGTTCAGTTAACACCAATCTTCACTCTGAAATGGTAAGTTCTAAGTCCCACTTCATAGCAGAAATTGCACTCTAGCATTCTTTGGCTACCCCACCTGACTGTATTTTCCTGCTGGGTAGCCTACAGTCCAACACCAGGAACACTGAAATTCAGGTCACCTCTGACCCTTTTGAGGTCCTTATTTACGCAGTTCTACACCTACACTTACAGTGAATCTGTGGGATTTGTTGCCACCGTTGATTGTGGAGGGGAAATCATTGGGTATATTTAAGTCAGAAGTTGATAGATTAGTCACAGCATGAAGGAACTGGGTCTGATAGGGAAATAGATCAGCCATGATGAAATAGTAGAGCAGACTCGATGAGCCAAATGGCCTAATTCTGCTCCTATGTCATATGGTCTTATGGATCTTCTCCCAAAATATTAACTGTTCATTAACCTTCACAGATGCTACCTGACTAGTTGAGTTCCAATGGCATTTTGTATGTTTCCCCAGATTCCGGCATCTGGTGTCTCTTTACTCTCCATTTTGGATTCACCTGTCACTTGCCACCTCTTGCCCCACCCCTTCCCTCACTTCTTTACACGAGCTATTTCCTGTCTACTCTCAGTCCAGATGAAGGGTGTTGACCTGAAACATCAGCTGTCCATTTCCCTTCACGCATGTTCCTAATCTGCTGAGTTCCTCCAGCATCTTTTTTTGTTACACCAGATTTCAGCATCTTGTGTCCCCCCCGACTATATTTGCCGGGTTGGAGTTGGGTCAGGTTCTGGTAAACTATTTTCAGGTAGTGTCAGATGTATCTACTGCAACACTTGGGTCAAGTTTGACATTCCAGCTCTGCCCAATACACTAGCCAGGTCAATTGATCTGATGGTCAGTGGGAAGCAACTGTGTTTGGCAGACATTTGGCCAAGAAATGGGCAAAAGGCCATTAATTAAAACATTATCCTGGCAGTCACAACTAGCAAACTTTGCTAACCTTACAGAAGAGACATTTGAAGTGGAGTGGGGACCCCCATTTCATTCATACAGTCTTTTCAATGGATTGAGACAAATGCACTTCCATTGTTCCTTCAGTTCTGGAATCGCGATGTTTGGAGGTAGATTTGCTGCATAACAGAATGGTAAAATTGGAATTAAAATTAATTATGTGATTAAATAGTCTGTGTTGCATCTGTATCCATTGATTGAAGACAATTAAAGGTTGGATGATTGTTTAGCAATGTAGGAAAGGGAGTGTTTAGTCTGTAGTTCACTGGTGTAAAAATTGCAGTTGCTACTAGTTACTGAGGTGGAATTGAAGCTGTTGTCTCCTGTTGTGCATGTGAGCGCTGCTTCAAGTCCATGCCAAGTTTGTGAAAAGCTTCCCATGTTTCAGTGATTTGGAACAAAGTGAATTGAACCCAACTGTTCTGACTGCTTCGTTTTTGAATACAGCCTTCAACGCTGGAGGATGCACAGAGCTCCCTTTAAGCAGAAGTGAAGTTGCCCACGAAAATAGGGGAAATATGTCCTTGTCCTGTCCGTTGAGTAATCTCTCCAGCCTTGGGTATCCCTGACTGTTGAAATGCGGATTAATGTTATTTTTAGGCTTAGCACATCAGGAGGAAGGAGCAGATTTTACATTTTTATAACGCTTTGGCAATGTCTGACACTAGAAAGGGAGATGATGCCTGTCCTGTTCCAATCAACAGCCTGTTTAGAAACAAGGAGCCTTGTAATGTCATATGTGTAAGAAGAAGAAAAGGCTCCTCACATAATCCTGCTTTTAGCTGCTCTTTTCCAGTTGTTTCCTGTCTCTTCCACTCCGTCCCACAGCCCCTTCCAGAAACAACATTCAGTTCCTTGGGGAGCTCCGCAGGGTCAGGCAGCATTTATGGAAGGATATGGACAGTCAGTGGTTCAGGTCGAGACCCCCCATCAGGGCTGACTACTTTGTGTATTGCTCTAAATCTCCAGCACCTGCAGCCTTTTGTCTGCAGTTTCTCTTTGAGTCTGCTTCAACCAGCCTTCAGGCCATGCCCTCCGAGTCTTATCAACTGATCTGTCTTTTGGTGGGAAACCAGAAGTAATTGGAGCTGCTTTTAAATATAGATTAGGACACCCCAGCAAAATATAGGAAAAAAAGTCCTTTCATAGTTTTTCCCTTTATCAGTAGTTCTGATGCTGTCCCTTGAGGGGTTTAGTAATGCATGCAATTACACTGGTACCTCACTTCCTGCTCCGGATGCATTCCCAGCAATGAGAGCACGAACGAGAATGGGTCATTGCAGTGATCGTTAAGATATGTTGCTTGATTTCTGGGAATCCGGTGCCAGTGCAGCACCCAACAGCCCCTGGCTCCAGCTACTTGAAAAGATGTGCCACTGATGCTGCCTTACGCAGGCAACCTGGTGGCAAACCGATAGTCAACAACTCCAGCTGCCCGTGAGGGCTGGGCTGGGCTGGGGCACGCACTGAGGTGTATGACTCGGGGCTGCACTCTTCCCCTGCCATTGCTTGAGGATGGCAGCATCTGCTCCCTGTGTGTTAGCAGACCACCTGGGTTCTGCAATCTCTCTTTCCTCTTCCTGCTGCCTTCCCCTCCCTTTATTTGCCTGAATTTCTCTCATCAGCCCAGAGGAGTCTCCATGGTAACAAGCGCAAGAAGCGGCATCAACAATTGAGCTGACCACTGGTGTGTACTTTGGCCCATCAAGTCTATACCAGCTCTGTCCCATTGTCCCCTCCCTCCCTCCCTTCATTTACTTCCCTGTAACTGATTCCCTCTCACATTCCCAAAACTTCTCTCCTGATTCTCCTGCCACTGATTTTCAGCAGGAGTAATATACGAGTTAACCAACTGATCCCCGTGTCTGAGATGTGACAACCTGTGTGGGTGAACGTGCAAATTCCATGCAGACAGTATTGCAGGTCGATATCGAGCCCAAGCAGCTGGAGCAGTGAGAAAGAAGTACTCTCAGTGCTGCATGTTCGAGTAAATCAGAATTAATTGTTTCTGCCAGAGTAAGGCTGATTTAATGAATATGCTGATTTATGGAAGTACAGTGGATTCTGGGTTAATTGGGCCTTTGGTTAATCGGAAGCCACTTATTTGGGACAACTCTTAAAGAACACAAACTAATCGAGAAAATTCCTGGGATTTCCTTTGTTTATTTGGGACACCATCTGGCTTAATTGGGGCAGGAAACTGATACTGAACAGGTTCTAACTAGCGTCAGTCACGCACACGAGCAGGGCTATTAGACGATAGACCTTGCTTAGAGCGAATGGCTTTTCAATGGTGTCAGGTGCATGTGTTTGTGCTGAAAAAGCAGTGATTCTTGTCAGGGACAGTAGGTGAGGAATAAGCAGCAAGACAATTCAGAACTGTTTTGCTCACTGTGGTTTTAAACATTCAAGCTCGAAGATGCCACTCATCTTGAATGGTGGGGTGTTATATGGGCAGGCAGGGTTTGAGGGTTGGCACAACATTGTGGGCCGAAGGGCCTGTAATGTGCTGTACTATTCTATGTTTTCTCTATGTTACAATGAAAATGAAGATTTGGAGGGTGCAATTGTGGATAGCATTATATGAAGGTAGCCCATTATCTACACAATGTGTCTGCGCTGATTTTGTTCATTGCATACACTGGATGAATTCCTCTGCCGATAACTGTTAGTAACTAATACACAGTGTTATAGTACTATTGGTAATATTATAATTTGTTATGTATTTCATTGAAATACATAACGTATTGCTTGTTTTGTCGTTTTTATACCTTTTTAACTATTTCCATGAAAATTCAGTGAATTGGGCCAGCTGCTTAATTGGGACAAAATATACTGGTCCTAATGTGTTCCAGTTAACTGGAATCCATTGTATATAAGAGCTGGACAAAGCATGAGAATGCAACAAACAAGATGCTGGGGGGATTCCAATCACAAACAGGAGAAAAACTGCAGATGCTGGAAATCTGAGCAACACACGCAAAATGCTGGAGGAACTCAGCAGGCCAGGCAGCATCTATGGAAAAGTGTGTCGTCGACATTTCGTGCCGAGACCCATTAGTAGGATTCCAGCATTTTGTGTGTCCATTTTCCTCCAGAAGTCTGTTTGACCTGTTGAACTCCTCCAGCATCTTGTTTGTCGATCCAGATTCCGGAATCTGCCGTCTCTTATGTCTCAGCAAGAATGCAGTTATACAGTAAATTATGATCTCAGTACATTAAATGAAAGCTGATTCATTGTTAACTCTTATATTAAAAAAATAAATGGATCAGTGCTCATCATTTTAAGCATATCAAAGACTACTGACAGTAGATAAAAGCTCCAGCATTGAAGAATATTAATCTCTGGCTAAAGTTCCAAATTTTAATGGCAATATGATAGTGTGAAATGGAGTTTCTTATTGGAACATTTAGTTCCAATGAGTCTTTCAGTCCCCTTCTTCTTCTTCCTCCAGGTTTTTCCAGATTTATGTGAATATTGCCAGGACTCGAGAGCCTGGGTTATAGTAGAGAACGAGTAGGCTAGGATTTCATTCCTTGGAACACAGAAGCGTGAGGGATAACATCATAAAATTTTGAGGGGCATCAATAGCACGAGTGTCCCCAGTCTTTTTCCCAGGGAAAGAAAGCTAAAAGAGGACGTTGGTCGATGATGAAGGGGTGTAAAGACTTGGAGAGGACCTGAGGGACAAATTCTTCTTACTGAGGATGGTGCATATATGAAATGAACTGCCAGAGAAAATAGTTGAAACAGGTACAGTAATGACATTAAAAAAAATTGCCGTTAAGTACACGAATAGGAGAAGGCTCGATCATTGTTGGCAAAATGTGGGTAAATGGGGCCAGATTAGATGGGCATCTTGATTGTCATAGACGAATTGGCCCGAAGGACCTGTTTCTATGCTGTTTGACTCTATTGATCTGCTTTTCCCTTTTAAGAACTATGTACGAATCACTTTCACACGTCTGCTTGAAAAATGCAAGGCACTTATAAAATATTTAGCCACCTCCAGTAAAAACCTTGTGAAATCCAAAGTATTTGACCATGTTTGTCGAAAGAATTTCTGCAATGCTTTACTGCTCCAGACACAAACCAAAAATACTTATTGAGGCGCGACCCAGAGTAAGTCTGCTTTCACCATGAAAAAGAATTACTTTCTTGAAAGGCATGGGATTGTATTGATGGATTCCCTGCCTTGTGGCCTCCTGTACCAGAGCCAAGAAAGTGTGTCCCAGAACACTTACAATCTTAGCGTTGCTTACTGTGAGTCTAAAACATCTGTGAAATGGTTCAACGTTTCAAGATACAGAAGCACTTTTTTTTAATGTCTTCAACACTGTAAATAAAACCTTTAGGCACCTTCACTTACTTCAGAATCTGAAACTGAAAATTAAAGGATCAATTTAAGAGGGAGCTCAAGGAGGAGAAGCAAAGGAATATGCTGCTGATGTTTTGGAGTGAGGTAGGGTTAACAGGGGCTTTCCATAGAGAGAAACAGGCATTTAGGCCAACTGACCCCACATCGACCGTTAAACAGCCACGTTACTTGCACTGAATTTACATAATCCAATTCTCTTCACCTTTTCATCAGCTTCCATAACTCTACCGCTCACTACGACAATTTGCAGATGAAATTCATGCCTTTCCCCACCCTGACTCTTCAGGATGCAACCCCCCCCCATGTGTGTTCAGATGGTGGAGATGAATGTAGTGGCATTGCTTTCTCTACCCGCTCTTGAGTCAGAATGCCTCTGTTGTGTCCATGAGCACATCTTGGCACTGCAATCCAGATGCTGTCTAATTTGGCCGCCGCGTGAAATTACCAACATCCTTCTGTTTTCCATAGTGATGGGATAGTTTAAGAAATAAAAGCAATATCCCCTGATTCTTCCTGCGCACATGTTGTTGAATTTAGCAACCAGTTTGATGTGAGCTTTTGGGGAACAAAAATCTGTTAACGCTCACAAACTGCAGGAGCAACTAACAGGCCAGGCAGCATCTATGGGAAAAAAGCACAATTGACGTTTCGGGCCAAAGCTCTTTGGCAGAACCAGAAAAAAAAACTGAGGAATAGATTTGAAATGTGGGGTGAGGAGAGAGAGGAAAACGTCAGGTGATAGGTGAAACTTGGAGAGGGAGGGCTGAAGCAAAGAACTCGGAAGTTGATTGGTGAAAGAGACAGAAGGCCATGGAAGAGAGGGTGGGGGGAAGGAGCACCAGAGGGAGGCAATGGATGGGCAAGGTGCTAACATGAGAGAGGGACAAGGGCGATTGGAAATGGTTGGTGGGGGTATTACTGGAAGTTTGAGAAATTCATATTCATGCCATCAGGTTGAAGGCTACCCAAACGGAATACAAAATGTTGTTCTTCCAACCTAAGTCTGGCCTTATCCTGACAATGGAGGAGGCCATGGATGGACATATGGGAATGGGAAGTAGAATTAAAATGGGTGGCAACTGGGAGATCCTGCTTGTTGTTGTGGACGGAGCATAGATGCTCGGTGAAGCGGTCTCCCAATCTACGTTGGGTCTCACCAGTATGCAAGAAGCCACACCGGGAGCACCGAATGCAGTATATGACCCCAACAAACTCAAGTTGTTATGGCCTTGCACCATATTGTCTGCCTACATTGTACTTTCTCTAACTGTAGCACTTTATTCTACACACTGCTGTTGTTTTGCCTCAATGCACTGTGCTAATGAAATGATGTTTATAGGCATCATCCAGAACAATGTTTTTTAAGCCTCAGGACATCTGACAATAATAAAGCAATTTACTTCAGAGAAGTATTTTATTTGTTGTAATGGAGTTTGGGACGTCTGGATATCATAAAAGATGCTATCAAATGCAAGACATGACGTTCTTCCCTGGGCTGTAAGCTTTCCCCGCAGACAACGCCTCCCATGCAAAGCAACCTGATCCACTTTGTATGGTGTCTATTTGGAAGCTTAAGTTTAAGCCTAAATCCCTGAGAGATTTGGCCTTCAATGTCCGCATTCTTACATTATTAAAAAGTAGTTGTTGATAGAGGAGACGGTGTGAGACTCTTGATCTCACATTCCACCTCGTCATGGTCTTACCATCTTCATGCACTGCTTATTCCCTATAACTGTAACATGATATTCTGCGTTTCCCTTGCATTACCTTGATGTGCTGATGTGATGACATGATCTATATGGATGGTATGCAACAAAAAGCTTTGCACTATATCTCATTAGATGTGACGATAATAGGCCAGTTCTCCACTTTTCTGAGTCAGGTTTGGGTTGGCAGTAAAGGAAAAACATTTAAATGATGCGCAGGAAGCAGAGGGAGATTTTGGACTAACTTTGCAGTAATGAGCCTTCGTGTAGAAGGAGAAGTGAAGGAACTGTTTGATGTATTAATCAATGAGAGCAGATCCAAGAATTGATTGGCTTTTTGGTACAGCTAGTAGGATTTCTGCCTCAAAGCTCTAACAACCCATGCTCAATTCTGACCACTGGTGCTGTGTGGAGTTTGCTTGTTCGCCTTGCAAGTTACCCTTAGGTGTGGACCTTGGGTTAACTGGCCTTTGTCCATGGTTGTGTAGGTGAGTGGTTGACCGTGGCTTTGAAGTTGAAGTTAGGGTACAGATCCAGTGGAGAGGTTGGTTTGGCATGAATTGGATGGGATATGGTGCCATGAGTTTTATCGTGATGGAGAATTTGGGAGGGGTTGAGGACTCCGGAGCAAGCAATGGAGTTAATGGCATAGATCCAATAAAGTGACATTAGATGTTTCCACTAACGGCTCTGACTTGTCTATGACTTGTACTCTTAATCACTGCAATCTCTGAATGAGCTGCCGACAAAATTCCTTCTCAATTTGTCTCTCTGAGCAGCAGCGATGCAGTGTTCCAGTGATGCATCTCGAGGCATTCTACAGATATTGTTGTTGGTAGATTACAGATGCTGTCAGAATGATCTGGTAGCTAGTGCTTCATGTGGAAGCAATTGATTTATTCAAACGACAAATGATCTGTTCCCTTGGCTTTGGAGTGAATCTTGAATTGAAATTCCCTCTGTATTTTTACTTAGATCCATCTGGAGATCGGTTGTGTGATTTAAAAAATAGAGGTATATGAGTATTAGTATGAGTATTCATATGGCATTGAAACACATCATTCAGCCTACAAAGTTCCCATGGAGCATCAAATATCCATTAACTATAATCACAATTTATTCTCCCCACATTCCCATCCACACCTCCAGATTTCACTGCTTACCTACACAATGGGAACAGCGTATCTTTGAGATTTCAGAAGAAGACCATAAGCCAGCAGCAGAATTAGTCATTCAGCCCATTGTGTCCGCTCCATCATTCCATCGTGGCTGATTTATTACTCTCTCAACCCCATTTTCCTGCCTATTCCCCTAACCCTTTGACATCCTTTCAAATCAGGGACCTATCTACCTCTGCTTTAAATATACCCAATGACTTGGCTTCCACAACCCTCTGTGGCAATGAATTTCACAGATTCACCAGCATCTGGCTGAAGAAATTCCTCATTTCTGTTCTAAAGGGACTTCCTTCTTTAGTCCTAGACTCTACAGTATAAGAAACCTCCTCTCCATAGCCACTCTATCAAAGCCTTTTAATATTTGATAGGTTTCAATGACACCCCCCCCCATCATTCTTCTAAACTCCAGTGAGTCATCAAACACTACTTCAATGTGCCTTTCATTCCCAAGATCATTCTTGGGGGCCTGACGAAAGGTCTTGGCCCGAAACGTCAACAGTGCTTCTCCCTATAGATGCTGCCTGGCCTGCTGCGTTCCACCAGCATTTTGTGTGTGTTGCTATCATTCTTGGGGATTTGTTGGAGTAAGATTTCGTATTTCTGAATTTCTTGGCGTAATTAGAGTATCTGTGCTCAGATCACACAGTCATTCAAAGAACGTAATGTAAGTCTTAATTCTACCTCAAACTATATTTCCCTCAAATCTCATTAATGTAATTGTTATTTTTATTATTTATTGTGTAAATTATGTGTAATATAAATTCATTTTATGTTTGTCGTAGTTCTAATGTACTGTGCTGCTGCTGCAGAAATCACATGCCCTTCCAACACTTCCTCTTCGCTATTTACAATTAAATAATAAAATATAAAAGGGTTAGATTATAAAAGGGTTATAACATTATAAAAAGGTTAGAAAGCAATGAGAAAGAGTCCTGTTCCCTTTGCAATGTCACCCGGGACACTGGTTGACTGATCCATGGGGATCAAAACATAGTTAGATTTACAGATGGAAGACCCTTCATAAGGTTCTTAGACCTGATCTCTATAACACTTCATACACCAGAAGCATTAACTCTGTTTCTTTTCCCACAGATGTTGCCACACCTGCTAAGTATCTCTAGCATTTTTTGTTGTTTATATATTTAAAGACTGGAAGTGTTGGGGGGGGGGGGGGCGGGTGCTGGAACTTGGGGACTGGAAGAGTAGTCCGAGAGCATTCACCACAACTTGAGTTCCCAGATGAGATGTTTCAAGTGCTGTTGATCCACGGACAAAGAGCCCGAAGGTGGGATTAATCTGAAGCTCATTTTAATTACAAAGCCTCCACCTATGCCATAAATTTAAAAAGATACTTGTTAAAGTTTTCTATTTTGCAGAAGTGAAGCCTGATTAGTTTGCTTTGATACATCTCAGGAAGGTGAAGAAATAATGTTCAAAATTCTGCCAGTCTGCAAAACTTGCAGTTGGTGAAAATTTACCTAATATTTAACTACTGTGAGCAATTCTGGTTGTCCATTATAAGAGGAATGTGGAGGCTTTGGGAAGGCGCACTGCGAGGATGAGGCCATGACTAGACAAATCTGGGTTGTTTTCTCTTGATTGTCAGAGGCTGAGGAGAGATCTGATAGAAGTTTGAGATTACGAGAAGCATAAAGACAGCCTCTTTTTTTTTGCCCAGTGTCAAAATGCCTGTTGTGGGAAGGCATGAGTTTGAAGTGATAGGAGATGAATTCAAAGGAGATACGCGAGGCAGGTTTTTTATGTATGGAGTGGTGAGTGCCTGGAATTGCTGGTGGATGCAGATATGACAGTGCCATTAAAGAGGCTGCTAGACGTGGATACGTAGAGACTGAAGGGATATGGATTGTGTGCAGACAGAAGTTCAGTTAAACATTGTGTTGGGATGATTCAGCAATGACTCACGATTACACCCATCCTTGTGTCTTACAGGGCCGCTCCTCCTCCTAAATCCGCCCCAACGACTGTTCAAAAGGTATGTGACTTGTTATGCAAGAGTAAGCACATCGGGATCCTCGTGCTTGCTTTCAGTTTTGGCCAATGACAACTAACCAGTCTCGGTGAATGCACGGCGAATGGACTTGCTGTAACCCCTGCTCACAGATTCATCTCTTTTGTATTGCACTGAAAAGCAGGAGGAAATGTATAAACATTTGACATTCCAACTGGAGTGAGTTGTTTCTGCAGTGTACGGTACTGCTGTGATTTTCTGAGCTGATTGTGTTGCATCCAGAGGTAAAAGTGGTAACACGGCATCTGATTTTACTGATGGCAAAAGTGGTGTTGAATGAAAATAGCTTGTTGTAAATATTGCAATTAGATGTCAGTCTTTCAGTTATATTCATAACGATCTACCACGCAGAAACAGGCTCTTATGACCAGCCGTCTACCACTTACTTTCACTATTCCTGCCGTTTAAATCACCTCAGATTCTCTCTCTCTCTCTCTCTCTCTCACACACACACACACACACACACACACACACACACACACACACACACACACACACACACACACACACACACACACACACACACACACACACACACACACACACACACACACACACACACACCACCCCCTTCACTGTATAGAAAATATTTACAGTGGGTAGTTAACCTCTCAGTTCTTGCATTTTGGGGTTGTGTGGAGAAACCAGAGCCCTTGGAGGGAGTTGAGGAAGTGTGCAACCCCCCCCCCCCCCCCCCACCTGAGGTTAGGGTTGAACCCAGGACGCTGGCATTATGAGGCAGCAACGCTACTAGCCAGACTACTGTTCGGCTGGTACAGTGGTAGCTGTCAGGGTAGTTGTGGGAGGACAGTGATCGTTGGGATAACTGACTGTCACATTGCCGCCCTCAGTAAGGGAGATGGGGATCCAGGTCAGTTTTGGGGATTATGCAAAATCACTTGTAAAAGTGGTGTGGTTAAAGTAATCAAAAGCTTTCTCTTCAACCAAGTTGCTAGAGGCTGGATAAAAATCCTTTAGCAAGCTGATCAATGCGTTCAACAACTTCCGATCAGGACAATAAACTTGTCTCTGAGCAATGCTTACAATGCTGTAAGGTAGAACCACCCTCCCTTTTGGCTACATAATGCCAGCTGACAGGATGCAAAAAACAAACTACCAACCAGCAAAGGGAATACTTTAATTTAGGTTTCGGATTCTGCAGCCAATGTTGCCACATTAGAATGGTGACAACACTTTTCTGCTGTGCAACATTCGGAACATTGCAATCATTTTAAAAAAAATTAATGGATAGAAAGATTTATGTTTTTGTTGGGATTTTAAAAAAATCTCTGAAGCGTTAAGTGTGTTCAGAGAGAGAGTGTTTAGTCTCTTTAATTTGGGTGTGTGGAAAAATTGAAGCTCCTTCCTTAATTTTAATGTTTAAATGATGGAAACTTCCCTGGACCTCTTTACCATTTTCCTGCATTAGTGGAAGTGGTATATAATTCCTGCTGTAATTTACAGTGTAGAATCTGCAATTAACACCGCTGCACTGCACTTTGTATCTACAGTACTGTGTGAAAGTCTTAGGCACATATATAGCTAGACTTTCGCACGGAACAGTAGTAATTTTATGTATTGCACTTTACTGCTATTACCACACAAAAAACAAATTTCATGACGTGTGAGTAATCAAAAGCCTGATTCTGATATGGGTCTCTATTGTGGGCTGAGAGTGGGAATGGGGCAGGGAGAGGGGGTAGAAGAAGAGGGGACAGTGGGAAACACTAGAGAGATGTTTTGTAATGATCAATAAGCCAATCGTTTAGAATCAAGTGACCTTGCCTGGTGTCTCAGGGCTGGGTGTGTCTGCATGGTGCCACACCCAGCCTCTGGCACTCCTTCTCTGCCCCCCGACCCACACCCCGCTCACAGCACTCGCCGTTGCTATACCCAATATACTTTGCTCCCACTAGATTTATAAATGTGCTCTTGCTCCAAGTTGACAAATACAGCACTGTGTGGAAGCCTTAGAAACTCTAGCGATATATATGTGCCACAGTGCTGTATAACAATGTACTGCACAATTCGTTTTGCACCTTTGTACTACCTCGATGTATTTGTGTATAGAATGATCTGTCAGGGTGACATCAAAACAAAAGCTTTTCACTGTCTGTTGATTCCTGTAACAATAATGAACCAACTACTAATTGCCTCCAGTGTTCTGGGTGGAGAATCCCAGTGATTCTTCTGCAAGGAGGTACTCCTCCTCCCAGTTATAAATGACTGTGCCCCAACCTGAAAACTATAATGCCTAGTTCTAGTCTCTTCCAGAAGTGAAAGCATTTCAACGTCTATCCTGTTATGCCGACCCCGCTATGTTTCAATAACCCTAATTCTTCTGAACTCCAGGGAGATGAAGTTTCTTTAACTGCTGTTGATAGGACAAGCCCTCTCATCTGTTTTAACAACAGATAATCCAGCTGGGAAGGTGGAAGGGTCTACAATGGAGATAGATTGTACTCTTAATGACCCTACTGCAGAATGTCATTACATTGCAAAAGCCAGGCTGGTTATATATGGTGCTAACATATTGCTGAAGATATTGGCTGAGACAGAGTGTTTCAGTTATGAGGGAAAACTTCAAAAAGTGGGTTTGTTTTCCTTGAGCGGAGGATGCTGAGGGATTGGTAAAGGTGTACAGAATAATGAGCGCTGTGTCTAGGGTCAGTACAAAGGGTTTTCCCTAGCAGTAGTGAAGGTGTACAGGATCAAAGGGCATAAGGGAAAAGTGATGTAGACAGGATTTGTTGATGAATTTCTTAATGCAGAGGATGATCAACACCTGAACACACTGCCTTAGAGAGTGGTCTGAACAAGTACTCTCACAACATTATGGACAAGCACGTGAGTCACCCAGGCATAGTTGGTTATAGAGAAAGAGCTGGTAAATGGGATTAGTATAGATGGTTGGCATTAACATGGTGGACCCAAAAGCTTGCTTCACTGCTGTGTGAATCTATTTAATAAGACATGGGAGATAATCTTGCATTTATATAGCACCTTTTTTAAACATCCTACATTCACACCTTTTTCGAAGTACGGCCAATATTATTATCTCAGAACATAACAGCCAGTTTGCCACAGCAAGCTCCCATAAATACCAAAGTGGTATGATGGCTAAGAGATAAATTCTGGAACGAACTTCCATACACTTCAGCAAGCACCATTGGCACAAGGAACGGTAGATCGTGATTTTGATGACACTGCCGATTGTGAATCTCTTCCTCAGGATTGTGGAAGTTCACTCTGCCAAGGAGGGCAGGCGACTTGAGGTGTGATTGGTTTCTAATTCCTGGTGGCTGTTCCATTAAGAATCCTGGTTGTAAAATAGTTTTAGCAATGCTGGGAATGCTCTCAGTGTGCCCTGTTCTCTGGGGAAAATTGCAGATTAAGTGATTGCAGAAATGTACTTCATCTGGTTTCAAAATTAAATCTTTCATTCTCCCAAAAATAAATGTAAGGGGTTATAACAGTTTTGCAGCAAACCATTTGCAGGTGTAATCATTCCTAAGTATAGTAATTTCCCACGTCTTTCAATCGGAATGTGCATGACCTGTTCTATTTCTTATTCTCTCCCATTCTTCATCTCCCTCCTCTTGCTCTCATGTGCATCCTCACTCTCACCATTTCTCTTTGGACTTACTGACTCTCTGGTACATGTTCTGTCTTTGCATTTGTGTTCTCTCACACACCATTTTCTGTCCTTGCATTCATGTTCTCTCTCTGCCCCCCCCCCACCACTCTCCCCTCCATTTAAAAAAATATAATATTCCTTATTTAGCCAGCTCATTGAAAGGGGAAGCATTTATTGCCCTTGAAGAGACAGTGGTGAAGCAGCATCTACGGCCTCATGCTGTAGTTTGTTGGAACTGCGGTTAAGACTACAACCGCTGACTGTTTGAACATCAGGACTAGAGAGGACCAGGAAGACAGATTTTTTCCCGGGAAAGAAGTACTGAACCAGATATTTTATATATTCCAGTCATGTCATAGTCACTTTTCCTGATGTTTTCAATCTAGATTTGATTATCTAACTGAATTTAAATCAGATGATCTTGTGCCTCTGGGTCTCTGTGTCATTCGTCCAATGTGATGACAATGATACTGCTGTTCTCTCCAGCCTGCACCAATAGCATTTGGGAGAATGGGAGTCTGGACTCAAGGATGTGACAATCAGCTCCTTCATCCTTTTCTGCAAAGCATATCTATTCTCCTACTTTCTCCATTGTTTTCATGACCATTAAATGTACAACCTGACTGGTTGCATCACAGCCTGGTATAGAAACACCAATCCAATGTAAACCTGTTTCTAAGTTGGAGAAAAAAACTATAAATGTTGGAAATCAAAAAATAAAAAATTCTGAAAATATTCATCAGGTCAAGCTGTAGCTGTGGAAGAGAAACACGGGTTTTGTGTTTTGGTTTGAAGAGGTTTTATCAGACCTATTTTTAATCCTGAAACATTAGCTCTGTATCTCTGGATGATCTGGATGACGGAATTGATATCTTTATGGCCAGGTTTACGGACGGTACAAAGAGAAGCAGCAGGGTAGGTAGTGTGATGATTCTAGGAGTCGGTATAGTTTGAGAGAATCAGCAAAGAAATGGCAGATGGAATTCAGTGTGAGGAAGTGTATTGCCATTCATTTTGTTCGGAGAAATAAAGGTCAAGATGGGGAGCAAATTCAGAAATCTGAGCTGCAGTGGGACTTGGGAGCCCTGATGCAGGATTCCCTCAAGGATAACTTGCAGGTTGATTCAGTAGTAAGGAAGACAAATGCAACGCTAACGTTCATTTTGAGTGGCCTAAGATACAAACGCAAGAATGTAATGGTGAGACTTTGTAAGGCATTGGTCAGATCAGTTTTGCAGTATTGTGAGCAGTTTTGTGCCCCGATTCTAAGGAAAGATGTGCTGGCTCTGGAGAGGATCAGAAGAGGTTTACAAGAATGATCCCAGGGATGAAAGGGTTAATGGATGAGGAACATTTGATGGCCCTGAGCCTGTAATGGCCAGAGTTTAGAAGGGTGAGAGGGATCTCATAAAAACCTACCAAATAATGAAAGTCCTGGATGAAGTGGATGTGGTGAAGATATTTCCGATAGTGGAAGAGTCTAGGACCAGAGGGCACAGCCTCGGTAAAAGGATCTCCCTTTAGAACAGATTTGAGGAGGAATTTCTGTAACTAGAGGGGGATGAATTGTGGAATTCACTGCCACAGATGGCCATGGAGAGCAAGTCATTGAGTATTTTTAAAGCAGAAGTTGATGCATTCTTGTAAGAGTGTTAAAGGTTATAGGGAGAAGGCTGGAGGGGAAATACATGAGCCATGATCGAATGACAGTGTGGACTCAGTGGGCTGAATGGCCTTAGTCAGCTCCTATGTCTTGTGGTAATCTGACCTACTGAGTACTTCCAGCATTTCTATAAACGTTTATGTGTCAGTCTTGGAATTTTTGGTTGCCTCAGTCTCAAATTTTTGGTAGAGAATTTCTGATTTACTTTCTTCCGTAAAGGAGACCTTCATGATGTCAGACCTCAGCAGCCTGCTTCCTGTTTCAGTATTATTCCACCTTGTGGAATCTGACAGATAAGATATTGTTTATTTTCTGTCTTGTCCTTTCTCCATATCCAAACTCTTAACTATCCAACCATTAAAATTTGTACCCAGTCATCACAACTGATTCAACTTTGTGTGTGTGTGTGTGTGTGTGTGTGTGTGTGTGTGTGTGTGTGTGTGAGAGTGTGTGTGAGTGAGTGTGAGTGTGTGTGTGTGTGAGTGTGTGTGTGTGAGAGTGTGTGAGTGTGTGTGTGTGTTTTAGATGAGCATTGTTTCAGGTATATGCAGGGTTTTGCTTCACTGCCATCAGTAAAATCTAATTTGCTTTTTGCAAAAAATTTTGAAGTTACTAATACAGCGCCAGTACTGGACACTCATGATACCACACACCGTGAATGTCACTTGTGTGCACAGAAGGTGAAAGCACATTTCCAGTGGCCATCAGTGTGTTCCAGGGAAAACTATGCAGGCTGTTGTCATTGATAATTATCGCTGAAACTCTGATTAACCCTTTCAAGACTTGCCTTTATCCTAACAGGGCTCCTGAATCTATGACATGGTCAATACGAGTCAAAAACTATTGCTACAAAATTACGAAAGATAGTTTATAATTAATTTGTGTTTTAATGCCAGTTAAATCATTTATTAAATTGGATTCTCATCAATGCCCAAATCTATCAACCTCATGGAGACACAGAGATTCCAAATGCCGGAATCTGCAGCAACGCGCAAGAAGCTGGATGAACTGGGCAGGTCAGGCAGCATCTACAGAGGGAAAAGGACAGTTGATGTTTTAAGTTGGGATGCTTCATCTGGACCAGATGGGTAAATGGGATGAGGTTGGTGGGTAGCGTAGTCACCACGAAAGGCCTGTTTGCATGCTGTATTACTGTGTGACTTCATGACACATAAGCTTTGTGTCGGAATAACATCAGTGCAATTACCGAGTAGAGTTTTTAGCCTGCATAGTTTTCCGGGAACATCTCCAATGGAACTCCACATTGCATGAGTTTTGTTTTGCATGTGTCGTGTGTGTTTAACTTGTGTTTTTTGCCCCCTTGCTCAGGATGAGTCCAGAGAACATACAATCCCTGTTGCATCCATCGCTCCTATGGCCCTAAAGGCCCCACCGGCAGCCAGCTCCGCCTACAATAAGACTGCTCGGCCTTTTGGTGCTTCGTCATCCCCAAGGGTCTCGCCTGCCCCCTTTGTCCCTGCTTCGTCACCCCTCACTCAGCCGCCGCCTCCGTCACTGGCATCCACTGTCCATCCCTCCCCCACTCCTCAGTCGGATTCTCCTCAGCACGTGCATGCCAGTGTCAAAGTTGGCACCAATGGGCGCTCACCACCGGTAACTGCTGCCAAATCGCCAGTAACCTCATCCGTTAATGTCCCACGGCAGCCCAGGGCGTACAACACGCCCATAAACCTCTACTCCTCTGACAATGCCTTTGAGGTGGCAGAGGGACAGAAGAGAGGACTGAGAGATGGCCAGAGTGATGCCAAGCCGCAAAATGGGTAGGTGGCTCCCTGTGAACCTTCTCTGCTGGATCAAGAAGCAAGCGGCACACACTTGATGCTAACATTCTGCCCCTGTATTGGGTGAGTTGCCAACTCACCTGGTTACCACCACACTGAGAGGTCCCAGTAGTCTCATGATTTGGATTCTGTCACACAAACAGGGGTAATCTTTATCTTTTAGTTATGTTGCCATAATAACATGTTAGGCAAGTCTAACACATGCAAAATATTGGAGGATCTCAGCAGGTCAGGCAGCACCTGTGGAGGGGAATAAACAGTTGACGTTTTGGACTAAGACCCTTCTTCGGGAAGAAGGAGTGGGGAGGGGTGGAGTACAAGCTCTCAGGTGATAAGTGAGACCAGGCAAGAGAGAAGGTGGGTGGCTGAGGGATGGAGAGGTGGATGAAATGAGAACATAGTGCATCTAGAGCCCTGATTTATTTTAATGGGCCAACTATTGTTTCTGGCTAGGCCATAGACTTTGAATGGAATTCATCGAGGGTTATCACTTAAGAGTGAAACACAGTTTGGTTTCTTGAAAGTTTCTGCTTTTGAGGTTTTCCATTGCTTAGGAATCAGAAAAATATGTGGAAATCACTTCCAAAGAGACAAAGGTTCAGGTAATGCTGTGTGAATAATTAGTGAGCTCTTTCAAAGAGCTGTCTCTGGAGATGGGTGAACAGTGGTTGGATGGTTTGGAGGAGGTTCAGCCCTGCACATTTAGTTGCATAGCACCCTCTGTGTGACAGATCACATTGAGGACATCTGCTTGGTGAGACATCCCAAGCATTGACCCCTTGACCCTTGAGGGTAACGTGGAGCAGTGTGCTGAACTTTTAGGACAGGGTGCAGCAGTACACCATTCAGAAACTAGTTTTCTTTTTGATAATTTGGCCTCTAAACACACATGCAGAGAAGAATTAGCACTGGAGAAATTTTCTTTCACTCTGTCAGAGAGGTGCTTTAGAATCTTGCTCTGCACCCCAAGTGGAAATTTAATGGGGGAAGTTTTTTTGGGGGGGGGGAAGGCATTTTCTGAAGAATTTAAGTTTATTTCATTTCACATCTTGTTCTCAGATGGTGAATCTATGTTGCAAACAATCTGCTTAGCCAAGACAAAATTTGATGCTGTTGAAATGTTACTGCTGTGGTAACTGACTTGCCCCTATATATAGTCCAGCTTGGGTAACTGTATCTGGCTACCTTCTACCTGCTAACATAGCCATGAGCTTTTGGACTGATTTCAGCAGCTAAGCAAGAGAACTGGTTCAACTCGTAATGAATTATACTTAACTATGAATTCAGGATCATCCAGAGGCCATTGCCATTATTGGTTAAATGATATTACAGGGCATATATAAAATATTTATATTACTCCTTTCTAATAGTTATAGATTAGACCACCATTTTCTAGAGTTGAAGAATTTTAGTGTAGTATCCTCTGGTACTTCTGTAGAACTTATGCAATATTTTGCATGTACTGCGAATGCTTGCACACAGTATCTGCTTAGAGAGAACACTTCAAGACATTATTACCTTTGTTTGTGTGACATTTTGTAAAACTACTTTACTCATGTTTCACAACAAAAAAAAAACTCCTGCTTTGATTTTGAGAAGAGATTGATCTAATTTTTAACTCTGCCGTAACCTGTGTGTCAAGGCTCACGTCAGTGCATGAAATTGCCGCTTGCTTGTTTCGGGAGTGGTCAGGACAAGCCTCATGACAACCCACTCGAGGCTGTTCACCCAGCATCACCCTTATCTTGAGGCTTGGACTGACAAAACAGAAAATCAAATGCTATATGCTTAATGATGAAAAGTAATCTTTCTCTTTCTCTTTCAGGGACAAGTTGTATCCAAGTTAGTGGCCATTTTACTGTTGCGTGGTGATTTACAATTTCTGTGTCTGGCATGCATTGTTCCCTTGCAGGGACTGACTCCATACAAAGTGCTGCTCTCAGCTCTCACTTTGTGATGGGCCATCTATATGCAAGGGCATGTTGGAAGTTCGCTGGGTGTGATGGGCTGACATCACTGTCCAGTGGGAGGGAGTTGGGTGCACTTGCATTGCACGAGAACTAGCCTGCATTTTTTTTCTGCTTCACTGATGCTCAAAAGCGTGTATTGCATAAGGAAGTGAAGTTTGCCAAGGAGCTGGGTTCATTAAACCTGATCATCACTGCAAGCAGATGGATTAACCCTAAATTTGCCCTCCTTTATGTCAAAAAGAAATCCCTCAGTAGAGGTTTTATTGAGGCTTTTTTCCAGCCGGGTCCTTTTACTTGGGAGTAAATCATCTCAAGTCGAGTGCATGGTTTATGACTTTTGTAAACTTAGGAAGTTAATGAAACGCATGGTATTTTATGGTGAGCATTAAAACTTGAATTGCTATTTTGCAAATGTTATTCCTGTAAAGAAATTTGCAGTCTTTGCACTACTAAATATTCAAAGAGTGAAAGGGATCAACGGATCTCTTGAAAAGCAGTTCTCAAGAGCTGCTTCTTGTAAGAATATCCCTTCTTAATTGCGTGCAAGGAAAATTAATCTTCAGTCCCCAGGGAGTGTATTTGAGTGGTAGTTGTAAGGAACTGATACAATGACATTTTGGCTACATCTGCTTGCAACTAAACAAATATTATGATATATTTCATAATACAGCCGTGCAATTAATATTCTGCCAAGATAAATTTCTTGTGCAAAAGGCTGTGAAATTTAATTACTTCAATCTTTCTGACTGGTTCATGACAATGTGCAGCTTGATTCTCACTGTCTTTGCTGCCTGCTGTTCTGTTGTAGGAGCAGATAAAAGAAATGTCCGATTAACTCGTGCATCGACCCTCTCAGAAGTCATTGCAGGGAAAGAGTTGTGCTGGGGGGGGGGGGGGGTGATAAAGAACAGGAAAATCCGTGTGGATTAGAGAAGAGAGTGAGAAGGGGAAGGAGAGCAGTGCGAGTTGGGGGAGACCAATGCTGTATAAATCTGTGAGATAGTGATATCTTAGTCACCATTTTTGAAACTGTCTTAACCAACTGTATTTAAATTTCAAAGCCGTCGTGACAGAATTTGAACATCTCTCTGAATCAATTCTTCAGTTGTGTAACTGTTAAGTTATCTCTTTGCCCAAATTTAATTTTTCACCAAGCTCTTGTATTTCCATGTTGTGCTTTCACATAAACCATGGAGTTTAAAGATGGACTCTAGGGTACATAATTTTTAGCCCTTCTCTGATCTAAGCATCATTATTTGCCCCCTCAATTAATTTGCAGTTGGTGTGATTGCCTTTGCCTGGCTTACTAACCACACAGGTCACAAGTTGAACTAGCTAAGCCCCAAATAAGTCAAACCCGGCTTGTGGGCCACGTTGCTGAAGCTATCGAGTGCTGAAGTAACAGACTCAGAGGTTCAGATTGCAAGATTTAGTCAGGCATAAAGTACAATACACAGAAGTTTAGAATTCCATAAATGCAAACTTAGTGCTTCCAAAGATTTCTGCATTCTTGCTCCTCAGGTATTTTAATGTCAGAACATTTGTTTGCTTGCATTTTTATGCCATTTCTTTTCTCCCAGCTTTTTCCATAATCCTTATCCAAAACTTCCCTATGTTTGTCACCAAATACATTACCACTTGACCATCTCCATATCCTTGCTTGGATCTTTCATTTGGTCCATCTCACTATTGAATTAGCACTCAAAGAAACATACAAAACCTACAGCACAATACAGGTCTTTCGGCCCACAAAACTGTGCCAAACCTGAGAAATTACCTAGGGTTACCCATAGCCCTCTATTTTTCTGAGCTCCATATACCTGCCCAGGAGTCTCTTAAAAGACCTTATCACATTTGCCTCCACCACTGTTGCCGGCAGCCCTTACCACACACTCACCACTCTCTGCATATAAAAAAAAACTTACCCCTGATACCTCCTCTATACCTACTTTCAAGCACCTTAAAACTGTGCCCTCTTGTGTTAGCAATTTCTGACTATCCATACGATCATTGCCTCTCATCATCTTGTACACCTCTATCAGGTCACCTCTCATCCTCTGTCTCTCCAAGGAAAAAAGGCCGAGTTCACTCAACCTATTCTCATAAGGCATGCTCTCTAATTCAGGCAACATCCTTGTGAATCTCCTCTGCACCCTTTTCTATGGCTTCCACATCCATCCTGTAGTGAGGTGACCAGAAATGAGCACAGTACTCCAAGTGGGGTCTGACCAGAATCCTATATAGCTGCAACATTACCTCTCTGCTCCTAAACTCAGTCCAATGAGTGATGAAGGCCAATACACCATACGCTTTCTTAACCACAGAGTCAACCTGCGCAGCAGCTTTGAGTGTCTTATGGACTCGGACCCTCTGATCCCTCTGATCCTCCACACTGCCAAGAGTCTTACCATTAATACTATATTCTGCCATCATATTTGACCTACCAAAATGAACCACCTCACACTTATCTGGGTTGAACTTCATCTGCCACTTCTCTGCCCAGTTTTGCATCCTATCAATGTCCCACTGTAACCTCTGACAGCCTCCACACTATCCATAACACCTGTGACCTTTGTGCCTTCAGCAAATTTCCTAACCCATCCCTCCACTTCTTCATCCAGGTCATTTATAAAAATCACGAAGAGTAAGAGTCCCAGAACAGATCCTTGAGGCACACCACTGGTGACCGACCTCCATGCAGAGTATGACCCATCTACAACCACTCTTTACATTCTGTGGGCAAGCCAGTTCTGGATTCACAAAGCAATTTCCTCTTGGATCCCATGCCTTCTTACTTTCCAATAGCCTTGAATGGGGTACCTTGTCAAATGCTTTGCTGAAATCCATATACACTACATCTGCTGCTCTTCCTTCATCAATATGTTTAGTCACAACCTCAAAAAAATTCAATCAGGCTTGTTAGGAACGACCTGCATTTGACAAAGCCATGATGACTATTCCTAATCATATTATGCCCCTCCAAATGTTCATAATTCCTGCCTCTCAGGATCTTTTCCATCAACTTATCAACCACTGAATTAAGACTCCCTGGTCTATAATTCCCTGGGTTATCTCTACTCCCTTTCTTGAATAAGGGAACAACATCCTCAGCCCTCTAATCCAGGACCTCTCACGTCCCCATTGATGATGCAAAGATCATCGCCAGAAGCTCAGCAATCTCCTCCCTTGCCTCCCACAGTAGCCTGGGGTACACCTCGTCCGGTCCCGGTGACTTATCCAACTTGATGCTTTGCAAAAGCTCCTGCACATCATCTTTTTTTTAATATCTACATGCTCAAGCTTTTCAGTCTGCTGAAAGTCATCCCTACAACCGCCAAGATCCTTTTCCATACTGAATACTGAAGTAAAGTATTCATTAAGTACCTCTGCTATCTTCTCCGGTTCCATACACACTTTTCCACTATCACACTTGATTGGTCCTATTCTCTCCTCTTGCTCTTAACATACTTGTAGAGTGCCTTGGGGTTCTCATTAATCCTGTCCGCCAAGGCCTTCTCATGGCCCCTTCTGGCTCTCCTAATTTCTTTCTTGAGCTCCTGCCTGCTAGCCTTATAATCTTCTAGCTCTCTATCATTACCTAGCTTTTTGAACCTTTTGTAAGCTCTTTTCTTCTTGACTAGGTTTATAACAGCCTTTGTACACCACGGTTCCTGTACCCTACCATCCTTTCCCTGTCTCATTGGAACATACCTATGCAGAACTCCACGCAAATATCCCCTGAACGTTTGCCACATTTCTTCCATACATTTTCCTGAGAACATCTGTTTCCAATTTATGCTTCCAAGTTCCTGCCTGATGGCCTCATATTTCCTCTTACTCCAATTAAGCACTTTCCTAACTTGTCTGTTCCTATTTCCCTCCAATGCTGTGGTAGAGGAGATGGAGTTGTGATCACTCTCTCCAAAATGCTCTCCCACTAAGAGATCTGACAGCTGACCAGGTTCATTTCCCAATACCAGATCATGTACAGACTCTCCTCTTGTAGGCTTATCTACATATTGTGTCAAGAAACCTTCTTGAACTGGCTTAACAAACTCCACGCTATCTAAACCCCTTGTTCTAGGGACATGCCAGTCGATATTTGGGAAATTAAAATCTCCCACCACGCCAACCCTGTTATTATTAGCCCTTTCCAGAATCTGACCCTATTCCTAACTTCTACCCACAGAGACTCCGTAGACAATCCCTCTGTGTCTTCCTCCTTTTCTGCAGCTGTGAAACTATCTCTGATCAACAGTGCCACGCCCCCACCTCTTTGCCTCCTTCCCTGTCCTTTCTGAAATATCTAAACTCAAAAACTTCCAAGGATCTTAAACAGTAAAAATAACTGCATTCCATGAAGAGAACACTGCCAAAATCTAATGAGCGTAAAAGCAATTAACCGGGGTTGTGACATGGAGTCAGGATGACGGAAGATGGACACTCATCCCACCTCGTCTATGCCAGCTGTGTTACTGAATGAGCTGCCATTTGACCCATATCCTTCTCAAACAAAGTCAGCAATTGCCTGTTTACATCTGATAAGGAAAGACAGTTTCTCTCCAAATGCAAATTCAGAAATCTTTTTCTACCTTATTTTAGGATCTACCAAGAGCTCAGGAGCAGAGATCAATTCAAAACCTAATTTGTTGGCTTTTTTCTTGGTGGTGTTGATGTTTAGGGATACAGCATTGACATTGACCCTCTGATCTACAAGCTCCATGCTGACCATCAGATACCCTCTATCATTAGTCATCTGCTCCTATGTCGAATGGTCTAAACCTGCCCCCTGCACAATCCCATCAACTCATCCACGCTGGTGCTACCACTCATCTATACACTTGCACTGGCCAGCTATCTTACCTGCCCAATGTCTCTGAGATGTGGGAGGAAACCAGAGCACCCAGAAGAGACCCACACCATCACAGGGAAAACTCTCATTCTCCATACAGGGTGGTACTGGGTGAACCCAGGTTTGTGGAGCTTTGAGGCAGCTGCTGTGCCATTGCTGGTAATGGGGTTTTGATGCAAACCAGCACAGTTCAATTAATGGCAGAATGGGTTCACAGGCTGAATGCCTTCATTTCATCACTCCTGAGAGTCAAAGCCTTATTCAGCTTTTTTCTTGTTTCACATAGTCATAGAACACTATACCACAGAAACAAGCCCTTCAGCCCATCTAGTCTGTGCAGAGCTGTTATTCTGCTAAGTCATGTTGAGCTGCACCTTACCCATAGCCCTTTACCCCTCCAATCCTTGCACTTATCTAAACCTCTTAAATATTACAATCAATCCACATTCATCACTTCCACTGACGGCTAGTTCTACATTTGCATCTCCCTCTGAGGATGTTCTTCCTTAAATTTGTTTAACATTTAATGTAATGTTGACTACGTTTATATTAAAACTCTTGCCCATTTCTAAGGTTTCTGTTAGAAAACTTGGTGGAGGTTTTAAAAGATTATTAGAGCGTGACCTCAGAGTTACAAAGTGCATTTCATATCAGAGTTATGCTACAGTATACAACCTGAAATTCGTCCTCTTCACAAACAACCACGAAACAAAGAAACCCCATCGAGTGGTGGAAAGATCGAAGCCCCCATCTACCCCCCACCTGTGCCAGCAGAAGCAGCGACAACCCTCTTCCCCTCCCCAGTCCAACCATGCAAGCAGCTAACCAGTTAATTACCCTTCCGAAATATCAGCAGAAGTGGCAGAGATTTTTTTCTACATCTTTTTGTAAGTCTCAACACAGTAAAAAAAAAACACATTCTGTCAGCTGTAAATGCAATAAACAGTCTTATACTGTATAAGATTTTAAGCCCAGGGTCCAGTCTTATATTAAAGCCGATAGTAAATAGAACAGTACAACTCAGGAACAGGCCCTTCAGCCCACAATGTTGTGCTGAACTAATAAGCTAATGTTGATTACATTACTAATTTCACTCATCCTTTCTACTTGCATGCAGTGTACATTAGACTTGACAGTTATTGTTGGAAATAATTTGGAAAATATGTCGCTTGGGTGGTTGATGGTTGGGTTGATTTGTTCTCTGATTTTGGCAGATTACTTGCAAACATTTCATCACCATACGAGGAGACATCATCTGTGCACTGTTAACTGTGGTGTGTCTTCTAAGTGCTTGGCCTTTATGTACTTGCCATTCAGTTCACCATGCAATCAATCAGCAATGAGTTTTCCTCCCCATGTCACAAACGACTCTCCAAAATGGCCACCAGTCAGCTGATTGTTGAACATATAAAGGCCAAGCTTTCAGAGGACACACCACAGTTAACAGAGAACTGATGATGTCTCCTTGTATGGTGACCAAACATTTGCGATTAAATTGCCAAAATCAGAGAATGGCTCAAACCAATCAGTGTTGTTTTTTTATTGTTCATCTTTGATTGCAAAGACACAACCGTATCCATAGATTTGGAGTGGCATATAAGCCAGATGGGCTAAGGAAAAGAACTTTGGTCCACTTAAGGGGAAAAAAAGCACAGAATTTTCCAACAATCTGGTTATTTTGTGATTACCATTACCAAGACTGGTAAAACACTATTTAAATTTGCCTTATTTAACGGCTTGCATTTTATTCCCCATCAAGGTTTAAATTGTCTCTTGATCATGGGCTACTCTGGTTGTGACGCGAGTAGCTTAACCATTGCACCACTGCACCCAAAGGGAGGGCTAGGTTGATGCAAATGCTTCATTGCGCCTTCCTCTCTTATTTGCCTCATTCCACTTGCCCTCCTCACTTGTAGTGTATCCTGTCTGTCCGCCAGACGGCATTAATTTACACGATGAAGGCTTCAGGAAAGTTTCTGGGAGAATGGTGGCTGCTCTACAGAAAGTGGACAGTCGTATTCAATAGATGCTGGGGAGGAGCACTTCTGTTATTTTCAGGATGTAGGTGTTACTGGCACGTGAGCCTTTATTGCCCTTGAGTAGCTGATGATGAGCTGCCTTCGTGTCCTTCTGGTAAAGATATGGTAAATTGTACTGCAGTATTTATGACAATAATAAACCATTTCATTTAATTTTTCAATCTTTTTATTGATTTTCCAATAAAGAATATACAAATCAGAGGAGAAGTTTAGCAAACAGTTAATGCAAAAGACATATAAATAGCAATAAAATAACAAAGTATATATTGTCAAAATCAAATAGGTAAAATGTTACGCTATTATATATACAATATAGTCGAAAAAACTACAAGTCCTCATAACAAACATTAAAAAAATTGGAAATTTTATTTGATAAAGGGGAAAAATAATAAACCAATGATAAATTTGTCTTCCATGTAGCCATACAGATCATTTCATCTCATCAGTGAATTGAGGTAGTAGAAAGGAACCAATAGCAAAATGCAGAATAAATTGAAAGTACATTGGAGGTAGACAATAAGTTTCAAGACTGTAATGAGGTTGACTGTGAGAGCAAGAGTTCATCTTTTTGTACTAGGGGACCATCCATTAATATTATAAAGTGGGGTAGAATCTGCTCCCACTATCCTACTCGGGAAGGATTTTTTAGGATTTGGACCTTGTAGCTTTCTTGAGAATTAAATGAGTTCTGAGAAGCCTGTGTTTTGCTCTGGTTCTGTTTGGCTTGACCAGGCCCTTTTGTGTGACAGAACCTTGTATTGTCTCAGTAAGAATTGTTCATTGCTATTTTTCTCTTTTCCCACCTTCGGGAACTGTCTTTATGCTTTTCTGCTTGTTTCAACGTTGGTTTCAACTCTTTGCATCTTGAAAGGACACAATTATCAAAACGGTAATTCTTTTTGCAGTGTGATTGGCATCTGCAAACTGCAGAAAGCTTTTTTGTGCATGTAGGTGTGTCTGTGTGCATGTGTGTGTAGTTTGACACAGTAGCCTAGGTAAGATCCAACACCAGCACATCCCCGAGACTGAGATTTGATGCTTGGGCTGGCAAAGCCTGGGGGACAGGGAACAACCTTGAGAGCAGGAATCTTCAGTCTGGACGTCTAAGATCTGAAAGGGGTCCAGTGCAGGCAAATTACATCAACAGCACCAAACACAGAGAAAACAGTGATATCACAAATAGCCTCTGCACAGCCAAACCTCCCATTTCACTTCAGCCAAATCAATTGCTGTGTCTTCTTTCTAGGGTGAAATGGCTGCCAGGTACCTGAATGAAGATGGCCTCTGAAGCACATGTAGTTCCCCTTAATGGTCTTTTCTGTATTATTTCTTTAAAGGGTTCCACAGTACCCAGACACCTCACCTGTTTTCATAAGTCAGTCTGCCCTTTTTCCTGGTATTGGCTCAGTTAAACTATCTCTCAATTGCTTCCAGTACATTAATACCTTTTCTTTAATAAGGCCAACAATGTACATGATACTCTAGATGTGGCCCTTTATAACTGAGGCATAGCCTTCCTATTTTAGTATTCAATTGCCCTTGCAATGTTTTATTTAGCTTTCCTAATTACTTGCCATACCTGTACACTAACCTTCTGTGAGTTATCCGCTTGGACACTGGGATCTTCTGGCATTTCGGAGCTCTGAAATCTCTCGCTGTTTTGATAACATGCTTCCTAATTTTTCTTGCAAAAGAGAACAATTTCATGTTTTCTCATGTTATGACTCATTGAGATGATTTCTGGCAGTAATAAACCAATTAATCTCTCCACATCCCTTTGCAGGCTATACATGCCCTCCGTTTTTATAATGCTTTTGACATTAGAGTGATCAGATTTATTTGTACTCTTGTGAGAATTTTTTTTTCCTGCTCCAGGTGGACTCCTGTGTCTCTCAGAATGAGGCAAGTAGCTAAAGCCTTTTACTGTAACTCTTCCCTGTGCCTGCAGGTCACCCAGGCGAATTGTGACCGGTGCCCATCCTGACATCCATCATAACTTTAGCGATCAGAGCAAGAAGCGCTTAATGCAAGACACTGAAGACTGGCAGCCCAAGACGGGCACAGCTCAGTCACGTTCATTTTCTATCCTTGCCCAGATGACAGGCACTGAGCATTGTAAGTAATGGTTCTCATTGGTTAAGTCTTTCTGAGGGGGCAATGATTATGTATGTCCTTGTATTTGTAGGTCAGTGGTTTGGTGGCCATGGTTCTATTCACTTCATTGTAGGTGATTTGAAGTTGCTGAGAGATATTTCTTCAGAGGTAAGAGAAGAGAGGACATCATTGTGAAGGGTGATGGTGATGCCAATGTTGTGAAGACAAATGCTGGAAAAAGAAATGAGCTGCTGGAGGGTCAGGCATCATCTGTGGAGGAAGATGGAAGGTCAATGTTTCTGGCATCTGGCACTGGCATCTGTGCCAGTGTTAATCTGGCACAATTCATGGCAGAAGTGCTAAGGCTGGGGATGGCGTCATGTCAAACGTGTATTTCTAAGTATAGTTTCTATAGAAGCGATCAATGTTAAAATAACTGATTACGCTATTCAAGAGAGAAAATTATGCTAGTGTAAGTATATACTCTAAAATATTCAATAAAAATGGTTTTGCTGTTTTTATTTCGGGAAGGTGGATGTTTTTAGGGAGGGTACTATGCAGTTAAGTTTAGGCAATGGAAGTCATTGCTGTCAATCGACAGACAGTAGAGTTCAGGATGGGAGAGATGGTAAGCATGTATCCCAGGACTGAAGTAGCGGCAAGGAACACAAAAAGCTATGCAGAGATTTGAAATCAAAGGAGAGAACTTTTAAATTGTTGCTAGTTTGGACCAGTACTCATTCTGCTCTCCAGCTGGTGGTTCTCCATCTAATGTCAATGGAAAAACAAATAGATAAATATTTAAATGATTTGAGTAATTGAGGGTTGTGGAAAAACTGGCACAGAAGAGGAGTTTGGACCTGATTAGATTAGCCAGAATCATGTTGCATGATACAGCAGACATGGGCTGAATGCCCCATTAATGCACAAGAGGAGCAGTTTCTGGTATCAACAGTGTAATCCAGCAAGTATGTAAATCAGCTTCTATCTAGTTAGGGAGTGTAATAGGCTCAAAGGGTGAGTGACCTTTTATTTTCCTGTGCTTGCAGTGTCATGCCTATATCTGTGTAAAATATAAAAACCAAAACAGACCATTGAGTGCTCATTTCAGAAATAAGTTGATTGTTTCTCTCTTTATCCCTTTGTTTTTGTTCCAGCGGTAACGCCAGTGAGTGAGACTAGCAAGAAGACAAGGTAAGAGGCTGTGTTGAGTTTCTCTGCATAGTTTGTGATTGCCTTGCTGCAGAAATGTGAGCTTAAGTGTGTTTATTAACACCCAAAGTGACTGGTTACCATGTCATTTGCATGATACAATGCTGTAACGTGGTGGGTTTGTGGGTTTTGGGAAGACGTGTGACATTAAAAAAGAATTGGTTTTATTTTGTAACGATCCAATGCTGTACATCATGCTAGCTGTCAGTGCTTGCAGAATCTTGCTGACATCAGAGACCTGACAAATCAAATGAAGATATTGATTTGACTTCTATTAAACACAGAATGGTATCCTGCAGTTGTAATATTGTTTAAGTTATTTGGTTATTGCTTGAGCAAAATTAATATTGAAATAATGGCAGTAGAATAGAACATCGTGACAGTGTCCTGCCTGTGAATATGTTTTCAACTTTCCTGACACTTGATTCTAATCAGAGGTTGACTTCTTGCACTCAGTTTTGTTGCCTTCTGAAAGGGTGTTTCCATTCCCACATTCAAATCTATTGGTAACAATGATGAGCCTCAGCCAAGTATCTGATGCTGTTCTCCTGGATGCATTCCCACAGTCATCCCACTGTCCAGTCACTGGGAGAGTCCAGTTATAACCAACAGGCTGTGCCTGGGAGAGATGCCATTCTAAATGGGTGGTCAGTGTATTGGTGAGATAATACTGTCACTGTCCTCTCCTTAACAGAAGTGTTTGCTGCTGATGATTTTATTATATCATAGCTCTGCATCTTTGTCTATATCACCACAGCCTACTATTTTACATATGGACAGGGTGGAGGGGGAGACGTCTCGTTCCTCACCGCAGTGTGGCTGAAGCTGTTGGTTGCTGTTTGATGCATTGTGTAGATTGTGGAAATGTTTTGATCTGGTGAAGGATGTGACTTTTTATTGTGGGTGTATGAAAATTGAAGTTGAGTTTATTGCAAATTCATAAGTACATGAATGCACAGGTGGAATGAAAAGCTTACCTGAATATCAGGCATGTGGTATTAGCGACACGGCATTGTTGTTGCTGATTAACTGGGCTCTAACGGCTTGCACTCATTTCTCAGTCATACTTACCTGTGCACAAGGAGAACATAGTCTCTCTGTATACACGGCAATAACAAGCGAAAACCAATAAGAACAAGAGACCTGATGAAGTACCGACAAGAGAAAGTCAGTGTTTCAGATTTGGGACTCTTGTTCTAGGATAGTTAACTAAAACTATTTGTTGAGATACAGAGTGAAATAGGCCCTTCAAATTGCATCGCCCAGCAACCCCCACTTTAAACCTAGCAAACTGTAAAGTGGTGTGCTAACCACTATTTGTCTTTGATTAAATTTTTATTAAATTTATAAAATAAAACTATTTATTTATTGAGCAGGCCAAACCATGTGGTTTATATTTCAGGCTGAAGCTGTTTGTTAGAACAAATCTTATTTTTAAATTGTCTGGTTGATTTTTGTTTTGAAGTGCTCATTTCTGTGTAACAGCAGAAGGTAGCAGAGACCTCTGTGGCAGACCACTGCTGCCCTCTGTGGCCAGTACAAGGTATTGCGGGATTTTGTTGCCCATCTCAGATTCAGTTTATTGTCATTTAGAAACCACAAATGCAATGCAGTTAAAATGAGACAACGTTCCTCCAGACTGTTGCTGACTTTGGCCACAGCAACGGTTTTATTCACTACCACACATCCATTTACCCACATTGTGTACTTGGATTTTCAGAAGGCCTTTGACAAGGTGCCACACATGAGGCTGCTTAACAAGTTACGAGCCCATGATATTACATGGAAGATTCTAGCATGGATAAAGCAGTGGACGATTGGCAAGAGGCAAAGAGTGGCTGGCTGCTAGTGACTACGGTCAATGTTGGGACCAATTTACAATACTTGCCAATAATTTGGATGGTGGAATAGATGGCTTTATTGCAAAGTTTGCAGAGGATATGATGATAGGTGGAGGGGCAGGTAGTTTTGAGGAAGCAGAGAGGTTACAGAGGACTGAGGTTAGGAGAATGGGCAAAGAAGTGGCAGATCGAATACAGTGTCGGGAAGTGTATGGTCATACATTTTGATAGAAGAAATGAAAGGGTTAGCTGTTTTCTAAATGCAGAGAAAATACAAAAAGTTGAGCTGCAAAGGGACTTTGGAGTCCTGTGCAGGATTCCCTAAAATTAAGTTGCAGGTTGAGTCTGTGGTGAGGAAGGCAAATGCAATGTTAGCATTCATTTCAAGAGGACTAGAATATACTTTGTAAAGCACCGGTGAGACCTCACTTGGAGTACTGTGAGCAATGTTGGGCCGCTTATTTTTGAAAGGATGTGCTGACACTGAAGAGAGTTCAAAGGAGGTTCACAAAAATGATTCCAGGATTGAATAGCTTGACATATGAAGAGCCATCCGATGGCTGGGCCTGTATTCACTAAAATTCAGAAGAATGAGGGGTGACCTAATTGAAACCTATCGAATGGTGAAAGGCCTTGATAGAGTGGATGTGCAGAGGATGTTTCTTATGGTGGGAGAGTCTGAGACTGGAGGACACAGCCTCAAAATAGAGGGTATTCTTTTAGAACAGAGGTGAGGAGGAATTTCTTCAGCCAGAGAGTGGTGAATCTGTGGAATTCTTTGTCACAGGCAGCTGTGGAGGCCAAGTCTTTATGTGTATTTACGGCAGAGGTTGATAGATTATTGATTGGTCAGGGCATGACGGGATACAGGGAGAAGGCAGAAGACTGGATCAGCCTGATGAAATGGCGGAGCGGACTCAGTGAACCAAATGGCCTAATTCTGCTCCTGTATCTAACGGTCTCATGGTAACTGTTTTGAACGTGATGTTCTGAGACTTCAGACGTCTGTACCTCCTGCATAATGTAGCTGTGAGAAGGTTTCATGGCCAAGGTTGTGAGGGTCTTTGACGATAGATGTTGCCTCATACAACCAATAGTGCATAACGTTTAGAAGGAATTCCTCCTCACTGTCACAGGCAACGTAGCATCAGAGACCCACGGTTCACAAGGAAAATGTAAATTATCTTAAATTATACAAAATTATGCAAGAAAGAGCAGAATTAGCACCAATCGAAATGAAGTCCATTGTAGTGCAAAGTGCTACTAATCATCCTGAGGTAATGATTAGGGTTGTGCCAGGTTCATCACCCTAATCATCACTGAAGAACTGATTGGTTGATAAGAAGTAGCTGTCCTTGAACCTGGTGGTGTGGGACTTCAGGCTTCTGT
Organism: Hemitrygon akajei; assembly: GCF_048418815.1. Taxonomy (NCBI): domain Eukaryota; kingdom Metazoa; phylum Chordata; class Chondrichthyes; order Myliobatiformes; family Dasyatidae; genus Hemitrygon; species Hemitrygon akajei. The sequence goes on along the minus strand of NC_133127.1, from coordinate 41,556,431 downwards.
ACCTCCTGGCTCATGGTAGATGTAAGAATGTGGCATGTTCTGGATGATGGGCATTTTTGTTAATAGAGATTGTCTTATTGAGGCAGCTTGTTGTGTGGATGCTATTAATGGTGGGGGAAGATATAGCTGTGATGTATTGGGCTGAATTCACCTCTCTGTAGTGTATTAAGTTCATGTGCATTGGGACTGCTGTACCAGATCCATGACGCATTTCAGGATTAATATATGTGTGTGCTTCATGCTCAGGCATGGATATTTATATATTGAGATACAGCATGGAATAGATCCTTCGAGCTACACTGCCCACCAGCTCCTGATTTAACCATGTCCTAATCACAGGACAACTTACAATGACCAATTAACCTACTAACCGGTACGTCTTTGAACCATGGGAGGAAACTGGAAGAAGCCCATGTGGTCACGGGGAGAACATACAAACTCCTTACAGGCAGCGGTGGGAATTGAACCCAGGTCACTGCTACTTTAACCACTACACTACCATGCTGAACATAGTGTGCTGAAGAGCCTGGCTCTGTGCTGCATGATGTGTGTAGAAAGCAAATGACTAAGCGTGCCTACTGTGTGCAAAGCATTGGTGGATCTTGTGTTGAATTGTTGATGAACAGGTAGGCCTCTTCTGCTGTGATTCTGTTTCTGTGCCTGCCCTTTCTCCGTCAGTTGACTGCCTTTTAATATATTGCATGGTGGTGGCGTTCCCTCTGCACGGATTTATTTCAAGTACCAGTGCCAACGGTGGGATTGTCTCTTCAGTAGTATGGTGGTGGAGTGCGGAGTTGGATTGAACAGTCTCTCTTAGAGCTTCTTTGGGCCTGGACTCAGTTTCCTACCAGTTCAACCAAGTAATTGATTAATAGTCAATCGTAGCCTTAAAGAAGGCCATGCTTTAAAGAAAGGATGAGAGATTACTTGATCAAGGTGTACAAATGATAAGAGGCAGAAATTGAGTGGACAGTATGAGAGCTCCCCCCCCCCCCCCCCCCCCCCGCCCCCAGGAGACGACTAATATGAGGGGGCAATATTTTAAGGTGAATGGAGAAAAGTATAGGAGGGATGAGAGAGAGAGGATTTTACACAGTGGTAAGTGTGAGGAGCGCACTGCCAGCGATAGTGGCAGAAGTAGATACATTAGGGCCATTTACGAAACTCTTTGGCACAGGGATGAAGGAAAAGTGGATAACTATGTGGGAGGGAGGGTTAGATTGATCTTGGAGAAGGCTAAAATGTCAGCATAATATCATGGGCCAAAGGGCCTGTACTGTTCGATGTTCTGTGCACCTCCATCTGTCTTTGAGCAGGGTGGCTGGTTTGCAATGGTGGAATTCAAGCAGTAGAGGGGATTCAGATTTAGAATTAGGTTTATTGTTACTGATATATGTCATGAAATTTGTTGGTTTGTGACAGCAATACATTTTTAAACCTATAAGCTACAAGAAGAAATAAAATAAATTGTGCAAAAGAGGAAAGTAGGGTGGTGTTTATGGGTCATGGACCATTCAGAAATTTGATGGCAGAGTGGAAGAAGCTATTCCTAAAATATTGAGACGTCAGGCTCCTGTGCCTCCTCCCCGATGGCAGTAATGGAAAGAGGGCACATCAGGTGGTGAGGTCCTTAATGATAGATGCTTCCTTCTTACACCACCTTTTGAAGAGGGAATGATCACTATAGGAAGGTGCAAAGCAGAAATTATGTTGCTGTTCAGGCCTGGTACAGTGGCTCAACGTTTACCATAGCACTCTACAGATTAAACCCACCTTGGTAAAGTTGCTGCCAGGCAAGAGAAAACCTTGTCACCTACTCTTGACATTCACTATTGCCACGTGTCCCACCACCACTGGACCCTGGTGGTCTCCACTGAACAGAATTGTTTGTATCAGTCATATAACCATGGTGGCTACAAGGGCATGTACTGTGGGGAGTGAGCTATCTCTAGGTGTGCAAGGTGTGATGGAGAACATTCTTCACAGACCTGGGTGAGTGCAGCTCTGGTTCTGAGAAAGCTCGGCACGTCCAGGCAGAGTAGCCTACTTGATTGGCACTACCTTCACCACTCTAACCCTTCATTGCCTCCAACACTGGCACACCGTGGCTGCGATGTTTACTGTCCACAGAACATACTGTGGTTACTTGTCCAGGCTTCCCCAACAGGTCCTCCCTAATCCAAGAACTCTTACCTCCAAGAACAAGGGCAATAGACGGGTGCAAGCACCATCACATATTGATACCCCTCCAGATCACCCACCATGTTGACATTGAAATGTGTTACCAGTGCTCCTCCTTCACTGGGTCTGAATCCTGGAGCTCCCTCCCCAATCACATTATGCCAGTGGCTCACTGACTCTGAGATAACAATAGAGGGACTCAAACTTCTGCAATGGAAAATCACCCCAGTGCCTGAGTTGCTAAACAATTACAGTTGAACAGCAAAGCTAAACCGAACATTGGGAAGGCCCCATTTATCAGTTTGACCCTCCATCCTTTTTCCAGAGTGATTAATGTTGAGTAATAGGTTAATTTAGCACCTTTGAATCTCAAACTCCAACAAAGCAAAGTTGACCAGGTTAATGGAAGCTTGGCAGGAGAGGCTAGCTGATCAGCGGTGCGTTAACATTACAGGCTGCTTTGTTTATTGATGTTACAGTGAAGAAATGTATACCCGATAAACAAGTGTTGATGCAGAGACCGAGGAAAGGAGGTCAGTGAGAAATGGGGTCTGAGGGAGAGTGGCCAGAAGGAATGGAGAGAGGGTGAGAGTCACAAACAAGCCTTTTTCTTTCTCTCTGTTCCTCTCTTGTGAGCACGCACATGCACACGCATTCACGCAGTCACACATGCAGCTTCACACGTGTGCACTGTTTTGTGTGCACAGTCACATGCTTATATACACAAGGCATGCAAACACACACACACAGACACACACACACACACACACACACACACACACACACACACACACACACACACACACACACACACACACACACACACACACACACACACACACACACACACACACACACACACACACACACACACACACACATCATTATTCAGATTCTATTCCAACTGAGTCTGAGAAGACATTTCTTTGTGTGACTGCAAAGCCTTCCCATGTCCTCCTTCATCCAGAACTTCTTTAACCTTTTTCTCTTTCTGTCACTTCTATTTTTCTCCACAGGCCAAAGGTCATGACTGTCCGATACAGCCCGAAGTATGCAGAGCTGCGTGATTGGCATCATGGTGTTTCTGCTCGTGTCCTTAATGTAAATTAACTCAAACCAATGAAGAGCAATCTGCGGAAATATTTGTACCTGCCAGGCTGTAGTTTTGTTTTGGATCTCACTTCTAATTTGCTTCTACTTCTGGCTGTTCTACTTCCTTGTTTCTTTTAAAATTCCACTTCATATGCAAAAGGTCGTGTTCGAGATCTCATAGTCAGCAGTGTTGTTTTTTTTTGCCAGGCCTGTACAGATGCAACAGGTTTATCATGCGTCTGGAACTTGGTGAAATGCTCCTGGAAGGGGTTTGGAAATATGTGGACGTGAGATAGTTGTGCTTGAATTGAGCTGAGGTGGTCATTTTTCAGGGGTGGTGAGGAACAGGGGAGATGGTTTGTGTATGGAAGGGGTCATCACACTAATCGGGATGGTGCTGGGAAGGAAAGGTATTTATTTCTGCTTTCTTCCCTCTCCCTGAATCGCTTGCTATGCAAAGTCCTGTAATCAGCCATTGCGTCTGGTCGGTAGGGGAGGCAATCCTCGTATAAAGGGATTGAAGCCTCTGCTGTCGCTCAAAAGCAAACCGGCATGTTGTCCCTGTAGAGGTGGGTTTGTAGCAGGTTCTGATGCAGAAGGGAACTCCAAAGTGGTTTTTAAATACTTCTTCAGATTGAACAGCGATTCTGCTAATAAATAGTTTCAAGCTTCCATGAGTATTGGTTGATGCCTCAAGTTTGTGTTTTAGCCTGTAATATATTTGTATTATACAAAATAGATACTCATCTATATATGCTGGTTGCCAGTGGAAATTGTATTTTAATAAATGTGCATTAAATACAAATTGTGTTACTGACTTTGTCTTTTGGTCAGGTTTCAGAACTTCACGTATAACTTGTACTCTAAAACTTTTAAGTAGTTCATTATGTGGTATGGACAGCATAGAAATTAAACCAACTGTTCAATATGCAAGAAACATTGGTAGCAAGCACCAAATTCCATAAGTGAATCTTTATCCCATTACACTTTGGTTAACTAGAGTGACAGCTGTGATTCAAGAAGGCAGCTCACTCCCACCTGCTTAAGGGTATTCAAGGATGGACAATAAATAGTGACCTTGCTGAATTTTTAAAAAAAATTGGTCTTTGAATATTTGCTAAGCTCATGTTGGATAGAAGTGTATTCCAGTTTGGAAGGCCTGGCCGGCAGAATTCTCTCGATCTGCATCAGTTAACCCTGTCAGAACACAGTTCACTCAACTCATCTTATGAGTGGGTAAAGGATCCAAAGCCTTGCATGTCCTCGCAAATACTGCTTGGACCGAGACCCAGAAAACACAAGACCCAAGAGAGGTCTAAATCTGAAGGAAGAGCCTCAGAATAAAGGGACATCCTTGAGAACAATGTTGAAGAGGAACTTCTTCAACCTGACAGTGGTGAATCTGTGGAACTCACTACCTCAAAGGGCTGTGGAGGCCACGTCTCTGGGTGTATCTAAGCTTCTTGATTGGCAAGGAGGTTATGGGTTACATGGAGAAGGTGGGAAAATGGGTTTGAAAAAAATAAAATCAGCCATGATTGAATGATGGAGCAGACTTAATTGGCTGAATAACCTAATTTTACTCATATACAATGGTCCTGAATGTACTGTCTTTGGCCTCAGTTCGCCCATGTACCTTTGATATGTCAATAGTGTGTTATGTTACAAAGAAACCTTCAGAAGGCTTGGCACAGTGGAAGAGCTGTGTAATTCATGCGAGCTCTTTAATGTGTCTGCCATTCTGATTGTCCGTCTGGTGTGTGACTGAATTCAGAACTGATCTGGAACCAAGCGACATGTTTTTGAAGTAGAGCTTCCATTCTGAAATGGTTTGGGCCATGAAGTACTCCAAATAAGTTGCCCTCATAACTAATTTTTGTTGGGGTTGTGCTTGGTCAATACATTATTTGCAGGTTTACTACTCAGCTTATGGCAACAGTAGCGTTCCTTTACATTTCATACGCATTAAAGTAAGCAAATGAGTAGTCTGACTCGTTATCTGCTGAATTGTCAATATTTAGTTTATTCTGTATTTGATTAACTGGTGTAAATGTCATTGGCATTATCACTATTTATTGTCCATCCTGAACTGTGGCGCAGTTAAGAGTAAACTATGTTACTGGGTCTGAAGTCACATAGAGAATAGATTGAGTAAGGACAGTAGGTAGCCCTCCCTGAGGACACTAGTAAGTCAAATACAAGCACAAAATATTCCAAAGATCGCAATCAGGTTTATTATCACCGGCATGTGACATGAAATTTGTTAACATAGCAGCAGCAGCAGTTCAATGCAATACGTAATGTAGAAGAGAAAAATAAATAAAATAATAATAATAATAAAAATAAATAAATTAGTTACAGTGTATGTATATTGAATAGATTAAAAGTCATGCAAAAAACAGAAATATTGCATATTTTAAAAAGTGAGGTACTCCCCAAGGGTTCACTGTCAGAAGGCAGAGGGGAAGAAGCTGTTTCTGAATTGCTGGGTGTGTGCCTTCAGGCTTCTGTACCTCCTACCTAGCAGTGAGAAAAGGGCATGCTCTGGGTGCTGAAGGTCCTTAATAATGGACGCTGCCTTTCTGAGACACCGTTCCTTGAAGATGTCCTGGGTACTTTGTAGGCTAGTAACCAAGATGGAGCCAACTAAATTTACAACCGTCTGCAAATCTAGAGCAACACAACAAAATGCTGGAGGAACTCAACAGGTCAGGTAGCATCCATGGAGAGTGATAACCAGTTAACATTTTGGTCCATGACCCTTCATCAGGACTGGGAAGAAAGTTGGGAGAAGCCAGAATAAGAAGTTGGAGGGGGTTGGCGTTGGGAAGGAGACTAACTGGTAGGTGATAGGTGGAGCCCAGTGGGTGGATTGAGGGGGGGGGGGGGAATGAAGAGAAGCTATGAGGTGATAGGTGGAAGTGGTAAAAGGACTGAAGAAGAAGGAATCTGATAGGAGAGGAGAGTAGACCATGGGAGAAAATGTGCCTCTATGGTGGTTCAGCAGCTTGAGCTCACCATTACTGATTCCAGCTGTCAAAATTTCCAACTTTATTTAATTCCTCAGATGCATTTTACTGTGGTGAGATTCAAACTCCCATCTCTACATCAGAGCTGCTCATTCAACAGGACTACTATGTTGTTGCGTTATTAGTTAACTCTCCTTTGTTTGGGATTGTTGTCTTATTGACAGCACGCAGACTCTGTCAGGTAACCGCAGACTCTCTATCTCAAATCCAATACAGTTTGCGGATTCGCTGTGCAGGCCACCTGTAAGCAGAGACACATTGGTGCTTTTTTTTTGGCAGTCACTTTCATATCTCATTTCCTCCCTTTCTGTGTTACTTGTAGAGACGATGCGGCTGAAAATGAAGAAACTGGGTATAGGTAAAACTAAACACTTCCCAAGCCTGCTTTCACTGCCACACCTCACTGACCCACTGAGTGTACAAAATCTAACCAACGTACAATGTTGAGCAGATGGTAAAACATCACAGGAAAGCATGGTGATATAGCATAAAGTGTTTGCTAGTTACTTGGAGCCGAGTGGTAACATAAGAAATTATTTTAAAAAATCTGACCCCTTAATTAAGCTGCTTTCATATCAGGTTCATACCCCAAATGTTGCTCAAGAGACAGGTCAGTCCTCGTCTGTGTTGGGTTTCCACATTCTCCTTATGACTTCAGGGGATTCTTCCATTGCTCTGCTGTCCTCGCACGTTCATGACAGAAGTATGGGAGGGATAGATTGGGTGGACAGTCAGAATCTTTTCCCCAGGGTTGAAATGTCAGGTACTAGAGATCACATACATTTAAGGTGAGAGGAAGTTGGTTAAAGGAGACGTGTGGGACATTTTTGAGAAATGGTTTACACCCCAGGGTTCTGAAGGAGGTGGCTAAAGAGGTTGATCTTTCACAATCCGGCGTGATTCTGGAGGACTGGAATATTGTAAATGTCACTTCACTCTTCAAGAAAGGAGAGAGGCAGAAGAAAGGAAATTACAGGCCAGTTAGTCTGACCTCAGTGGTTGAGAAAATGTTGGAATCGATTGTTAAGGATGTGGTTTCAGGGTACTTGGAGGCACATGGTAAAATAGGCCAAAGTCAGATGGAAAATCTTGCCTGACCAGTCTGTTGGAATTCCTTGAAGAAATAACAAGCAGGATAGACAAATGAGTGTAAGTGGATGTTGTGCACTTGGATTTTTAGAAGGCCTTTGACCAGGTGCCACGCATGAGGCTGCTTAACAAGTTAAGAGCCCATGGTATTATAGGGAAAATATTAGCGTGGATAGAGCATTAGCTGATTGACAGGAGGCAAAGAGTGGGAATAAAGGGAGCTTTTTCTGGTTGGCTATTGGTGTTCCACAGGGGTCTGCTTTGGGATAGTTTCTTTTTGCGTATATGTTAGTGACTTGGATGAAGGAATTCATAGTTTTGTGGCCAGGTTTGCAGATTATATGAAGATAGGTGGGGGGGGGGGGGGAAGACAGGTAGCTTTGAGGAAGCAGAGAAGCTACAGATGGACAGACGGATTTGAAGAATGAGCAAAGAAGTGGCAAATGGAATACAGTGTTGGGAGGTGATAGGTGGAGCCTATGGTCATGCATTTTGGGAAAAGAAATAAAAGCGAAGACTATTTTCTAAATGGAGAGAAGATTTTAAAATCTGAGGTGCAAAGAAACTTGACTTCTCGTGCAGGATTCCTTATTGCGGTTTGAATCTGGTGAGGAAGGCACATGCAATGTTTGTGTTTGTTTTGAAAGGATTAGAAAATATAAGTAGGGATGTAATATTAATAAGGCTCTATAAAACGCTGGTGAAACCTCATTTGGAGTATTTCGAGCAGTTTTTGGCCCCTTATCTATGAAAGGATGTGCTTATATTGGAGAGGGTTCAAAGGAGGTTCACAAAAATGATTCAGGGAATGAAAAGCTTATCATATGAGAAGCGTTTGATGGTTCTGGGCATGTACTCACTGGAGCTCAGAAGAATAAGGAAGGATCTCATTGAAACCTGTAGTATATTGAAAGGCCTCGATAGAATAGAGGATGTTTCCTATGGTGGAAGAGTACAAGACCAGAAGACATAGCCTCAGAATAGAGGATGTCCTTTTGGAATGGAGATGAGGATGAGCGAGAGAGTGGTGAATCTGTAGAATTCGTTGCCACAGGCGGCTGTGGAAACCAAGTTATTGGGTATATTTAAGGCAGAGGTTGATAGATTCGTGGTTAGTTAGGGCATGAAGGGATATGAGGGGAAGGCAGGAGAGTGGGGTGAGAGGGAAATGGATCAGCTATGATGAAGTGCCAGAGCAGAATTGATGGGCTAAATGGCCTAATTCTGCTCCTATATAACCATAGAACAATTACAACACGGAAACAGGCCATCTCGGATGTTTACATCCGTGCCGAATGCTTACTCTCACCTAGTCCCACCTACCTGCACTCAGCCCATAACCCTCCATTCCTTTCCTGTCCATATACCTATCCATTAAAAAAAAAATGACAATATCGATCCTGCCTCTACCACTTCTACTGGAAGCTCGTTCCACACAGCTACCACTCTCTGAGTAAAGAAGTTCTCCCTCGTGTTACCCCTAAACTTTTGCCTCTTAACTCTCAACTCATGTCCTCTTGTTTGAATCTCCCCTACTCTCAGTGGAAAAAGCCTATCCATGTCAACTCTATCTATCCCCCTTATAATTTTAAATACCTCTATCAAGTCCCCCCTCAACCTTCTACGCTCCAAAGAATAAAGACCTAACTTGTTCAACCTTTCTCTGTAACTTAGGTGCTGAAACCCAGGTAACATTTTAGTAAATCTCCTCTGTACTCTCTCTATTTTGTTGACACCTTTCCTATAATTCGGTGACCAGAACTGTACACAATACTCCAAATTCGGCCTTACCAATGCCTTGTACAATTTTAAAATTACATCTCAGCTCCTATACTCAATGCTCTGATTTATAAAGGCCAGCATACCAAAAGCTTTCTTCACCACCCTATCCACATGAGATTCCACCTTCAGGGAACTATGCACCATTATTCCTAGATCACTCTGTTCTACTGCATTCCTCAATGCCCTACCTTTTACCATGTATGTCCTATTTTGATTAGTCCTATCAAAATGTAGCACCTCACACTTATCAGCATTAAACTCCATCTGCCATCTTTCAGCCCACTCTTCTAACTGGCCTGAATCTGTATCTTATGGTTTGAGTGTCTGGAATGGGCTTCTGGGGGTATTACTGAAAGCAGATACCATAGTGATGCTCAGGGGAATGTGCAGGGAATGCTTTCTTATGTATAATGTACAGGCAGCAGAGTTTAATTCAGCATTATGTTTGATAAAAACACTGCACTGGAAGACATTCCATGCGTAATACTGTTTTGTCTTGCATCTTAAAGAGTTATGGATTGTCAGGTGAATTGGCGACTAAATTTCTGCTAGTGTAAGTGAGGTGTCAGAATCGGGCAATTGATGGGACTGATATTAGTGTAGGGTTAGTGTAAATGGATGATTAATGGTTGCTATGGACTCCGTAGGCCGAAGGGTCTGTTTAAGGGCTATATGACTCTGATTTTGGTGAACAGCACCGGTTTTAGAGCCTTCTAGCAATACCACTGTGCAGAATGGAGAGGTGTGATCACATTTCAACAATCTTGGGTCATCCTGCAGTTCTTTCGGGTAATGAGGTAGCTCTTAAAAGGTTGCATCAAAGTCAAAGAAAAGGGGGCTGATTATTTTTCAATAGCAAGTTCCCACAAACAGCAGAGTGCTAATGACCAGACAACAAGTTTTAATCTGATTTATAGTCTAAAGGAATGCAAACTGAAATTTTGTAAATCTAGGAAGGTTGGGTGCTAGGCTTTGTGGGTATTTGGATGCAGTGCAGGGAATAACATGGTGAAGAGAGATACCAAATGACGTACCATACTGTCTAAATGGTTAGTGAATGCAGAGGAATGTCATTTGTGTATCATTCCAAGTAGAGATATCTTCAAAAAGACTTTTGGATGTACATGGATAGGGGGCAGTTCAGAGGGATTTGGCTCAAACACAGGCAAATGAGTCGGCATGAATGAATTGGGCTGAATAAAATTGTTTACATGCAGTATTGCTCTGTGATTCTATCTGTGTGACTTGGTGACTGATCCTCAAAAGTTCAAGGGCAGAGATACGGTGAATGCAAGCAGTCTTTTTCCCAGGGCTGCGGAATCATGAACTAGAGGGCAGAGGTTTAAAGGAAGAGGGGAGCGATTTAATAGCAACCTGAGGGGTGACTTTTTCCTCCCATAGTTGGACTCTGTTGATTGTTGACACAGAACAATGCATTTCACTCACTGCAGGTTTCCATATTTTGATGTATATATGACACATATAGCTAATCTTTATTCTTTAATTTTTGATTTCTGTCTCTGGTGTGTGAAATAGATTTGGTAATCAAACAATTGCTCAAAAGACTCCAAAATCTTAAAGCAAAAATTTAGAGCAATTAGGATCGCAGAAGTTTTAGAGGGATGTGGGCTAATTCAAGCAAATGGGACCAACTTAAAATTCAACTTGGGGTTTATTGTCATATGCACAGGTTCAGTGAGAATTTAATTGCAGCAATGTCACTGCCATGCAGCTTCAAATACACAACATTCCTAAGAAAATCATAAGCATAAATTTTTACAGGAAGGAACACAATTAGAACAAAAATTGATTGTAATACTGAGGTGATGATTAAGCAAAGTACTGTAGCTGTTCTTGAACCTAATGGTGTGGGAATTCAGGCTTTTATTCCTTCTCTCTGATGGTACCTGTGAGAAGATGGAAATGGCCCAGATGATAGATGTTTCCTTCTCTAGGGAGGGTGTCCTGTAGGTACCGATAGCGGGAGGTGGGCGAATGTGCTTTTCGTATACAGGACTGAATTCATTACTAGACCAGGTTGCAGCTAGCTTGGATGGACATCTGTGCTTTATAATTCTTGCTCCAAACAGAAAAATAAATGAAGGCTCAGGGGAAAAATACTCTAAACTTTATATTTGTTTTGTCTCTACACTGGAGGGAGCTGTTGACCAATTGCCTTAGTACTTTTTACCCCATGGAGTTCTTCAGATCCGGTTCAGATCGGACTGATGCGATAGCACCACCTAGAGGCAAAATGTGAAAGTCCATGCTGACCCACTTGATAATCCAGCTTGAGTATAGGCAGTATTCAAGTTGGAATATAAAACTTCAATATTCCACACTGGCGGGGGGGGGGGGGGGGGGGGTGGAAACTTAAAAATTCACCAGCTTGGTAGATATGCTTGAAGAACAGGACACTACGTCTATTGAGCTGCATTATAAATCAATGAGTCCCCAAAACCCTCAATCTGACACATACGTGCAGTACTGAGGTAGGTCTGCACTGTTAATGGTGTCCAGCTTTCGGACAAGACTTCAGACTATGTTCGACACTGGATAAGGATAAGCACAGCTTTTGTGGGCCGAAGGGCCTGTATTACACTGTAGGTTTTCTGTTTCTATATTGAATTTATTTGGGGTGCTTATTTATCTGTCAACAATTGCTGGTAGGACAGGTTATCTAGTTAGCATCACATTGGTGTTTCTGGGAGCTTACTGTACATGTCACTTTCTACATTTCAATGACGCAAGGATTTCGTTGACTGTGAGAGGTCCTGAAAGGGTTGCCAATGGCACTAATTAACATACAAGACATTGATATCTCAGTGGAGTTCAGACAGTTGGGGATCCCATTGAAATCCCATCGATTGGCCAAGTAGCCTAATTCTATTTATTTCTCATGGTTTTATACAATATAAGTTGTCTCTTTAAAGGTGTGATTTGTTGAAATAAATACAGTAGTAAAATAGTTTGATGTTCTTTGGAGGGGCATATGCATTATGGTAACTTTTGCCTATACCAGCCACTCACATTCTTTCTGAGGTGTTGTCTTCATGCTTACAACTGCCTTATTAGCTGCACCTTTCCCCTGTTCACCTGGATTAATCCGCGTGCACTGAATGAAGCACCTTTACATTCGCTGTATGTTGTGGGAGTTCCTGTGCCCAGGTCACTGGGGAATCTGATGAGGCATTCAGTCTCTCACCTGGTCTTGCCTCTTGTCTGGATGTCTCAGTCCCTCCATCACCCTCGTCTCACCTCAATCTGGCCAACTCAATGCTCACTCCAAACTAATACTCACAGCCCCAACACATTGAACCACCCTCTGCCCCTCCCTCAGGTGTTCAAAAGTATCTGGGTATGGTAAGGTTGGTAGCCCCTGTGGGACACTACAGTGGGGAAAACACTATAGTGTATCTCAGGGGCTACCTCAGAAGTGGTTCATTCATCCCAACTGGTCCACTCTAGCTCCAACCATCTCTACTTTTATCTCCTTCACCATGTTAGTCTATACTTTTTTCCCAAAATTCTGCTAGAAGTTTTAGGCTATTTGTCATAATTCTTCTATTACTGAGTTCCATATTAGGGTCACTGCACTCTGGGGAAAATTAATTCTCCTAAACTACTTAGTAAATTTCAGGGAACTCATGTAGTTCTTACCCCCTGTCCATCAGTTTAACATTTACAGTGACAGACCTCTCTGTGGTGTTAATCACTCTTTGGCCTACTCCCTGCTTCAGATAGAGATCCAGCCTCTTTCCTGTCAGGTGTAAATGACAGTAAACCCACTCATTTTGGAAAAAGCAACTAAGGACATCTATGGAAACACACACAAAATGCTGGATGAACTCGGCAGGTCAGGCAGCATCAATGAAAATGAATAAACAGTTGATGTTTCAGGCCAAGACCCGTGTGTGTGTGTGTGTCTTGCTTTGGATTTCCATCATCTGCAGAATTTTTCATGTTTATGATCTAAAGAAATCTCTGCTATTTCTGGTAGCACTACCACTTTGTTGAATTTGCTTCCATTCAGTGAAATATTTAAGTGTGTGCTTAAGATCCCCTTTAATGCCTTGCCCAATTCTAAGCACATTTAAATTTAAACACATGGCAGGTATAATGCCATTGATGCCCACACTTTAATACAACCATTGATTGTTGGGCATTTTACTTACTGCTTTGATCCTTGATTGCCCAATTCTCATTGAGAACGTTCCTATTTAACAGTCTTATGACTGGTGGCTTTTATTTAGTGATCCACAAGTATCGATCCATTAAGAATTTCCATTTCAGAAGGGAAACTAGGCAAACAATAGTCAGGTCAGTGGGGAATGGGCCGAGGGAAATCTGATTAATTTGGACCTCTTCAAAAGAGTTGATACACCTCCTGTTCAAGGTTCCATGGTTTCTCTTCATTCGTTAATCCACCCCATCCCTGGTTTTGAAAATATATCCCTATCGGTAACATGGAGAAAGAACAATGCTATGAACCCTGCCCTGCCCCGCCCCGTCCTGTAATTCTTTCACTCTGCAGAATGACTTAAATATTTTATTTGCCTGTGAAGCATTGTGGAAAACGTAGAGCCTCCTCAAATTGTATGCACCAGCCAGCTAGTTGACGAGGAGGATCACGGCACATGCAGCGCCAGTTCTCCACGGATGCGCTCGGTGACCACGCAGACCGCCGAAAGCCCTACACCGCAGGCCTCAGAGCCTGGGGAGGGTGTAGCTGGGCCGGACACCACTGTGGAGAGGTATGGGAAGCACTGTGGAATCCGATCATGTTGTGTGTGCTACAGATTTACCCCTCTGATAGGTGGTTAGTTAGTATGATGGTTTTGCGGCTAAAATTGTGGCACGTTCTCTGAGAGGAGGAGGAAGTTGTTCCTTCAGTCCTGTTCTGATTGTAAATCAATTTATTTTGATTGCAGTGTTGTTGAACAAACACTGCCACTTCAGAGTTGGGACACTTGAGGGTGACGCCATCCCCGTTTCAATTCCTTATTAGGAGAGGACGTGTCCCAGTTTACACTACCTTGTTTCCTATTTTCCTGCCCTGATCATCCTATAGCTGATGTTAGTTATACAACTGATTTGGACTCTCAATATCAGAGGAAACTTGTTTCATCGTCTCTGCACTTCAGTTCCCTTCACACAACGGAACAGAAATCTGATCAGGTGTAAAATTAAAACCCAATCCGATCATGGTCAGTGCAAACCAGACCTTCCTTGACTAATCTAGTCTGATCCATTGAGCTTGGGTCAGGTGGACAGGGAATACCCCACAACCTATGCCCTTGCGGGTTAACTCTTTCAGTATTCTCCTGATGATTCCATACTGGACCTCACTGTCCTGAAGTCAGCTGTGGTAAAAACAGACAGTGAATAATCAGAAGGTCAGGCAGCATCTGTGGAGAGTGAAGCAGAGTTTGACCTTTTAGTTAACTCTAGAGGCTTCCCTTCACAGACTTGTGAACTACTTTCATTCTTATTTTTAATTATTATTTTTTATTTTAAGCTCTTATTTCTGCCTCCTTTTGTTTGATATAAAGGTAGGGCCAGGTGAGAAGCAGTAATTTAGTTGGGGATTTCTTAAGGATCACAGAGTGCATTCATTTTAAATGAGAAATCCCATAACTTTGGTTGAATTCAGAATTATTAATTTTGAAAATAAAATGGATAAAAACTGTGTTTTTAAACATGGACTTTTCTCTGTCTCTTGTTAACCTGTCACCTGCTTTGGAAGTTTGCCTTCTGATAGGGATGAAAGCAAGCTGTCTCTTCCTGCTCCTGCTCCAGTGACCTCACTAGCAGCTCAAGATCATCCAATCAGCCCGTCGTCTGGCCTGTCTCCTTCCTATTATCTCTCGACTCCACCTCCTTTTCGGTACAAGTTGCATTATTAAAAGCAGCAAAAGTCTTGATTTTTGGATTTTGAATTTAAAAAGAAATGCGGGTTTCTTGGGATGCCATTTTTATTTGGCACATTCAGATCATTTGTGGTGAAAAATGCACACAGAACTGCACAGGGCCCAAACATGCTCAAATCTTTAGGATGCTTGAATCTTTCGAGAAGTGCTCCCATAAGCGAGCAGAGTTGAATGCAACTACTCAAATTATATTTTCAGCTTACCAAGATTCATTGCTGCGTCATATTAAAGCAGCAAAAAATGAACAGTTTCATTTAATCAGAATCAGGTTTATTATCACCAGCATGTGACGTGAAATTTGTTAACTTAGCAGCAGCAATTCAATGCAATACATAATCTAGCAGAGTGAAAAAAATGTATAATATTAAAATAAAAAAATAATAAATAAACAAGTTAATCAATTACAGTATACATATTTTGAATAAATTAAAACATGCAAAAACAGAAATACTGTATATTAAAAAAATGTGAGGTAGTCCAAAGATTTAATGTCCATTTAGGAATCAGATGGCAGAGGGGAAGAAGCAGTTTCTGAATCGCTGAGTGTGTGCCTTCAGGATTCTGTACCTCCTACCTGATGGTAACAGTGAGAAAAGGGCATGCCCTGGGTGCTGGAGGTCCTTAATAATGGACGCTGCCTTTCTGAGACACTGCTCCTTGAAGATGTCATGGATACTTTGTAGGCTAGTACCCCAGATGCAACTGACTAGATTTACAACCTTCTGCAGCTTCTTTTCGTCCTGTGCAGTAGCCCCTCCATAGCAGACAGTGATGCAGCCTGTCAGAATGCTCTCCACAGTACAACTATAGAAGTTTTTGAGTGTATTTGTTGACATGCTAAATCTCTTCAAACTCCTAATAAACCATAGCGGCTGTCTTGCCTTCTTTATAACTACATCGATATGTTGGGACCAGGTTAGATAGTCAGAGATCTTGATACCCAAGAACTTGAAACTGCTCACTCTCTTCACTTCTGATCCCTCTATAAGGATTGGTATGTGTTCCTTCATCTTGCCCTTTCTGAAGTCCACAATCAGCTCTTTCGTCTTACTGATGTTGTGTGCCAGGTTGTTGTTTGGACAATACCTATTGATAGTTTCATTATTCTACACAAAGTTACTGATAATGTCTCTAATATATTTTCAAAACTATAACCTTGCACCCCACATGAGGGGCAATAGTTAAAAGGTGTTTCTGAAATACCTGCAGAATGGTGACTTATAGGTGTGGCTTCTTTTGGGAGAAGGGTCTGAAACAAGCATTTCAAGTTCAAGATAGTTTTAAAAAAACAAATGATTTTGTGCTTTAACATTTGTGTTTCGAAATTGCTAGTAATTAGCATTGACTAATGGAAGTCAGAAGATAATTAACTCTTTAAAATATCCAACATGTCTCCAAAAATGCATGATTGTGGAAATTCATTCAAAATACTTCTTGAATATATAGGTTGTGTATACTATTCCTTTTTCTCTTCACCTATCCTTCATCTCTTTCTCTTCACCCCTCAGAAAGATCTGCTTGGACAACCCTTTAGATGCTTTACCCAAGTCTGCTCCTCATCCACCGCCAGTCCGCTGTGACCCAAAGGCCAATACCTACTTAGCCTCTCTTTCTGTTGTAAAGATCAGTAAAGCTAGGTAGAGCTGACCATTACCCTATAGCACATGATTTTGGGTAGAACACTGCCTTTGTAAATGAGTGCATGGTAGGATCTAGAGAACAGAGCATTTCTCAAATAATCGCACATTCTCTAAAAAGAGCAGTAGAGCTGGTGAATAGAGCAGTATTTAATTCATTGTAATGCAACATACTCTGCACAGAGCTAGCAATTCAGTTGGATCCTGAGTAACACTTTGGACCTATTTAAGTGTTATAGCGTAAAAAGCTCAACAAGCTCAATCAGCCATTAACTTGGTCTGACAAGCGACATTCCTGTGATGTTTGGTGGGCCCTTATTGACCATCCGTGAGGAATGTAGAAAGAGTCTATCATTTTTCTCACGGTGAGTGGGGGGGTGGGGGGGAGATGTTTAAAAAGGACTTGAGGGTCAATTTCTTCATCCAGAGAGTTGTGAACTTATGGAATGTGCTACTAGAGAAAGTGGTTGAGACAGATACAACAGTGATATTCAAAGGACATTTAAATAAGTTCATGGGTAAGGGGTTTTTGGAAGGATATAGGTCAAATACAGATAAATATGGGATTAGTTTGGAGTGCACTATAGATGAGTTGGATCAATGGCCCTGTTTCCATGGTCTATGACTTTGTAACAGGGCAAGCTCTTTGAAGCAGGGGTGGTAGGTAAGTGTTCAGAAAGCTTTCTATCAAGGTTAATGTGTTTACAGAATTATGTTATTTCTATCATATCAAAAGAAAGGTGTACACCTTCCAGTGTATGATTGATCTAATGAGAAGTATATTTCCATCTTTGGGTTTCTTTCTATCTTCCCCTGTTTGATATGTAAAGATTCTTCGAAGGCATGAACACGGAGGTCTCAGTGATGCCTTCAGACCCTCCGCGTATTCTGCCCAGTGCTACTGGAGACAAACAGCACTCAGTAGACTCTGGGAAGCATTCGGTGGCCATGCAGACCTGTGATGTTCTTGATGAGCCCTGTCCTGCCCCAGCGCCTGTCAGAGACACGGACCCCTCCATTATCATTTCACCTGTCTCCAAAAGGTACAGTGGATGAAGTTCAGAAGAGTGCTTGGGTACTGGGGATGTGGAGAAGGGAGAGGCGTTGCTTTCTTCTTCTGCAGAATAGAGATGGTTAACATTACAAATTAGAGCACAAGGATGCCCTCAGGATCTCAAACTTGCTCCTCCAAAGGCTGATCCACCTTTAACCTTAAATGTACATTTCCATCCAGCCACAACAAAAAATTCCCCTCCTTCCCCCTCCCTTTATTGTTCAAAAATCCATCACCTTCATTGTCAAATATATTCAAAAGCTTTGCTTTCACCTCCATTTCAGGAAGGGAGTTCCAATGACCTTACAACCCTCAGAGAGGCTTTGCCTTACCTCAGAGATAAATGGGTAACTCTCCATTATTAAACAGCAGCCCCATGTTCTTGGGTTCTCCAAAAAACGAGGGCATCCTCTCCATGCCCACCCTGCATAGAGCAAAAAGGGATTTCATAGAGTAAACGAGGAGGAGCTTTGGTATGCGGGATGGGTATTTGCAGGCATCCGGTAAATTGGAAAGAAGGAGATTTTCTGAGCACAGAAAAAGACTCTCTTTGAGGCAGTTGGAAGCTGGTCCAACTGTATTAAAGGAATTGGATAATAATGTTGCCACAAAAGGAACAGGGAAAAGGGACTAATGGACATTTCATTGTAAAGAGATGGACCTGACTCATTAAGCTAAGTGCCCTTATTTTCTACCGCATCTGTCTGATTCTGGTTTCTCGTAAAATTGAAATGTCACATGTAACTTTATCACTACAGAATCTGTAAGCCTTTTGCCTCTTTTTCTTTATTTCCCTTCTCTCTTGACCCTTCCCTCACACTCTTCCCACCCCCCCCACCACCAAACATCCCTTTCTCCATCCCTCTCGGCCACTCATTCCTCACAATTTCTAATCCCCTCTTTCCCTCCCTCACTCTCACTCTGCCTCTCCCTCCACCTCTTCCACCACACCCACACACTTGGCCTCTTAATCTATCCTTCCCCTTCTCCTCCACTCTCCCTTCCCCAAACCCTCTATCTCTTAACTGTCCTTGTTCATTCCATAACCTATCTTTTTACTGCACTCCTCAACTCTTCCCTCTCTTTCCCTCGGTGGGTCTGTCTGTCTCCTCTGTGTTTAGGACAATTGTTGGGAATCCATTGGAAGCTTTGCCCAAAGCAGCCCCGCGGGTTCCAGTTGTGAAGCGGAGCCCTTTGGCCAGGATTGCTGCCTCCACCATCACTGCTGTTCTTGCAGCTCAGGCCAGGTAGAATACAAACCATCTACAGCGAATCCCACACTCCCACAGCTCTCCTGCAGTTACTGAGTTGGTAACTCTGACTGTACTACATTCTGAGCAGTGGAAGGAATGAGATCATGCTGTGTCACTCAGACCTTGAACGGTGCTGCTGTACAATTGGATGAAGTATGATCCTTCCGTTGCTCACCTCCACCCTCTCCCAACAGAAGATATCTCCATCCCAACTTTGGACAGACCCCACAAGGGGATGTCACAGCCATTTGGGATGGAGGTATCCTCTGGACTGAAGAAGTGTTCAGCACTAATGTTTGCATGTGTGCTTCAGAGTTCTATTACAGGGTAGGGAGGTGTTATATTAATATTGGTTTTTCTTCCCTCCCCACACCGCTCAGGCAAACATGGTAGTCAGTTTTTGCAGAGCAAGCTCCCACCAGCATCGGTAGTTTCAGCAATTTTGTTTGAGGGATAAGTATGGACCCTCCCACCCCTCGTGGAGAAAGTGCCAGCTCATCTTTCCCATCACTCAGGCAGTCAGATCAGGCCTTGCATGCTGAACCAATCCAGATAACCCTGGTACTTCTGACATTGCAGAGCTCCCTCGCTGCTAGCTCAACGTGAGGCCAGACTACGTGCAGCAGTGTCTGGACTGCAACCACACAGTGCTCCACTTGGTTGTGGTTAATCCTGAGCGGAAAAATAAAATCGCTCATTTATTGCTTCAGCCCAAAATAATACAGCCTGGTTCTAAGTTCCATTTGGCAACTCTACTGAATCAGGACCAGTGCTGGGTCTCTTGGTTTTAACAATTTGGTTGAAAATGCAGGGGGCACAATGAGTGGATTTGCAGATGACACAAAAATTGATGGTATAATGGTCAGTGAAGAAAGTTGTCTGAGGTTACAGCAGAATACTGATCAACCAGGAAAGCGGGCTAAGGAATAGTGGATGGAATATAATGTAACTTGGACAAGTGGAAAGTGATCCAGTAAACCAGGTCACTATATTTGCATTAAATGGCAGGGGTTCTGGTAGTGTTGTTGAACCAAGAGATCTTGGAGTACAAATACATACAGTGGTACTAGAGAGTTGGTGAACCCTGTAGATTTTTCTCTATTTCTGAGTAAATATGACCTAAAATGTGATCAGAGCATCACGTTAGTCCTGAAGCTAGATAAAGAGAACCCAATTAAATAAATAACACAAAGGGGTATAGATAGGATGGTTGGTTACACTTTTTTTCCCCCAGGGCAAGGAGTCTAAAGCTAGAGGCATTGGTTAAGGTGAGATGTGAAAGATTTAAAGGGGATGTGAGAGCAAGGTTTTCCAAACAGGTTGGTGAATATGTGGAATGAGCTACCATTGGAGGTGGGAGAGGCAGGTATGATTACAATGTTTGTAAACATTTGGGATAGCTTTATGAAAAGGTTTGGAGGGATAAGGGCCAAACACAGGTAAGTAGAAGTAACATCTTAGGCAGCATGGACACTTTAGGCAGAAGGCCTGCTTCTGTTCTGCAGTATTAAACTCTTATTGTTCTATTACACTATGTCCCAGATCTCTTACTGAACTGCAAGAGCAGACAGATAACTTGTCACCTGTGTGAGCCAGCTGCACCGCCCCCAAAACCCACTGTAACTTTTCACTGATTTGTACAACCATCTGCCAGGAAGACAATCCCAGCTTTTTGTTAGAACCCAGCACAGTGCAAGGAGTCTCTGGTAATTTGTTTATTATTGTCTCATATATGAGGTTCAATGAAGAACTTCATTTTGGTAGGACATCTCTAAAAGAAACTGACAGGATCATTAGCATTGAATAATTCCTGCTCTGGGCTTACTGATAGTTGAAGGATGAATTTTGTTCATTTAGCTCATTACCTAGCATCCAAAGACTATTGAGATAGAGGACATAGAAAGCCTACAGCACAATACAGTCCCTTCAGCCCACAAAGCTGTGCCGAACATGTCCTTACCTTAGAAATTACCTAGGGTTACCCATAGCCCTCTATTTTTCTGAGCTCCATTTAAAAGACCCTATCGTATTCAACTCCACCACCGTTGCCGGCAGCCCATTCCACGCACTCACCACTCTCTGCGTTTTTTAAAAAAACACAACTTACCCCTGACATCTCCTCTTTACCTACTTCCAAGCACCTTAAAACTGTGCTCTCTCATGCAAGCCATTCCAGCCTTTGGAAAAAGCCTCTGACTATCCACATGATGAATGCCTTTCATCATTTTATACACCTCTATCAGGTCACCTCCCATCCTCTGTCACTGCAAGAAAAAAAGGCCGAGTTCACTCGACCTGTTCTCATAAGGCATGCTCCCCAATCCAGGCAACATCCTTGTAAGTCTCCACTGCACCCTTTCTATGGTTTCCACATCCTTCCTATAGTGAGGCGACCAGAACTGAGCACAGTACTCCAAGTGGGGTCTGATCAGGGTCCTGTATAGCTGTAACATTACCTTTCAGCTCTTGAACTCAATCCCACAATTGGTGAAGGCCAATGCACCATACGCCTTCTTAACCACAGAGTCAACCTGCACAGCAGCTTTCAGTGTCCTATGGACTCGGACCCCAAGATCCCTCTGATCCTCCACACTGCCAAGATGTCAAGGAATACCTTTGTCTTGAAACTTGGTTAGTAGACTTGGGTGAACCCTTCTATTCATAGATTTTGTGGAGTCATGGAGCTACGCTGCATGGAAACAGGCCCTTAGAACCAAGTTGTTCATGCCAGACAAATTGCTAAACTGACCTAGTCTCATTTCCCTGCATTTGGTCCATATCCCTCTAAACCTTCCCTATCAGAGCAACTCCCCAACCTCCTTTTAATCATAAAGGATTAATCGGTCTATACTACTTCCTTGGACTCTTGTCCCATACTGCCCAGAACTCTCTGTGTGGAAAGGTTGCCTTCACGTAATTTTAAATTCTACCCTCCCCCACCCTGGAACTTATTCCCTGTAGTGTTGACCTCCTCTGCTCTGGCATAAAGACTAGCCTTATCTATGTCCTTCATTATTTTATAGACACCTATAAGACACCCTTCAGCCTCCTATGATCCAGGGGAAAAAGTCCAAGCCTATCCAGCCTCTCCTTGTAACCCAAGCCCCTCCAGTCCCAGTAAAATCCTTGTAAATCTTTTCTGATCTTTTCCAGTTTATTGACATCCGATTCAAATGTGACCGTGCCAACTTCTTATAGGGCAACAACATGACGTGTCAATTCCTATACTCCGTAATCTGACATATGAAGACCAGCAGGCCAGTTGCTTTCTTCACCACCCTGTTTACCCGTGTTGCGTTTTCAAGGAACTACTGTATGTACTTGCACCCTGAGGTTTCTCTGTTCTACAACACTCGTGGGTGCTCGATCATTTACTTTGTAGGTGCTGCCCTGGTTTGTCGCAGCAAAAGCCAACACCTTCGTTTATCAGAACCAAACTTTGTTTGCCATTCCTCAGCCATCTCTCCTAGTTGATCAGAATGTTGTTAACTTTCTTCAGCGTCCACTATGCTATCAATTTTAGTGTCACCTGCAAAATTACTAATCATGCTATCTTCATTCTCATTGAAGTTGTGAATATACGTGATAAACAACAGCGTACCCAGTACTGATCCCTGCCACACACTGCTGCAGCTCCAGTCTGAAAAACACCCTTCCACCACAACCATCTGCCTCCTACCCTGAAGCAAATTTTGTATCCCAGCATTGCATTGTGATTTAAATGTTTTAACACTTAAAGAAATAAAATGCTTCTTTCCATTTTCTGTTTCATTGCGCTTTTCATATTTTCTTCTTTTCATCTTTATGCCTTGATTTTCACGGGTTTAAAATAAATGCCCTGTGCTCCAGACTGTCTGATCCTGTTGTATCTCGTTCTCTCCTGGATGCTCTGCTCATTACTCCGATTATCAAGCCTCCTGCACACTCTAAACAGCCCAAATGCTTATCCACCAGTTCTCCCTGTACACAGAAGGACAAGAGGTAAGAGAAACCCAGCACGGTGTGTGCCCACGCCGCATGATAGACTCTAGAAGCTGCATGCTGATTGTGAAGACATATTTAAGTTTTGTTAAACTTTTAAATGCTAGAGAGAATAGATCTGAGGTGAGAGTGGAAAGTTTAAAGAAGATTAACAAGGGTTAGTTTTTTTTACACAGATGCCAGGCAAGGGCTGCCAGGAGAAATGGTAGAAGCAGATATGAGAGCAGTACTTAAGAAGCATTTAAATAGACACAGGAACTGGCAGGGAATGGAAGGATGCAGACAATGTGCACTGTTAGCACTTAAAACCGCTTTTCGTAATGCTACTTACATTGAAAACACGCTGCATTTACTTAAGCACATTGTACTTAAGCACGTTTCATTCCATATCTGTACATTAACCTCTAACTTTATTTTTATAGAATTCTTTAATATTGTTGAATGTTGCAGTTTATTTTTGCATGTCATGCCAACACAAAACTGCAAATTCTTAATACAGTACAGGTTCCCCCCCCATCTGAACATAGAGCAATCCTATGAAACCGTTTGTAAACCGAATGTCGTAAAGCGAAGGAGCAATTACCATTAATTTATATGGGAAAAATTTTTGAGCGTTCCCAGACCCAAAAAATAACCTACCAAATCATACCAAATAACACATAAAACCTAAATTAACATGAACATATAGTAAAAGCAAGAATGATATGATAAATATACAGCCTATATAAAGTAGAAATATTGTATATATGGATATATGGTGCAGTTTTACTTATCAGAATTGGGAAGTCAGCAAGCCAAAATCGATTTGGAGAAAAAATTGGCATGTACGCGCCTACGCACATAAATGCATATGAACGTACACGCATGCGCGCACATCTGCCTGCACAAGGCTTCACGGTCATGGTAGTCTTTCTCGGGGTAAACACACGTTAAAAAGTGGGCGTCTTTTTTACGTGAAAGCAAAAATTCTCTTTGGTTAGCGAAAGCAGGTACTAATGTAGGTCTTTCGTAACAGCGAGCTGTTGTAAAGCAAACGCTGGAAAAACGGGGGCCACCTGTACATGTAAATGTGATGGCAAATAAACTGGATCCTTGATGTGCAAGTTCAAAATGGCATTGTGGTCAGCAGAGTCATAATGGACTGAAGGACTTGTGCCTCTGCTGGGCCGGGTTCTCTGTTCTTAAATGAATATCTCTGATTGGGTGTAAATTCTCAAGTCCCTCATCCTGTACGAGTTGGACACAGTTCAGACTGCACCCCCATTGATGGGGTGTGATCCAAACTGAACAGCATAAGGTGACCCTACACAAAATTTTCCTTTGCACCATCTCCGGTACTGAGACCACGGTCATACTTGCTTGGGACCGCTGGGCAGCCTGGGTCACGTGTGTGCCCAAAATCAGACTCCCACGACAGGTGCTGTCTTCAGAGCTGTATCACCAGAAGTGATAATCAGGACTGGGAACAGGTTCAAAGATGTGCTCGTAGCCTCACTGCGCGACACAATGACACCACTTCAACTTTACCATTCCACGCTGGGATGCTGTGTTGTACATTTTTCAGGTGCTCCAGTGTCTTCCTAGACCCAAAGGTGCTGATAGTTTAACTGTGCATTGTAAATCGCTCTGGTGATAAAAATGTGATAAAAAGGATTAGAGGGTTTGGTAGAGAAAATAAGATGGAGAAAGGGAACTGATCGTGATCTGTTGTATGCTGGCACAGCCTCAGTGGGCAGAATAGCCTGTATGTAATAATTAAATGAAAATATAATATCACTCAGAACAGAATATCACAGGACAGACCCTTTGGTCTATGATGTTGTGCCAAACTATTTAAACCAATGACTTTGAAGTACTCTAATCCAACTTCCCCGCATATTGACCGTATCCCTCCCATCTCTGTGTATTTAAGTGTCTGTCTAAGAATCTCTTAAATGCACCTATGTTGTCTGCTTTTACCACCAACCATTAGCACTGCATTTCGGATTCCTGCCATTTCCGTATTTTAAAAAAACCTTGCCTTGTGTACCTCCTTTGTACTTTCCCCTTCTCATCCTAAATATATGATACTAGACATCATCTGGTACTAGACATTTCAATTGTGGGGAAAATATACCGGCTGTCTATCTGTGCCTTGCATTATTTTATAAACTCCCATTAAATCTTCCCTCAGCTTATGCCATTCTAGAGAAAGCTGTCCCACCTTGTCCAACCTCTCCTCTTAGCACATCTTTTCCAGACCATTGACGTCAGGCTAAGTGGCCTATAATTTCCTGTCAGTGTTTCAGCCCCTAAACATTGACTGTTTACTCTTTTCCATAGATGCTGCCTGGCCTGCTAAGTTCCTCCAGCATTTTGTGTGTGTTGCTATAATTTCCTGTCTTTTGCCTCACTCTGGCCCATCTCCCTTTCATCCCTCTGCCTTCCACCTATCACAGACTTCCCCTTCATTCATTCTCAAACATAAACTGACAAGCTTCAAATGTCAAATTAGAGAAACTCTTTAGGTGCTGGAAATCCAAGCAAAACACGCAAAATGCTGGAGGAATTCAACAGGTCAGGCAGCATCTATGGGGGAGAAAGAATTATAATCGACAGTTTGGGCAAGTCCCTTCAGCAGGACTGGGCAAGTTTCATTTGCCTTTCAATTCCTGTAAAGCTGAAACAGCATCAACATAAAATGCTTTCTCTGTGTTTTCTGTCCAGGTGTTCAATATTCATTGCAACTTGCTAAAGAATGATTTGAAGGTTTACAATTAGCCAAATGCTGTAGACAACAACTGAAATAACGTAATTTTATTATGTGTTTTTTGTAGTTAGTGTTTGTGCTTTGTCTGCATGTATGTCCACGTGTACTTTTGCAAATTAATTCCCCTAAAACATCCAACTCCATCTGATTTTATGACCCCATGTTAGCTTACAAAAACCAAATTCCTATTTGAGATTAATCAGGAGTACTGATTAATACTTGGAGCAGCTGAGCAGTGCAGTGTTACTGCATTAAATGGATGCTTATGCAATGGAGATTTTTAGTTTATTTAGCAGAGAGCAGGTGCACAAACATAATTGGGCCCCTTACAGCCCTGACAAGAGACACCACATGACATGAGCTAAGGAGAGAGAGATATGCCACTGCCTAATCTCAATCTTTTTATCATTCCTTCAGGGAAAAATAAGGTTGCCTTCTGAAAACTTCAGGAAATTGCACAATAGGGAATGGAGTACCCATTTCATTTTTTCATCACTTATACAGTACACACAGATCCTGAATGAGGCAGAGGATGACTAATATTAGACAGGCACCCTTAGCAGGTCATGCAGCATCTGTGGAAAGACAATGAGAAAGTTTCAGGTTGCAGACTCGTACAGCAGCAAAATAGGCTCTTCAGCCAAACTTATCCTTGCCGATCAAGATATCCCATCTAAGCTAGTTGCATTTGTCCCATTATCTTCTAAATATTTCTGACCGATGTACCTGTCCTATAAAAGTTGTTTTTGTACCTACCTCAACCACTTCCTCTGTGGTGGTTGCACTAACAAACCACCTTTGTGTTCAAGTGTAAAAGTTACTCCTCGAGTTCCTATTAAATCTTTCCTCTCTTACCTTAAAGATATGCTTTTAACCTCTTGATTACCCAACCCTGCGAAGAGGACAGTCTATTCACCCCTCATGATTTTATACATGCCTGTAAGATCACCTCTCAAACTTTAAGAAAATAACGTCCTAGCCAATCCTTTTGTTGGAATCGGCCATGTGATGAAGCGTTCCTCCTGAAATCTTCCCTTTGTGTTTCTCTCCGCACTGATGCTACCTGACTTGCTGAGTATTTCCCGACATTGTACGTACTAAGTTCAGAAATTTAGCACCTGCAGTCCTTTGATCTTGTGCACCCCACTTAGTTCCAAGTTTGGATATGAGCCATCTGAAATGGAAATTCGAGTGGGATCATACAAACTTGAGCCTCTGTTCAGTTCGAATTATAGGCATTTATGTTAGAGAAGGGTTAGTAGTTTGTAACCAAGTACTAGCTTAAAAAAAATTTACGAGATGACGGTACCTCTTGGTCAGCATGGACTTCGTGGGCCGAAAGGTCTGGTGCTCTGCTGCGTTACTGTATGAGGAGGAGGCTGCCTTCATCCCCTTGTGTCTGTGCTTGCAAATCCGATCTGATTCTTTTAGTGCCTGCAGAAAATAGCCAGCTTATTATAGAATATAGAAATCCTATAGCACAATGCAGGCTCTTTGGCCCACAATGCTTTGCCGATTATGTCCTTACCTATTGTTACCCATAGCCCTTTATGTTTCTGAGGTCCATGTACCTATCTAAGAGTTTCTTAAAAGACCCTATCGTATCCGCCTCTAGCACAGTCGCTGGCAGCCTATTTCACACACTCACCACTCTCTGCGTTTTAAAAAAAAAACTTACTCCTCTGTACCTACTTCCAAGCACCTTAAAATTGTGCCCTCTCATATTAGCCATTTCAGCCCTGGGAAAAAGCCTTTGACTATCCACACGATCAATGCCTCTTATCATCTTATACACTCCTATCAGGTCACCTCTCATCCTCCGTCGCTCCAAGGAGAAAAGGGCGAGCTCACACAACCTATTCTCATAAGGCATGCTCCCCAATCCAGGCAACATCCTTATAAATCTCCTCTGCACCCTTTCTATGGATTCCACATCAATCCTGTAGTGAGACAACCAGAACTGAGCGCAATACTTCAAGTGGGGTCTGCTCAGAGTCTTATATAGCTGTAACATTACCTCTTGGCTCCTAAACTCAATGCCACGATTGATAAAGGCCAATGCACTGTATACTTTCTTAACCACAGAGTCAACCTGTGTCCCTCTGATCCTCTACACTGCCAAGAGACTTATCATTAATACTGTATTTTGCCATAATATTTGACCTACCAAAATGAACCACCTCACACTTATCTAGGTTGAACTCCACCTACCACTTCTCAGCCCAGTTTCGCATCCTCTCAATGTCCCGCTGTAACCTCTAACAACCTTCCACACTATTCACAACACCCCGAACCTTTGTATTATCAGCAAATTTACTAACCCATCGCTCCACTTTCTCATTCAGGTCATTTATAAAAACCTTTAAGAGAAGGGGTCCCAGAACAGATCCCTGAGGCACTCTGCTGGTCATCAACCTCCATGCAGAATATGACCCGTCTACAACCACTCTTTGTCTTCTGTGGACAAGCCAATTCTGAACCTACAAAGCAATGTCCCCTTGGATCCCATGCCTCCTTACTTTCTCAATAAGCCTTGCATGGGGTACCTTATCAAATGCCTTGCTGAAATCCATATACACCACATCTACTGCTCTACCTTCATCAATGTGTAGTCACATCCTCAGAAAATTCAATCAGGCCTGTAACAGCACGACCTGCCCTTGACAAAGCCATCAAAGTCATGCTGAGGGCATAGATACCAGGGGAATAAATGCTCTGCAAATCAACTTTTGCAACAGTAAAACAACATTACAAGCATAACAACATACATTATATAACCTGAAATCAACATAAATGATACATAACTTGAATGACAGAATAAACAAGTTGAGAGGAATATAGCCTGAAGATGAATTAGTTTTACAGGCTGGTTCAAGAACCTGATGGTAGTGTTCTTGAGATATGAATCTTCAGATAGCAATGGCTTGGGCTGGATGTTGCAGGTTCCTGATGATGGATGTTAACTTCCCGAGACATCACCACTTGTAGATACCCCCGAATGTGAGGTAAGCTGGAACCAGCCGAGTCCGCCAGTCTTTGAAGACTCTTGCGTTTCTATGCATTGGAGTTTCCGTACCAGGCTGTGATGCAACCAGTCAAAATCTTTTCCACTCTTTTTTTAAAAAAAAGTTTTCAATGGCATGCCACATCTCTTATGGGAAATATGACATCTTCGCCATTTTTTTCTTTATTCCAGATCTTTCTATAAACTCTGTGGTGACAGTTGACTGGCACTTTATTCAAACATATTGTTATTTTTCTATCCAGTCCCATGTTCTCATCAGTTAAAGTTTGATGACAGACCATGAAATAATCTTGTAAATATTGTGCAGTTGTTGAGCACCATTCCTGCAAAATTGGCTGTGAATTTTGTGTTGTGCACAACAGGTCAGATTTGAGTTGACACATTCCTGTGATGTCCTGCAATGGGATTTAGTGTCCTTGTTCATGGTCCTTTTTTTGGAGATGAACTTCGTAAGCACTTGTAAATCTGCTTTCTGCTCTTTATAGGAACAGGATGAAATTTCCAAATCTCTCAGTAATGGATTATGTTTATGCCAGGAGTCCTTTTATGTAGCGGATGTCTGTTGGCTGAGTGGTTGGTGGCCTTCAAACATCTTTCTCATAATTTAAAAAGGGGATATACCAGAGCTAAGACAATGGTGTGTGTAGAGTGATTCCAGCTTACTTCTGGGCAACTTCTGGGCAACTTAAGTATACAGTTAATTGCTAGAGTCCTAAATAACGGGGTGAATCTTACGGATTCGCAGCAGATTTCTCCAAGCAAGGGAATGGAGGCTGGAAGACCTCTAACTGCAAGTGTGGGTCCCTTAATTCTGTCACCTTGCACTGAGCAGTAGCTAGAGATTCTCACAGCAGGTGACATGGGAATTCAGTTCAGAATAAATCTGTTGTTTTACTGATTATTTAAGTCAAGTCAAAAATATTGTAACGTATACAGGTATAGTGAGATACAGGTACAATGAAAGATTTGTTTGCAGCTGCATTACAGCCACAGAGGTTCAGAGAATGGTGCACAGAAAGCAATGTGCATGTAACTTGTAGATGACAATGAAGCAAGAAAAACTGCAAAGCAAGATGCTAGTGCAAAAACAAAACGCAATCAGGGACAAGTCCATGGCAGTGCATGAAATGGTCTGTCAAATTCCGTTCCTTAAGTAGAATTAGTTTTTTGCGGGTTGTTTCAAGGTTGTTGTAGGAAGATTCTTGAACATGGCAAGGTGGGTCTTCAGACTTCTGTGTCTCCTACCCAACAGTAGCAGCAAGAATAGTGCATGACCCAGATGGTGGGGATCCTTAATAACAAATGCCACCTTATGCTTTTAATAGAGGGAAGGGCTGCATGTTTGATAGACCAGGCTGTGTCCACTGCACTCTACAGTACTTTGCAGTTCTTGCGCATTGGACCTGGCGTTAGTAACTGCCAGAGATCCATTATTACTTCCTGAGCTCAGATGTTTTGGGGTTTAAAAAGGAAGAGTAATTCTAAAAAGCCTGTATTTTTGACCTTTCTTTTGTACTCGTTCCCTGTCTTTCCTTTTTCCTCAGAATTTACATACAGTAATTTTGCTTCCTTGTCAGGAAGTTCTGCTCACAAATACTTAGTGTTTGCTCCTTCAGAGTTTGGGTGACATTTCTTAATTTTTCTCTCCGGTGGTCAGCAGAAGATTTAGGATTGGACTGTCTGGAAAGTATGTATCTGGTAGACCTATGGCAGGGTCACAAAACTCTTGGCCAGATCTGTCTTTTGTTCTGAAGTCACCACCAGCACTGCATCTGTCTGTATTGCTCCATGATGGCCTCTTGTAGATCGCAGAATAACAAAGTGTATTCGTGCATTGTTGCATCAGGAAGGCTAATGGTATCATCAACAAAGCCTGTCACCTTGGCCATTCCCTTTGTCTCTTCTACCTTCTGGTACAAGATACAGAAACTTGAAAGCTCAGATATCTGGACTTAAGAATTGCTCCTTCCCCATCCTCTTAGACCTCTGAACCCTTTTCACATCTCCCTCCTGGTAGTGCTGCCATATTTTCAAAACTTTAATTCTTCCTCTCTCTGTTATTGTCATTTTAAGTTTCTTTTTGCACTATTTCAGCTTTCTCTCAAACCTTGCACCAATCTGTTACTTTGCATTCATCGCTCCATTTATTGGTGTATTTGCTGTTACCAGATATACTGTTTACTCTTTGGGTTTCACACAAGCAAGGAATTTCTTTGCACCTTGGTGTCTAGATGAAATGATGTGAAGGTCATTGTGCAGAAAGAGGCATCTTCCTCCTAATGGCCTACAGATTCTCACTTTTCAAATATATCCAGGTGGTTTTTGATGCATTTTTTCATCTGCTTCTAAACAGGGAAGCAGTGGGGTAGATGGAGGGGCCAGCCAGTGGCCAATAGGAGAGGACATCTGTTTAAGAGGAATGCAGGAAATTCTGGGAGAGATGTCAGAGATATTCATGATAGCTGCCCTGGAACACACTACCTGGAGTGGTGGTAGAGTCTCATATAGCAGTGAGATTTAAGTGATTCCTCTTTAGGGATGTGGATGTAGCAAAAGTATATGATAAAGGACTGTATAAGAGAGAAAGTTTAGCTTGATCATGATGTAGCTTTATATCGGTCAGTATTGTGGGTTGAAGGATCTGTACTGTGTTCAGTGCATTAAGATATTGGATTCAGATCAGTTATTGTCCTGTACACCAGGGCTGCAATGAAATTCCTTCCTCCCATGAAGCTGTAATAATAAATAAAGCTTCAGTCACTGTGTAATAATGTTTTCATGTTACTTTAAGTTTGTGAGATCTCTCATGTTAAATTGCTCCTTCCTTGGCAGCCAAGCCTGCACTTCCCAGACACTGGAATTCTCTCCCTAAACATTTCCTCCCCATTTAAGTCACACTCCTCTTTACCAGACGCTTCTTAAAAGCCACCTTTCAGTGCCAATTGTCTGGCTTTCACTGGCTGATGTTTCAAACAGTTGGTGTTTCACAACCTAAGCGATATTTAGACCGGGACGGCTGTTGAGGGGAGGACGATTCCCTGTGAGCTTGTTCAACTGATACTGAGAGTACGGAGTAAAGTTGGATGCTGGGATTTAATATCTCACTGGGTGTCTGATTCATCACATGTAATAAAAGCAAGCATTCTGCCTTCTACAGCATAATGCTGGACCCTTTTGTAATATAATCAAGCAGAATATTTATTGTGCAGGTCTGCTCATTATAAAGCAGTGTGGTGTTGTAAGGCGCCTTGTGTATTGGTGCTTACTAATTGACATACTACAGTTCACTGCAGTACACTGACTTCCATTGATAAGAGGTCCTGGGAAGTTATTAGTGGTGAAGGATTGAAGTATCTGTTTAGGAGCTTTGTTCAAACATTACACACCTCAAATATTTGTTTTAGCAGAGCCTGTCACCCATATATCTTGGTTCTTTTGGAGGTATGTTGCAAGAAACAAGATGGCTGTTGTAAAGAAATGATTTGCTAGGCTGTATTAATAACTTTCCTCCTGGGTTTAACACCAGATCCAGCTGCAGATATTAATTGGCTGCAACTTGCAAAGGATTGTTTAAAATTAAACACTGATTTAATGATTTGATTACATTTTCTCATTAATAGGTGTCAAAAGAGTGGCATATTTTGGAAGATGATGATGTATGATGTAAATATGTGGCTATTTTCCTCGTTTATTCTCTCGACTGAAGTAGTGTCTGATCTTACACTACATTCACTTGGATGACATATGCTTTCTCACTGTCTCTCACTCTCCACTCAGTCTTCTGTATCTCACTCTCTGGCTCTTTGTCTCTGATTATTCCTGTTTTCTCCCTTGTCAATTATACTCCTGGGCATCCACGGATAATTTGATGTACTGTTCTTCTCATACATACAGTGCAAATCATTGATACTGGGTTTAATTTCTTCATTGCCAGAGGTTCCAAGGTCATTTGCCCTAGGCCCATAGCACTGTTCAAGTTAAACTCAGTTTAAAAAGCTGTGGATTTTCCAGTGCAGTTAGCAGATATTAGATTACAAAATAAAACACCAGGAGGTGGAATTCTTTCAGACGAGAGGCATTATGGTTCTGTGGATTGTAATTCACTTCCAGAATACAGCTCTGTATAAACCAATTGATCTGAATTTCAACGGCAAAATGCAGCAGATGTAGATGCTTAACGTGTGCTGCCACAGAAGAATTTCAATCCCCAGTAACTTTCTGTACTTGGAGGTTTTTTGCTGGTACCTGATGTTTCTTTGTATGATTGAACTCAGATGTAGCACAACAAAAGGCTATCCTGGGTTAATGCTGATTTAAAAAATATTACTTATATTCTGATATTAAATATTATTTGTTAGTTTATTAGTGTCAAATCTACCAATGTACAATGAAAGTGTTTTGCTTGTCATCCAGAGAGATCATGCTATACACAAGTACGTCAGGGCAGTGAAAAGCAAGCAGAATATAGTGTAGTTGCGGAGAAAGTGCAGGCAGACAAATGAAGTGCCAGAGCCACAATGAGTTAGATTAGGAGGTCAAGATTTCACGTTCATCTTTTAATGTACGAGGACTGTTCCAGAGCAATAATATTAATAAGTAAATAAACTACAAGTATTTAGAACATTAGTTGTAGAGTCCTTAAAAGTGAGCCAATAGATTGTGGAATCGTTTGAGTGTTGGGGAGAGTGAAGTTGGGTCAAGTACCTGATAGTTGAGGGGTAGTAACTCTTCTGGAACCTGGTGGTGTGGGACTTGAGGCCCACACTCGTCATTTCTGATGGCGACAGTGAGAAGAGAGCATGGCCTGAATGGTGGGGGTCCTTGATGATGGCAGCTGCTTTCCTGTGACAGCACTCCTTGTGTATGTGCTCAGTGGTTTACCTGTGATGGACTGGGCTGTATCCACTACCTATTGTAGGCTTTTCCATTCAAGGGCATTGGTGTTTACAAACCAGACAGCGATGTCACCAGTCGGTATACTCCCCACCTTGCATCTATAGAAGTTAGTCAGAGTTTTAGATAACGTGCCATTTCTTTGCAAACTTCTAAGAAAATAAAGGTTCTGCTGTGCCTTCCTTGTAATGGCATTTATGTGATCGACTCAGGACAGACCCTCTGAAATGATAGCACTTGGACGTCCAGCTTCCTCCATAATCAGCTGTTTAGTTTTGCTGGCACTGAATGAGATGTAGTTGTTGCACAACTCAGTCGATTTTCAGTCTTCTTCCTATAGGCTGACTCTTCACCACTTTTGATAAGGCCGACAGCAGTGGTACTGTGAACAAACGTAAATATGGCATTGGAGCTGTGCTTGGCCTCACAGTCATCAGTGTACAAGTAGAGCAGGAGACCAAGCACACAGCCTTGTACAGCTGTGCTGATGGAGACTGTGGCGGGGATGCCAGTCTGAACTGTTTGGGTATTGCAAGTGAGAAAATCAAGGATCCATTTGCACAAGGGGCTTCTGACGCTTGCATCTTGGAGGTTATTGATTAGTTTTGTTGGGATGAAAGTGTTTAATGCAGATCTGTAGTCAATGAAGAGCATCCTGATGTTTGTTCCAGGGTTGAGTGAATAACCAATGAAATAGCATCTGCTGTTGACCTGCTTTGCCGGTAGGCATAGTGGAGTGGATCCAAGTCGCTCCTCAGGCAGGAGTTGAAATGTTTCATCTCCAACCTCTTAAAGCACAGTTGATGTAAGTGCTGCTGGACGATAGTCACTGAGGCAGTTTACCACATTGTTTTTGGGCACCAGTGTAATTGAAGCCAGTTTGAAGCAGGTGGGTAGCTCAGACTGCTTCTTGTGTGCATCTGCGGGAGACACTGGTCAGTTCTGTGAAAA
Source organism: Hemitrygon akajei (assembly GCF_048418815.1). Classification (NCBI taxonomy): domain Eukaryota; kingdom Metazoa; phylum Chordata; class Chondrichthyes; order Myliobatiformes; family Dasyatidae; genus Hemitrygon; species Hemitrygon akajei. Next base: position 41,521,785 of record NC_133127.1, on the reverse strand, counting down.
GCTAATTGCACTGTTAGATTCACAGAAAAGTTTAGTAAGTCTTGAAACTTAAAGGTCTGTGTGGGAATTTCTACTTCTGTAGGAAGCTGATGACTGTGCTTAGTCAGTACTGTGGGAGTGATTTTGAAGGAACTGAGAATCTATTTCTCCTATTCCCTTACAGTGGAGAGCAGCCTGAGCTTCTACAACCCATTGGCCCGGCAACAGCCTCTGTCAAGCCCATGTCAAAGCCCAGTGGAGTCTGCCGCACCTCCCCTGCTGCTGCTGGATCTGGCCCAACCTTCAAGCCCTTGGGAGTCCCAGGTGCAGCCAAGACAACTGTTTGGCAACCTGGAAACTCAGCAGGTAAAACATGTTCCACCTTGTTGTAAAACTACTTATAAGCACGAATCTCAAACATTGTACAATAGTTTTCAAAAACTTATGACATCTAAAGTGTTTTCTAGTTTGTGAGGTAGTTCGTAGAGTTGTAGAACACTGCAGCTCAAAAAGAGGCCACTTGGCCCTTGTAATCCATGCAGAACTATTATTCTTCTAGTCCCATTAACCTGCACCAGGACCATTGCCCTCCACTCATGTACCTATCCAAATTTCTCTTAAACATTGAAATCAAACCTGGATCTACCACTTCTGCTGGAAGCTTGTTCCACACACTCATCACAATCTGAGTGAAAAAAGTTCCCTTAAACATGTCACCTTTCACCATTAATCCATGACCTCTAGTTCTAGTCTCATCCAACCTCAGCAGAGAAGCCTGCTTGCATTTAACCTATCTATTACCCCTCATAATTTTGTATACCTCATTCTCCTTTGCTCTATGGAATAAAGTCCTAACCCTTTCAAACTTGCCCTATATCTCAGGTCCTCAAGTCAAGCATCTTCCTTGATCATTATCTTTGTTCACTTTCAATCTTATTTATGTCTCTCCTATAGATAGGCCCTTATCTAAGAAAAGATGTGCTGACATTGATGAGAGTCTGGAGGAGGTTAACAAGAATAATTCTGGGAATGAAAGGGTTAACATACGAGGAGCATTTGATGGCTCTGGGCCTGTACTTGCTGGAGTTTAGAAGAATGAGGAAGGATTTTGTTAAACCTATTGAATATTAAAAGGCCTAGATAGAGTGGATACAGCCTTTTGGGCAGAGGGCACAGTCTCAGAATAGAAGGACATCAATTTAGAACAAAGATGAGGAGGAATTTCTTTAGCCAAAGGATAGTGAATCTGTGGAATTCATTGCCACGGATGGTTGTTGAAGGGAAGTCACTGAGTACATTTAAAGTGGAGATTGATAGGTTCTTGATTTGCTCAGGTGTCTGTGGTTATGGGGACAAGGCAGGAGAATGGAGTTGAAAAGGATAATAATTCAGCAGACTCGATGGGCTGATTGACCTAATTCTGTTCCCATGTCTCATGGTCTTATGGTAGGTGACCAGAACTGCACACAATACTCCCAATTTGTGCCTCACCAATGTCTTATACAGCTTCAACATAACATCCCAACTCCTGTATACTGTTGTTTGGTTTCTGAAGGCCATGTGCCAAAAGCTCTCTTTGCAACCTTATCTAACTATGACACCACTTTCAGAGAATTATGTTCCCAGAACACTCTCTTCTTCTGCTCTTGGCAGTGCCCTACCAATCACAGTGTAAGTCCTACTCTAGCGTGTCCTCCTGAATTGCAACACTTCACACTTGTCTGCATTAAATCCACTGCCATTTAAACTCAGTAAATATAGTTTATTGGAACAGAGAACAGTACAGCACAGGAATAGGCCTTTTACCACACAATGTTGTGCCAAACTATTTAAAAGCCTAAATAAACTAATACTTCCTGGCTGTATAATGTCCATATCCCTCCATTCTTTACACATCCACGTGCTTATTTAAGAGCTTCTACAATGGCTGTATTATTTTTGCCTCCATCAACATCCAGGCTCCCTCCACACTCTGTGTAAAAGTTTGTTCTACACATCTCCTTTGAACATTTTCCCTTTTAACCTTAATTGAGAGCCACTAGATTTCCATCCTGGGGAAAAAAGATTCTGGCTGTCTAACCATGCCTCACATAATTTTATAAACCTCAGTCAAATCTCTCCTTATAACATATACCTTTTAATCCAGGCAGCAATATGGGGCTACCAAGCAAGGTTTCTGCATTGAATCTCTGGAGTGGGAATTGACCCAACAATCTTTGGACTCAGAGCTGAGAGTGCCACTCATTGTACTATGGCTGATGCTGTTTGGGGTAGCCTCTGTTGATGCAGTTCAATTGCACTCTCATGTGAGATGAGGAAATAGTTAATTAACCAAGCTTATCCAGAGAATAGAGCAATGAAGGAAAGAGTGAATAAAACACAAGCTAGAAGTCTGAAATAACATTAAAATACAGGAAATACTCAGCTGCACTTGAGGGAAGAGAAGCATTGCTTCAACTTCCCGTGGTAGCCCCAGTTTTATCCCCTCAGAGTCTTCCCACCATGCCTGCAGCTTAAAGGCTTTGTTTTGTCTCCTTCTCCTCCTCCTCCCTCACCACCATTCAGGGCCCCAAACAGTCCTTCCGGGTGAGCAGGGTAGATCGGGAGACCGCTTCGCTGAGCGCCTATGCTCTGTGCACCAGAAAAAGTGGGATCTTCCAGAGGCCACCCATTCCCATTCCAACATTTCAGTCCATGGCTGCCTCCACTGCTGCGATGAGGCCCCTCAGGTTGCAGGAGCTGCACCTTGAGTTCTGTCTGGGTAGCCTTCAACCTGATGGAATGAACATTGGTTTCTTGAACTTCCAATAATGCCCCCCACCCCTCTCCTTCACTAGTCCCCATTCCCATTTCCCTCTCTCACCTTATCTCCTTACGTGTCCATCACCTCCCTCTGGTGCTACCCCTCCCCCTTTCCCTTTCTTCCATGTCTTTCTCCTCTCTAATCAGATTCCCCCTTCTCCAGCCCTTTTTCTCTTTCACCAATCAACTTCCCAGCTCTTTACTTCACCCCTCCCCCTCTCGCAGTTTCACCTATTACCTACTACCTTGTACTTCTTCCTACCCTACTCCCACCTCATCAGCAACACGAGTGAATCTGCAGATGCTGGAAATAAATAAAAAAAACATGAAATGCTGGCAGAACTCAGCAGGCCAGACAGCATCTATGGGAGGAGGTAATAACGACGTTTCGGGCCGAAACCCTTCATCCCACCTCATCATTTTTTTTTCTCCAGTCCTGATGAAGGGTCTTGGCCAGAAACATCGATTGTTCCCTCTTTTCCATAGACGCTCTCTGGCCTGCTGAGTTCCTTCAGCATTTTGTGTGTGTTGCTTGGATTTTCAGCAGCTGCAGATTTTCTCTTGTTTGTTCTGTCTCCTTCCAGTTCTGACAAAGGACCTTCAACCCTTAAATATTGACTTTGTCTCTTCCCAGAGATCCGGCCTAAAGTGTGGAGTATTTCAAAGTAAAGTCCAGTTTAATGTCATATGTACACGCACAGCTGCAATGGTAAACTACTTGCAGCAGCATCGCAGGCACGTAACATTAGATACTCAACATTCATAAGAACATAAGAGATAGGAGCAGGAGTAGGCCAATCGGCCCCTCAAGCCTGCTTCACCATTCAACAAGATCATGGCTGATCCAATCTTAACTCTAGTTTTCACCGAATCCCACAAGGCAACAGTGCCAACCAACAGGGCACCATGCCGCCCATTTTATTTTATTATTCATCCCGCCCAAACCCATGTGATCACCCGGGGGGGGGGAAAAACCGAGTTGCCAATTGAGGAGAAAAAATCTGGAAAATTCCTCTCTGACCCATCCAGGCTATCGAAAACTGGTCCAGGAGATCACATGGCTGATCTAAACCTAGCCTCATGTCCACTTACCTGCTCGCTCACCATATCCCCTAATACCATTTTTATCCAGGAAAATGTCTATCTCCATTTTGAATTTATCGAGTGTAGTAGCTTCCACAGCTCTCTGGGGCAGTAAATTCCACAGCCCCACTACCCTCTGAGTGAAGAAATTTCTCCGCATCTCATTCATGAGATAAATATGAATTACGCAAGGAAGAATACAATTAGAAGATAAAAAAGTTCATTATAGTGCAAAATAGTGGAAGAGTTGAGGTGGTAATTAGATCTGTGTGGGTCAGTTCAAGAACTGAATAACTTAAGAGAAGTTGCTACTCTTGAACCTGGTAGAGTGAGACTTCAGGCTTCAGAACATCATGCTGGATGGCAGCTACAAGAAGATGGCATGGCCTGAATGCTGGAGATCTTAGATATGTTAGATGTTTCCTTGAGGCAGCACTTCATGTAGATACTTCTGACGGTAGGGAGGGATACACCCGTGATATATTGGGCTGATCCCAGTACTCTCTGCAGCTTCTTATTTCTTACACTTCTGAGATGCCTTGCCAGACCATGATGCAGCTGGTCAGGATACTTTCAGCAGTACATCTGTAGAGGTTTGTTAGAGCATTCATTGACATGCCAAACCTCCTTACCTTCTAAGAAAGTATTTCTGCATTTTCTGTCTTTATTGATGAAGGCAAATGGGTAGGACTGTGAGAGCGAAGCAAGGATTAACTTGATGCTCTTGAAATCATTATGCATTTGGACATTGGACTGTTATGAAGTGTGTTCTTTCTGATGGTTGTTCTAATGGAATATCAGAGTTTTAATGGAAGCCTCAAATTGAACTCTTGTAATTTGTGTTATTACTAGAATCGTCAGGTAGTGAACAACATTTACAACCATGTTAATTATGACTGCATAATTAGCAAGATTCTTTATCAATAACTGAAAATATATTACAACTAACATAATGCTGATTTTTGAATAGACTGCACTGTGAGCAAACAGATGCTAAGGTTTACTTGCTGATCATTTGGCAGGCTTGGACTCTCAAGAAAATTCTTAGTTTCAGTACAAACTGTTCTTAAAACTACAGGAACGGCAAAACAATACTTTATTTTTGAACAACTCTTTCTCCACAAAGTGTCCATTGATTGCCTTGGCAATTTGAGAATCTTTTAATTTGGAACAGGAATGAAAGGACTTGGTCCCCATCCTTAATAGCCTGGAACTGAGTGTCCACACCATTTCAAAGCATTGACGATTCAATCATGGCTGTGGGTCCAGAGTTGTGCATAAGCAAGATGGGACAAGGTTTGACAGATTTTCTTCTAGAAAGGTCATTGATCATCCAGATTGAGCAAGCATCCAGTAGTTTCATCATCTCGAAATAACAGAGACATACAGTACAGAAACAGGTCCTTCAGCCCAGCGACTGTCAACGAGCCATTTCCATAAATCCCCCACACTGAAAAATGTAGCTTCCAAATTATCACATGTTTATTGTTTATTAAGATGCTGTGAGGCTCACTGACCTATAATTACCTGGATTATCTCAAATTCCATTCTTTAACAAAGGCACAACATTCTCCAGTCCTCCGGGAATTCGCCTATTACCAGTGAGGATACAATGTTCCCGCTCTAAGCCCCAGAAATCTCCTCACTTGCTTCTTTCAATATTCTGGGATATATGTCATCAGGCCTTGGGGACTCATTCACCTCAATACATGGTGATTCTGAACTCCGATCAGCTTGTCTTTAAACAACTGCTGGCATGTTAGCTGTGAACGTGTCTGACAGCAGCTCCTCCCAGTCAATGCCCCTTATCTTATCCTATCATAATTTGCCATACCTCAGTTTAGTAGCTTTTTGCAAGATCCAATTTTTTTTTTTGCTCATAATTATCTTAAAACACAATGGTCTGTCCAGTGCTTTACTGATCTCTGTTTTATTTGGCAACAAATTGGACTTTGAGAAGTCTGTGAAGATTACCGCACAGAAATGGGCCATTTCAAATCAATCAAAAATCAAATCAAATCGTTTAATTATCATTCAAGCCAAACATGGATACAGCTGAATGAGACAGCATTCCTCTGGGGCCAAGGTGCAAAACAGTCAAAAACTTTGCCCAAGATCTATGGTGCAGGGCAGAATGGTTTACACTGACACTAAAAATCGGGTGGATTGTGCTCACTTCTGTGGAGGGTTTCTCTGGCCAGTGTGCATGTCAGCATGTATAGCACCTGCTGTCTGCCTGTACATGGGACCTGTTCATCTGTACACTATAGCCAAGAAGTACAGAAAATGCTGCAGGTTAGACAGTTCTGCATCCCATTATCTTGCTGCAACCAGACGCAGTACCAAGTCTGGGGGCTTTTTAGAACATAATGAGCCAAATGACTTGACGCACCTTCAATCTGGTGCTGAATTATAGGAAAGATGTTAACAAAACAGAGAGAGTACAGAGAAGATTTACTAGAATGTTACCTGGGTTTCAGCACCGAAGTTACAGGGAAAGGTTGAACAAGTTAGGTCTTTATTTTTGGAGCTTAGAAGGTTGAGGGGGGACTTGATAGAGGTATTTAAAATTATGAGGGGGATAGATAGAGTTGACGTGGATAGGCTTTTTCCATTGAGAGTAGGGGAGATTCAACAAGAGGACATGAGTTGAGAGTTAGGGGGCAAAAGTTTAAGGGTAACACGAGGGGGAATTTCTTTACTCAGAGAGTGGTAGTTGTGTGGAACGAGCTTCCAGTAGAAGTGGTAGAGGCAGGTTCGGTATTGTCATTTAAAGTAAAATTGGATAGGTATATGGACAGGAAAGGAATGGAAGGTTATGGGCTGAGTGCGGGTCAGTGGGACTAGGTGAGAATAAGCGTTCGGCGCGGACTGGAAGGGCCGAGATGGCCTGTTTCCGTGCTGTTATGGTTATATGACTGGCAAATTTAATGCAGGCTCATTAATATGAATGAAGTTGCGTTTCCTTACAAAGGAATGGAGTTTATTTCAATAAATTTTCATAACAGATACCGTTCTATATTTAAATAAATTAACATACTTAATTGCTTCTGCTGACAGTGAAGGTTGGAAACTGTGGGAGAAACCTTTGGCAGCTAATAACCTGTGGATCCATAGTTTCCACTGTTTGAAACTAAGTCAGTTCACTGAGTAGTCACTGCAGCAAGACCAGAACTACACTGGAAAAAATTCACAGGGCTTCCTTTATTACAAGTTTGACATCTATAGGCAGACACTTATCCTGGATCAAATGCTCCTCACTCCAAAATTTCCATTGTTCTTGTACCATTTCTTATATCCTATCATTCCCCGTTATCTCTGTAAAGAAAAATTATTTAAAAATTCTTTTTGTTCTTTCCTGGTTCAGATCTGGGCATTCGCAAACAAACAAGACAACACGTGTGTTCAAGGTGTCAGGAATACTTTTTATTAGAACTAGCACAAATGTAATACAGAAAGAAAGAAACGAATCTCCTCAGTGGTAGCAGTACAAAAATCAAAATAACACATCTTCTAAATGAGCTGATCTACGGTATGCCAACAGACTTTCATGCAGCCTCTCTGTCTGTCTGTCTTTCTCTGGCAATGTCCAAGTCTGACTTGACATACCTTGGCTCTCTCAAAGTACTGTTCCCTATGTCCGCACTAGCCACCTGCCGTAGTCTAGCCTTGGGCAAAATTCTCTCTGCCTGCACCAAGAAGGTGCTTCTTTTTTACCCTTGAAAACTTCTTACACTGGTACACCTGCAAAATGACCTCTGCTTCCCATGAAAAGCAGGTTTTTCACCATCTTCCACTATTATGGCCGTAGACTTACGCCCTCAAAACGTTGCTGTGGTTCTTTTGCACTCTATCAAAACAACCCAACTCCAACCTAACACCAGCTTCCACTTTGTTTCACGTACCAAGGAGGAACCATGTTTAACTTTTTTTCTTACAATCTCTTCCCTACTTGTACTGTCTGTATGTAGAGTGAGGTAATCCTCTTGCACTGGCATATAACATAGATCAGTACGTCACAGGAACCAGCCTTTTGGCCGATGATGTTATGGCAGACAAATAAGTTAGTGATCAAGTACCCAACTAAACTCATCCCTTCTGCCTACACAAAATCCATATTGTTCCATTTCCTACACTTTCATGCGGCAGAGGAACACAGTGACCGCATTATTAGGTAAAGGAGGTAACTAATGAAGTTTTTTGTTTTATTTTGACTAATATCATCACATTATCTCCACATCTAAAGTTCCCCTATCTTGCCATCCTTATTCTTCCATCTTACTGGAACATGTGTGTCCCATGCAGTTAGTATTTAAACACCCTTCACATGTAGATCTGGACTTGCACAGAAACAGCTATAGTTACCTTACAACTTAAGGACTTGTGATTACTTTTCCTTGACTTTTCTCCCACTGAAAGGTCAGTTACCTGACCAGGCTCATTCGATAGCTCCTTCTCTTGTTTGACTATCTACATTTTGATTTAAGAAACCCTCCTGGAGACAATGAGCAAATTCTTGTCTGTCTAAACTCTTGCACTAAATATATCCCAGACTATATAAGTGAAATTGAAGTTACCCATTATTACAACCCTGTTGTTTTCACGCCTTTCCCTAATTTGCATGCAGATCTGTTCTTCAGTGTCCTGGTGGCCATTGGAAGGTCTGGAGTATAATCTGGCATGATTGCACCCTTTAATTTTTTAAGTTCTACCTGTACAGATTTGTGGATGAGCCCTCCTTGTATCCCATCTGAGTGCAGGTGCGATACTGTTTCTAATTAATAGCAATGCATGCTGTGTCAGGTTTCAGTGTCTCACACGAGCTCTGTGCAATTCCACCGTTACCCTTTATGTACAATACTAGGTTTCCACCCGGGAGTTTATGGGTTAGTTGCCTATGCTAGAAGCCACTTACAGATTTACACTATAGTACAACGTGCTAGTGGAGCTCAGCAAGTCGGGGAAAAGTACAGCTGGATTGCAGACTCCGACATCTGCAGTCTCTTGTGTCTCACGTTTATTAGAACTCATTGTAACTTGCAGCATTTCGTTTGGGTTGGTTTGATAAAGGTTCCAGTTATTCCTAAAGGTACCGGCCCTGCTAAGTTCTTTTATTTAACCTGTTATGAAGGCATCCCTGCTATAGGGAGCCATTTGATGGCAGGTAAGTGGTGAATTAAAGACCTAAGCCAGGTTAAGAGCAACGACTCATTAAGTTCTGGGCCTTCATAGCCAATTTATGGGAATTGGTGTATACGAACTGGTCACCGGCTATCTCACATTACAAGATCTGGAATTGAAATGGGTTTATTATTGCCACGTAGAATTGTAGAGCATTGCAGCATGGATAGAGGTCTTTCGGCCCAACCTTTCTGTGCTGACAATCGGGCTCAGCTTGACCCGATTTTCTGCATTCAGCCCATATCCCTCTGAGCCCCAATCCTTCATGTACTCACCCAAGTGTCTCTACTGTACCTACCTTAACTACATCTTCTGGCTGCCTACTCCCTATATTCAACATCCTGTACGTAGAACAATTGTCCCTCAGGTCCCTTTAAATCCTTTTCCTCTCACCCTGGACTTATGCCCGGAGTTTGGACTCCCCTACTCTAGAGAAAGGGCTGTTACCAGCCACCTCATGGAGATCTCTCAAATTTTAAATGCTTCTATGAGGCTGGCCCTCATTCTTCCGCATTCCACACATTCCAAAGAGTAAAGGCCTAGCCTGCATCGGTGCACTGAACTAACAGAGAAAAGCTCAGCTTGTTCTTTTTCAGGTATTGTTCAATTTTCATTGCAAGAGGGGAAAAAAATAATTTTTGTCTTTCACCTGCAGTGAACAGCGTCTCCAAGACTACACTGCCGACTGCACATGTCTCTCCTGCCAATTCCACATCCAACGCGAAGGTGCCCAGCACTACGGTGGACAAACCACCCCTGCAAGATGATAACACACTGGTTCAAATGGCTGAACACATCCCTGCTGGGAACAGGACACCAATGTGTGCCCATTGCAACTTAGTTATTAGGTAAGAGGCAGAAGGTATTGTTGAAATGGATGGGAGGCTGCTGAGATTAGACAGGATTGATGTTCAGAACTCTGGTATCAGACATATGAATCAGCATGTGGTTCGTCATCAGAACCAGCTTCAAAAGTAAGAGATATTCCATTCAGGGCAAACACAAGAAGAAATGTGTCATCCAATAGGAGTGAAACTTTGGAATTCTGCACACGAAGTCTTTGGAGACTCGATCACTGAACACATTTTCAATCCATCCATAGATTTCAGATATTCAGGAATATAGGGTTGGTGCAGAAGCAAGAAGTTTCCCATGGTCTATTAAAAGACCATCAGAACTTGCAGTGGGATCTTGATCTGCTTGGAAAACGGTTGGAGGAAAGGCAAATGCTAATCAATCCAGATAAGTACGAGGAGTTGTATTTTGTAAAGTCAAACTAGGGTAGGATGGTAGAGCACTGGGGGAGCATTGTACAACAGAAGAACTTGAGGATACAATTACATTGTTCCCTGAAAATTGCATCACAGGTAGACAGGGTGGTAAAGAAGGCATTTGGCATGCTGCCCTTCATCAGTCAGGATACTAAGTATAGGAATTAGAACATTGCATTGCAGTTCTACAAGACTTTGGTGAGGCCACACATTTTTGAGGCAGGAATTGTAGCAACATTTAAAAGATTTTTGGATGGGATAGAAAATGTTAAGAGGGATGTAAACCAAATGTGGGCTAATGGGACTAGCGTAGACGGCCATTTTGGTTAGCATGGGCCAGTTGGATCGTAAAGTCTCTTTCCCTGCTCTAGAACTCAATGACTTTATGAATGGTAAAGTATGCACAAGCACTGAGTAGTCTGTTTCTTATTTTCTCATGACTCATAATAACTTGAGAACTGTATTTCAGTGCCCAAACAGATGAAAGAACAATCTGAGCTTATCACGCTGAGCCTGATCAGTTAGCACAGCCTGTCTATAATTGTCCAAACCACTCTCCAATCCAAGTAGTAATTTAGTTTGTCTATATTTGAACTCTTTATGAAATGAAATGTGATGAAGCACATGGCGATTTGCATGTCCGACACCAGAGTGCTGAAACAACTCCAGTTCTTGCTCCATGCCTTCTCCCCACCTACTTAAACTCATCATGTCCCCTCTTTGTTTTCAGTCCAGCAGAAGCGTCTCACTCCATAACACCGACTGCCCATTTCTCTCCATAGATGCTGCCTGACCTGCTGAGTTCCTCCAGTGCTATTTACATGAATCCAAATAGAAACATAGAAAATAGGTGCAGGAGTAGGCCATTCGGCCCTTCGAGCCTGAGGTGACTTATGCCATCATTGACATAAGTTGTGAAATCTGTTGTTCTGTGGCAGCAGTATAGTGCAGGCACAACGTTACAATAGAAATAAATAGTGCAAAAGAAATTGTAAGGAAGTGTTCATGGGTTAATGGGCTGTTCAGAAACCTGATGGTAGAGGGGAAGAAGCTGTTCCTAAAGCACTGAGTTTAGGTTTTCCGGCTCCTATACTTCCACCCTGATGGTGGCAATGAGAAGAGAGCATGTCCCAGTTTGTGAGGGTCCTTAATGATGGACGCTGTTTTCTTGAGGCTTCACTTTTGGAAGCTGCTCTCGATAGTGGAGTTGTTTGTACCTGTGATGGAGCTGAATGAGTCTACAACCCACCTGTGATTTCTATGATCTTGTGCATTGGTGCCTCCATGCCAGACAGTGATGTAACCAGAAAGAATTTGCTAAAGTCTTTGATGACGCGTCGCTAACATGCCTTTATCATAATTACAGCAATATGGTGGGCCCAGATCTGGGAGAATGGAGTTCAGAAACTTGAAGCTGCTGACCATTCAAAGATGATTGGTGTGTGTTCTCCCGACTTCTCCTTCCTGAAGTCCATAATCTGCTCCTATATCTTATGGAACGGCATTGCTCTGAGAGCAGATGTAGACTGGGTGGGTCAAATGGCCTTTCTCCACGCCACGTGGAAAAATGATGCTCTGCGTTCCGCAACAGGTTTTGTTGCTGCTGAGTTAGCAGTGGGTGGAAGACTCAACACGTGCAGGAGTTAAATTCGGCGAGGTAGTTGAAATAGAAGTGAAATTATGACTCAAACCACAGAGACAGACATTTTAAACAATGTGACAGAGGTGGTGAGTTAGCACCAGCTAACAAATCCAACATGTGGGAATTGGTCATTGGATCAGCAATCCAAGTATGTTTGTGAAGTTGGGAATTGGAAGTGTACATCTAAATCACTTAACTCCCACAAGAGATACTCAAGGCTTTATTGAAAAGTGATGTGATCATAAATTAATCCAGCGGAGAATGGAAAAAATAAACAGGGTCCACTGATGAGAATAAATGGATACGATGCCAATGACATTTTCCTTTGTGAGAAACAAGAGAATCCAAACACTTACAGAGGGCTTAAAATGGTAAATGAGGTGGAAGTATGAAATAGTTATGATAGCAGTGCGGTGTATGGAAATGTGTATAACACAATGCAGTACATCAATGCAGAGGTGCTGTGTGATGAAGCGAGTTATGTGTGTTCTAGCTGCTCCCCATTGGCTCTGCGTTGCCCCAGTGAGGATAAGAGAACTTGTAGGTATACACACAGAAACCAATCACAGAAACCCGCACTACAGTGTCCAGGAGATGCTGTGACCAAAAGGAAATGAAAACAAGACATGCTGAGCAGGTCGGGCAGCATCAATGGGGAGAACAGATCAATGGCCTTGCATCATGGGCTAATGTTTGAGGTTGGTGATTCCATCCCGTTTCCACTCGAGAGTCAAACAGCTACTCCACGTCACATTCAGAAGGTCACAGCACTAACGTCCTTTCCCTTACAATCTAAAATAGTTAAGCAATGGCAGTAATATGTGGAGTGGACAGATCAAGCATTGTGCCTCAGTTCTGACTTGAGCTGCATTAGAGTGTGTAGAACTGAGCCTGGTTGTTAGTATCTAGATTTACAACTGATGGGTAAACTTAGTTACAAGTTTCTCTCTGTTGTTTTAATGCTTATTTGTTACCAAACATCAAAGCAACAGCCCACAGATAGGTAGTGTCACAGGGACTATAGATAGAAAGGTTGAATTACAAAGAAAGCTATTAATAAATCATATCATCAAGAAAGTGTGAAGATATCCATATTTGAACCAGTAAGAGATCCAAATGAACCACGCTTCATTTTGATGTGCTCAGTGGTGGGGAGGGCTTTGCCCGTGATGAACTGGGCCGTATCCACTACATTTTTTTAGGATTTTCCATTCAAGAGCTTTGGTGTTTCTGTGCTAGGCTGTAATGACATGACTCTTAGCAGTATGGAGGAACAGAAGGATGAGACGTGATTTGATACAGGTCTATAAAATTATATGAAAGGCAGGGGAAGATTGGACAGCCAGTTTCATTTTCCCAGGGCAGCAGTGGCCAGTACCAGAGGACATTCATTTAAGTTGAGTGCAGGAAAATTTAGTGGAGATGTCAGATTTTATTTAACACAGAGAGTGGCGGGTGTTTGGAATGCATTGTCAACGATGTCAGTTGAGGCTGATACAATCGGGCCATTTAAGACTTGTAGCTAGATGGAAGGAAAATGGAGGTTATGGGCGACATAGGTCGGAAGGGGTGGACTGAAGGGCTCATACTATGCTGTACTGTTCTATGTTGACTGGCTGGTGGGTGGTGGGGGAAGAACAGGGCAGAGTGTAGAAGGTGGAGCCCAGATCCTTCTGGATTTGGTTGGAACTTTCAACCCTGAAGGGGAACAGGTCACTTGTTACCCCTGAGCCCTGAAGACTTGCATTTCAACCAAAAGGATTAAGGTACATGGAGTGAAGAAGATAGGTAATTCAATGAAAATAAGTTCAAGGGGTTGAATGGTCTCCTCCTGTCCCTATGGCATGTACATCCGTTGATGTGAACAAAGTAATCTAACCTGGACTTTAAGATAAATTAAATCTTTTAAGTGGTATTGAAGCAAAACCAGAGTTTGCCCACAAGTTCTAGATCATTACAAATTGGTGTAATTAATACAACATGCCTCAATTAAACAAAGCTGCCTTTTCTCCCACAGCAAAATAAATAGTGTCGTTCACTGACTGAAAGAGGAGCAGCCAGTTTGAAAAGAACCATTTCAGCGAATTCATACTTCACCCTTTCTGATGCTGAATGGCAGTCAGCAGAGAATTGAATCAGCTTGCACATTAAACCAATTTCTATCAAGTCAGGTCACACTGGAAAACTAATTTGTAATCCTGTGTGCCAAATGGGTCTAGTTCAGTGCTGAAAGCCATTCATGGGATTAGCATTCCACAGATGTGCAAGTCAGCATTTGATAATTTATTAAATTGTGCTAGCTGGCTAATCTACACATCTGTCCTGGTTTCCAGAAGCTTCTCTAGGTTTGGTTACAGTAGATATAATGGTCGGAAATTCTTTCCTACCTGCTGCATAACACTTTGCCACTGTGGTCTCAATGCACTATCTGAGCACTACACATAATACTCCAAGTGCAGCCTAATCAGTGTTTTGTTCCAACATAATGTTTCAACTCGATATCCTATGCCTCATCGTGTGAGGGCAAGCACCCCAGTTTCCTCCTTCCCCTCATTAACCTATGTTGCTACTTTCAGGGAAGTGTGCACAAATCCCTCAGTCGCTCTGTTGATCAACGTTCCTTTGTGCCGTAGCATTTACTGTACAAGCCCTCTTCCTGTGTGGCTGTTTGCATTTCTCGAGATTAAGTTCCACCTACCAACATTTTTCTCAACTATTCATCTGATTTACAAACACAAAATCTGGAGATGCTGGGAATCCAAAGCAACATGCACAAAATGCTGGAGGAACTCAGCAGGTCAGGCAGCATCTATGGGGAAGAGTAAACAGTCGACATTTCAGGCTGAGACCCTTCTTCAGATGTTTACTCCATCTGATTTGTATCGATGTAGCACTAGGAGAACCTTATGTAGCCTCCATCCCTCCAGTTGGCCCCCGTTTGCCTAGGGTGAACCGCTGTCGCCCTGCCAATAGTGCAATACTTCAGTGTAAATATGGAGTAATGCCCCCCCCCCCCCCCAGTACACGGTCGCAATGTAAATACCAGACAATACACCCAAAAGCGAGTAAATAATTGCAACTTTATAGTTATCTCTTAGTGATGGGTTAGCAGAAACAGATAATCTAAAGGCACCAAATAAATAAATTTATCAGTTTGTGCACGTAATATTTTAATACGTTGGAGCTCACGCCTCTGGTTCCATCCACAACGACCTTCCGAGCCTTCGGCCACCGTCCGAACCACCGCAACGTTCGGTATCCAACGCTCTGGAACCGCTGTCCGCTCTTCACACGTCCGTCCTCCTCGCTCTCCTCCCGAAAAAGACCGCGAACTCCACTCAGCTTACACATACAAGATAGCATAACAATTCTCCATTGGTTATTTTCCCCCTTATCGGTAGCTATAACCCAAACTTACCAGACACAGAATCCCATTACAGCGTTACAGAGAAGCCATTTCATTATAACAATACAGAGAAGCCATTTTGTTAGCCTGAACAGTTAGCACCACTGTTACTGGTACTGAGAGTCCTACACTTATTACTATCTACAATGCCAACTTCTGTATCATCTGCAGACTTAATAACTATACCACCTCGAACAACTTGCTAACTATCCCTGCTCCTAATAAATCTTCACTGAACAGCTTCCAATTTGTTTACATACCGTGCATCCATTGTGGGTCCAGTATTGTGTACAGTGTGCAATCACACACATTTTTACACAACATCCTCCAACGCAGCATCCTTTCCCAAGGTTACTCCTTATTTATTGCTTCCCATATTATCCTGCAATTAAAACAATTGCATGACATTAAGCTTTTTGTATGTGAATACAATGCTTCTATTTTTGGAAAACGCTCTGAAGAAATAAAGCCAGTGGACAAGGGTTGCAATTTACAAGGCATTTATTGAATAATGGATGGAGCATTTAAACTAACCTATTTAAATGAACAATTAACAGATTAGCCCTTGTAAATGTAATACAGACTAATTAATATTTGATTCTTGATTCCAGCTTGATAGTTTCCTTTAGAGGTGTATGGAACAAGGTTTAAGTAGCTTGAAGCATGAATGGGCTAATTTTCCTATCTCTTTGTCGTCTGCTTTCTTCTTAGTTATACCAGAAAGCTAATTCTTCTATTGTGCTCAGGAGACTGAATGACACAAACGGTGCTGTCTATTGACAGTGGGTGGGGAAGGCTTTTTTTAAAATTACAGCTGATCTGTTTGAAGATGCAAATTGGAGGCAAATTACAAAGCAAATTTTTTTAATACAGAGAGTGGTAGGTTCCAGGAGTGTGCTGCCAGTATAGGTGGTAGAACCAGACATCATAGCCATGTTTAAGAAGCATTTAGATAGACATGAGAATTGGCAGGGAATGAAGAGATATAGACCTTGTGAAAGCAGATGGGATTAGTTTTGACTGGCATGCTAGAACAGACATTGTGGGGTGAAGGGCCTGTTCTATGAATGGGAGCAGTAGTGGGGGCTACAATGTAGGGGTTACTCAGCAAGCCAGGCAGCATCTATGGAAAAGAGTACAGTTGACGTTTTAGGTCAAGACCATTCAGCCTGGCCTGCTGAGTTCCTCCAGCATTTTGTGTGTGCTGCTTGGAAATCCAGCATCTTCTGATTTTCTCTTGTTTACATTGTTGGAGTTAACCTGCTTTAACGTTCGCTTCCTGTTTGCTACGACAGGGGCCCGTTTCTGGTGGCCATGGGCCGCTCGTGGCACCCGGAAGAGTTTACCTGTGCCTACTGTAGCCTATCGCTCGCCCACATTGGGTTTGTGGAAGAGAAAGGATCCGTGTACTGTGAGAAGTGCTACGAGCAGTTCTTTGCCCCTGATTGTGCCCGGTGCCAAAGGAAGATCTTGGGGGTAAGTTTCTGTAGAAGTTGCTCCAAATCAACCAGGAAAACTGAAACCTTAACTGCAGAAAGTGTTACAACAGTCTCAGTCCATCATAGGCTTGTCACGACCTTCCATCCAGGCGAACAACTGCGCACAGAACATTAAACATCTCCCAAAAGAGAGTCCACGGCCAAGTGCAGGCGGTCCAGGAGCAGATGGGTGCAGCCACAGCCACTGAGTCAGTTAGTTCATTGCTGTGTCGATGGCTACAGGTCACAGTGCAGATCCAGTTCCACACCGAAGCGCCTTGAGCAAATTGCGCAAATAGTGAAGTGCTTTCAGTGCCGAGGACATTAAACGTCAAGATGCAGCCTAAAGTGAGTCCACTCCACGAGTGGCCGAGGCAATCAAACCTTGCAGCTTGGACTCCACACGATAAGAATTAAGAGCAGAAATAGGCTCCTATTGAGTCTGCTCCACCATTCAATCATGACTGATCCTTTTTCCCTTCCTCACTCCCACTGCCTGGCCTTCTCCCCGTGACCATTAATGCCATGTCCAATCAAGACACTATCAAGTTCTGCCTTAAATACACCCAACAACCTGGCCTCCACAACTGCCAATGGTAACAAATTCCACAAGTTCACCACCTCTGGCTAAAGAAATTTCTCCTTATCTCTGTTTTAAATGGATGCCTCTCTATCCTGAGGCTATGCCCTTTTGTCCTAGGCTAACCCACCATGGGAAACATCATTTCCACACCTACTCTGTCTAGGCCTTTCAACGTTTGAAAGGTTTCGATGAGACCCTCATCCTTCTAAGTTCCATTGAGTACAGACCCAGAGCCTTCAAACGTTCCTCATAAGATAACCCTTTCATTCCCAGAATCATCCTTGTAAATCTCCTCTGAACCTTCTCCAATGCCAGCACATATTTTCTTAGGTAAGGAACTCAAAACCGTTCACGATACTCTAGGTGAGGCTTCACCAGTGCCTTATAAAGCCTCAGCATTGCATCCCTCCTCTTGTATTCTAGACCTCTTGAAATGAATGCTGACATTGTATCCCTGCATCTTCTGCTGGCAGCAGTGAGAGGGAGTCCGGTGAAACGCAAGCAGCTAGCACTGAACACCCGCTCGTTTTCTGCTTTCATCCGCGCTGGTTTAATCTTCTCGACTTTTTATTGGCACGGAGTAATGGCACTGACCACGGGTTTGTGTTCCCCATTAGGAATCAATACAGCATACTCCCCCCGTGACACCCTTGGCTGCACCTCCTGCCAAAACTCCGGGAGATCGCAAAAGCACCATGTCATTCAGATGGCCCAAAAGTACATTCATAAAAGGGAAACTACGGGCTGCAATTAATGGCAGTTCAGAGGAAGAAAGAAGTATATTTAGAAGAGTATCCAGCAGTTTTGCAATCTGTGCAAGATTTTGCCGTGGGACTCTGGCGCCATCTTGCCGGAAGTTCCTGAGCTGTAATAATGTCATGTTAATTGCTGTGCTACTGTGGTGCTACTGTATCTTCACGGTGTGCTGATTATAGGAGGCTCATAGTTCCAAAACAGGTACCTGCCACCAAGCCCATTTTGCTTCAGAAGGTACTTGAGCTCGAAATGTGCAGCTATAAGAACAGCTCTTCCCCTCTGCAGTCAAACTTCTGAACCAATCACACCTTTCACGTCCCAGTGACGCTGCCACATTCTCTGAATTTCATTTCTGCCTCTCTCATGTATTCCATTGTCACTTCAGCATTTCTTTCTAGAATACTCCAGTTCTGCATTAGTAATTGGCAGCACGGTCGCATGGCGATTAGCGTAACATTTTACATCGCTAAATGCAAGGTCGGGGTTCGGTTCCCACCTCGGTTTTAAGGAGTTTGTACGTTCTCCCCGTGACCGTGTGCTTTGTTTTCATCCCACATTCCAAGGGTTAATAAGTTGTGGGCATGCTATTTTGGAGCCGGAAGCCTGTCGGCACTTGTGGGCTTCCCTTAATGGATCTTGGCCGGCGTTGGTGCAAACAACAAATTCACTGTATGTTTCGATGTTCCAATGTACATATGATGACTAAAACTAATCAGCTTCTAATATTTAATCTGTCATGCTGCTTCGTGCTCTGTATTTTCATCACTGTATTTATTATTTTTGCTGTGTGTAAAGTTTATTATGTCAGCTTCATATGAGCAAAGAATTCAATTATTCTCCATATGACAACAAAATAAACTAAGAACTAACTAAGTAAACCAGCAAAATGGAAATCTGGCAAATAGCTACATCTAATTGAAGTGCTCAGACGATCTTTGTTGACCTGGGTTGGCAGGGTATTGGATAAAACTGTTCCGCTCCCACACCCTTATTTCATGTTCAAAGCTTTACCATGCTTGGAGCTTTTTTTGTATACACAGTTTCTTTGCCGTTTGAGGCTTGCATGCGACTCTTTGCAGTGGAAAGGGTGTGCCTCCGTCATGGTGATTTAATCAGGGATTTGGATTTTCCCATTTTAGGGGAAATCATTATCAAGTGACCATTCAAGTACCTCCCCTCCATGCATCACTTTTCTCTGAAGTGTATTTGAGATTGGCATTTGCTGAAGCCTTGTAATTCCAATTTGACATGCTTTAAAAAGTGCTGTGATCTATCGTGACACTGTGAACATATGAACAAATTTGGAGTAACACACTGCAGGCAGTGTTATTGGTGGAAAAGTTGGGTTGAATAATAAATGCTGGCATTATCAGTGATGTCCACATCCCACTGGCCAATTAAAAGAAAGTTGTAAAGTTTTGTGGCTTTGAAATACATTTAGCTTCATAAATAGGAAAAGTTTATGGTGATATGGCCAAGTGAAGGAGGAACAGGACCAGCTCAGATAATCAATTTGATCAGCACATAAGAGTTGGGCCAAAGGGTCTATTTCATGCTATATAACTCTGATTCGATCTCAATTACCCAAATACAAGCTATTGCAGATGATGGTATCAGAGACTCATTAACACAGGAATATTTGACCAAGTCCAAAAACTTGTTCAAGGGGCTGTGTGTTATGGATGAGTAATACGCGAGAGCGTACCGGAGAATTGTAGGGCTTATTCAGAAAGAGGATCAGAGGGTTAAGGTTTACCTACACTATTTGGAAGAATTTCAGGCAGCTTTGATGCCTTGAAAATATTAGCCAGCTTTTGAATGGAATCATCAGTCAAGCAATCTCCAACTTTTAGTCAGAAAGATGAACTGTGTTATTGTAGAGGTATTTGTTGAAATTCTGGGTGAAAGGAGCAATAATTTCCAGATGGAAGCTTGCTGTTCCAGTTGAATTTAAGATATTTCAATCCTTAGCTGAGCATGTTTAAGCAAATTTTAAATGGATGTGAGAATGAATCCCCTCTGTGTGTATTATATTGCATAGTATCAGCAGCGCAAAAACATATCATTTGGCTCAACAACATCCTGGATAGTTGTACTCCACAGCAACCTTTGTATAATTCCAGAAGGCATTAGTTTTTTTCTGTTTTCCTTTAAATTACCCCTCAAGATAAAGCTTTCATTTGCGAAGCACCTTCTACAAGAATAGGTCGACCCAAAATGATTTACAGTCAATGAAGTACTTTTGAATTGCAGTAATGGTGGTAATACAATAAATGAATAATAAATCAGAAATGTACCGTAATAATGCCCAAGTAATTGTCTAGGACAGCGGTGATGAACCCTTTTGAGAGTGTGTGCCCAAAGATTATTTGAGCAGAGATCATCATTGATTAATGAATTAGTAAAAATAATTAGGAACTTTGAAAGGAAAAAGGATCAGCTTATTTGCCAGTATTCATTGTTTTACTATTAATAAAGGTATAAGAAAGACAGATTGAAATAAACGAAGCACTTTGGAAAACCTGTTCAAAAATTAACATTTGTCTTCTAAAAAGAAAATTGAAAAATAAATATTCATGGAAGCATTAAAGTACAGACAGTATTTACCATCATTATCACTGACTATCCAGTAATCACTAACCATCAGAAGAGAAAAGTGTAAGCAGAGCAGAACCAATGCCAACTGGCCCAACCATTCATTATCCAAATACTGATGTGTACACCAGGACAAAGCATATCATCCAACGTCACACATTCTCACAACCGTTTAGCTGGTACCAAGATGTTCCTGTGTAAACATCTCTCTACTCCCAGGTTGTAAAAATTCCTTTGTTGCTTAGTTTGGCAGTAAAGATAATCATTGTGTTTTATTGTTATGAGTGGGGTTTAAAAAACCGAGGGGCGGCACTGCAACAAATTCTTTTCACATGCATTGGTTTGCCACCCCCTGGTCGGGGCAGTTGTCTCCAGTTAGTTGTGGTAAACTTGAGACAAATGTCAGTGTGATATCGTCTGCACCCAAATTCATTGCATTGAAGTTGTTAAAATCAATTTTGGAGGCAGTATGTAGCACAGTGATGCTCTACCAGAGTGTATCCAGCAGTGCTAACTGCAGATTGATTTTCTTGCTTTGAGTTTCTGATTGGAGGTGCAAGCTGAAATTCGAGTTTGGCATCCTTTGGATTTGACCATGCTGGAACACAGACAGTTAGAACTAGAAAAATTGTCCAATTCATCTTTCTCTGAGCAGGAGGAAGTGCTCCAGATCAAGGAAGGATTCTGAAACGGTCCATAACCCAAACTTCCTCAAAGTAGGAAATACTTGGCTAAAGTTGCATTGGGAGGTTAATTGGCTATAGGTTAGTAAAGTTAGAATCGCCTAATTATCATAGGTGTGAACTACAGATTGAAAATGCGTAATGTCTGATTAGAGTTTCAATCTGTATAACTATTGGCCACCACACTGGGTATAGCCTTCCAATTCCTTTCTGATGTAGCTTCATGGAACATTTTACCTGCAAAGAGGATTGTAGCTTAAAATCTCATCTAAGAGGTCACAAATGCCTCAAAGTTAAATTATTCAGAAGGAGGCCATTTAGCCATTCAGTGCATGCTAGCTCCCAGGAACACTGTCCCATTTACCCTTGTCCTTTCTTTCCTGGGCCCCTCTGACTTGTTATTTCTCACACATGCTCATCAACTCACCTTTTGCCATTAACCTGCACTAGGGGGTCATGTACAGTGGCTAATTCACCTGCAGGAAACAGTTTTGAGATGTGGGAAGGGAAGGGACAGAAGCGAAGCTCTCAGAATCATGGAGAGGATGTGTGAACTCCACACAGACAAGATCAACCTGGATCACGGGAGGTGTGAAGCATCTGCAAGTGGCAAACTGAACTATACGTGGCAACCTTACCATCAACAGTCATAGAACACTGCAGCGCAGAAACAGTTTCTTCAGACCATCCAGTCTGTGACAAACTATTAATCTGCCTAGTCCCATTGACCTCCACCCTGACCCCAGACCTCCATACCCCTCCCATCCATGTACTGACCCAAATTTCTGTTAAATGGTGAAAGGGAACCCGAATCCACCATTTCCCCTAGCAGCTCTTCCCACACACTCACCACCCTCTGAGTGAAGAAGTTCCCCTCATGTTCCCTTTAAACATTTCTCCTTTCATCCTTAACACTAGTCTCACCCAACGTCCGTGGGGGGAGAAAAGCTTGCTTGCAGTTTATTACAGAGCATTACATCAGTTACATTATTAACACTTTGCAGCACTGCTATCTTGACCAAAAACTGGAGTTGGATCTTAAGCTCAGGGCAGATTGTTGAGGGAGTTAGACTGATTTGTAAGTATCCATTCTGTTTTCAGACAAGCTGTTTGGTGGAATTGTTTATTATGCCTAATAGTTAATGGAAAATAAATAAAAACTGAATTTCTTCCTTTTTGCTGATCTTTAAATCTCTGCTTAATTGATTTTGTATCTAATGCTCTCTCTGGACCTTGGCCCTGTTAGATGTTTCACTGTTTATTGTTTATACTGACTCACTACATATTCAAGCTGTGGTCCTACATACTGACTCAGCACACGGACAAGCCACGGTCGTAGATGCTGGTTGAGGTCAATGCCTGCAGTCCTCGCCAATCTTTTTTGTTCTCCCCACTTTCTCAAGAACTCCCCCATCCTCAGAATTCTTACTTCAGCTACACACCAGGGGTAGTTTCTGGCAGCCAGTTAATCTAGCAGCCCGGTCGTTACTGGGATGTGGCGGAAAACCAGGGCACCTGGGGGAAACCCACACGGTCGCTGGTGGACACACAAACTCCATAATCAGAGTCAAGTTTATTAACACTGATGTGTGGCATGAAATCTGTTGTTTTGCAGCAGCAGTACAGGGCGAAGACATTAAATTAATATGAATTAAAAATAAATGGTAAAAAAGGAACAATGATGTTCCTTGGGTTCATGAACTGTTCAGAAATCTGATAGTGGAGGGAAAGAAGCAGTTCCTGAATCATTGAATGTAGCTATTCAAGCTATGTTACCTCCTTGCCAATGGCAGTAACAAGAAGAGGACATGTCTTGTATGATGAGGGACAGTATGAACTCCATACCAGCAGTATCTGAATTCGGGATCGAACCTGGACCAATGACTCTACTGACTACCTAACCTAACCTGCTGTGCACAGTCAAGAAGAAAGTCCAAGCAAATTGCAATGTTGTGACCATTTGCATATTGTCACTGTGTTTTAGTGTAGTGTGGTAACATGCAAGGCTCTTCAGTGCAAGCTTTTCTTAAAGTGCCTTTTAAACTGCTGCAGTTATTAATAACAGATACAATGTATGCTCATAGTTTCAGGTATCGAGAATAGATTATTGTACAAGATGTTACTGAAGCCCATTTGGAATATTGTGTTCAACCTGCCTTGAAAAGATGACATTAAATTGGAAAGAGTGCCAAAGAGATTTTGAGGATATTCCCTGAACTCGATGGACTGAGCTCTGGGGAGAGCAGATCGTGTCTTTTTTAATTGGAGTTGAGGAGAATGAGAGGTGATCTTATAGAAGTGTGTAAAACCATGAGGAACATTGTTAAAGGTGTATGTGCATAGTCTTTCTTCCCAGAGTTAGGAAATCAAGTAGTAGAGGACACAGGTTTAATGTGAGAGGAGACAGACTTTATAGGAATCTGAGAGGCAGATTTTCACTCAGAGTGATCTGCGGAGTGAGCTGCTAGAGTACGTGGTTGACATAGGTACATCAACAGCACTTAAAGTGGCCCATATACCTCTGAACCTTTCCAATCTATGTACCGGTCCAGATACAAAGAAATGGGACTGGCTTAAATGGGAATGTTGGTCGGCATGGGCCTGTTGCTCCAAGGGCCATGTTTCTACGCCGTATGATTGTGTGGGATCTGTAATAGAAGGGTACGGGCTGCCTCCGCAGCTAAAGCAATGAATCCTTTGCGCTGCCTCATCAAACCTGTGAGCCTGGACACAGACGTGGTGATGTCTGCTAAATAATTAAATTTAACTCTTGCCTTCCATTCAATATCTTTTAACCTGGTCCGTGCATTTCTGTGAAGAACACAGCATTCATTATTTAATCTTCAATTAACTTCTCTTCATCTGGTTAGTATCACATTTGCGGTAATTTGCTGCTTGAAAATTGGTGGGTTATTTCCCCTATTTCTAATCACACTTCAAATGCACTGCACTGGCTGGGGTCCCTTGTGATTGGAAAAATAACAGCAAAAAGATAAATCTCGAGTTCCACTTTAGCACTTCTGTAATGGTAGAGATAGAGTAATGTTCAGAATGTGTCTACTTGATCTGTGCTGTGGGTGAAGAGAGCAGGGAAAAAGCACAACTGAGCTGATGGGAAAACCATCTCAGTAAGCAAAATCTCATTTAGTAAAAACTATTAAAATAAGATGGATGTTTAAAATAGAAACAGAAGGTTCTGGTAACAGCCAGCAGATCAAAAGAGAGAAATACCAAGATTGCAGGTTAGTGACCTTTCCTTGGGATGTAATTATTGCGCTGCTTTATTAACAATTACACGAGCAAATTGTTCCAAAAAGAGTGCATTCTTGCGTAATTTTACTCCGGTGTTGTGTGGCCTGATGCAGTTGATGAAGCATATCATGGCAGACTGCATGTTTTGAATCCCAGCTGAGTATCAGGATTTCCTCCAGATTACAGCACTGGCTTTGGGGTGAGTGACTACCCAGCCCCCTTCTCCTCTTCCCATGAATTGCAGCAGATGTAATTGTATGTCCTAACTCTTGTTTCTCCTGGTCCCACAGGAAATCATCAATGCCTTGAAGCAGACTTGGCATGTTAACTGCTTTGTGTGTGTGGCTTGCATGCAGCCCATTCGAAACAATGTCTTCCACATGGAGGATGGAGAGCCTTACTGTGAGAAAGGTAATTCTCAGATCTCTACAGTGCCGTATAAGACGGCTGATCCACACAACTGATGCCTTTCCTTACCATTCCCTGTAGAGGGACTGCACCATCAGTAATAACTGTGGCTGAATCAATGGCCCATTCACGATTAAGTTAATAATTTTTACAGATATGATAGAATCCATCTGTGATTCTAACCCACATGAATGAGAGTTGAAATGCTGGACTTGTGGTAGTTTGAAATGAGGTGCAGGAAAAGGATTTCCCTCCATCTGTCACAAGAAAGGCAACTCAACTGAGCCATAGAACATGGAACTTTACAGCACACTTAAAGGTGTTTTGGCCCATGATGTTGTGCCAGCCTTTTAAGCTACTCTGAGATCAATCTACCCCTTCCCTCCTACATAGCCGTCCATTTTTCTATCATCCTTCTGCTGATCTGAGGGTTTCTCAAATGTCCCTAGTGTATCTGTCCCTGTCATTACCCATTGCCAGATTTTCCATGCACATTCTGTGTTTTTAAAAAATAAACTTGCCTCTAACATCTTCCCCTCTCTTATGCTTTCCTCTGATCACTTTAAAATCATACCCTCTGGGAAGCAGTTTCTGGCTATCCACTCGATCTGTGCCTCTTATCCGACACACAAGACCTGTCTTTGTGTTTAGAATCTTATTGAATCTTAAATAATTCTTACATAAATCCAGAGATGCTTCCTTGTACTGAGGAGTCTGGAAACAAGAGTCAATCTTAGAGTAGGCTGAGTTTTAGAATCATGTAGCATGGAGATGAGTTCTTTGGCCCAACTCATCCATGCTTATGAAGATGTCCCATTTGGCCCATAGCACTCTTAATTCTTTCCTATTCACGTACCCATTCAAGTGTCTCTCAAGTATTGCTACTGCACCTGCAGCCAGTTTGTCTGGCAGCTCATTCCACGTACACACCAACATCTGCATGAAGAAGCTGCCCCTCAGGTCTCTTCAGTATTTTCTGTCTCACCTTAGACCTATGGCCTCTAGTTTTTGATTCTCTAAACTTGGGAAAAAGACTTTATGTATTCACCCTGTTCTTTGCTTCCCATGATTTTATACTGCTCCGCAAGGCAATCCTTAGTCTCCTGCACTCCAAAGAGTAAAGTACTCGCCTGTCCAATCTCCCTGCAACTCTGATCCACGTGTCACAGCAACGTTCTTGTAAAATGAGTGAGGAGAAATTCCTTCAAGCAGAGTGGGATGAACTTTTGGAATTCTGTATTGCAGGAGGCCAGAGGAGTCTTGGTCATTCAGAACGCAAAATATAGTACTGCAGTTACCAAGAAAGTACAGTGCAGGCAGACCAGTGCTAATCTGCTGAAGCCATCTTGCAAAGAGTTGGCAGACTC
The DNA here is from genome assembly GCF_048418815.1 of Hemitrygon akajei. Taxonomy (NCBI): domain Eukaryota; kingdom Metazoa; phylum Chordata; class Chondrichthyes; order Myliobatiformes; family Dasyatidae; genus Hemitrygon; species Hemitrygon akajei. The sequence goes on along the minus strand of NC_133127.1, from coordinate 41,495,299 downwards.
CAATGCCTTCTTGGAGGAATTTGGTCATCTCTGACTGCAGCTTGGATAGATGGGCCTTTTTCCTCTCTACTGAAGACCTCACGCTTACACTAAAGTTGTGTTAGCATCACATAGATTAAGGCCTCTTGTGTGTGCACAGCAGCGTCCTGCAGCCTCTCATTAGGAGAGAACTTGGTTCATGTGCAGTAACACCCGCTTTGTTAAATGTGACCTGTGTAATAGAATTTCTTGCCCGAATCTGAAAAGAGAATCTACCTTTAAACCTTTGGTGGTTTACATTGGCGTGTATACCCAGGAGCAGGAGACCAGCACTCTGTGCAGCGCCGCTCATTTAGAGCATTGATTTGTTGTAGCACTACATCCTGGTCCAAACACTCAAAGCTAAGAACCCCAGTGTACTTTTCACTCGACTTGCTGGAAACCTGGTTAGACCCCATCTTCTCACAGCAAAGAATCATTCCACGGTTCGACATGAGGAGGCGACTAGTGGTGGCAGCCACTCGGTGCTTTGCTGTGGTGGTCAAAGGCTGCACTTCTGCCGTGGTGGTTGCTGAGACCTAGTAGCTTCTGCTGCACCAAGGGTCCAATATATTCACCGATCACCTCACAGGGCAACGGGTTGGAACCTGCAGTCTTCCATTCTGTGCACAAGCTTAAAGCCTAGTGAGCTTGGTTACCACAGACACATTTCTCAACTTTGGGGTCAGTGGGTGGTGGTGGTACGTGGTGTAGAGGCAGTGCAGGCAAAGGGGAGAAGACAGCAGTGTCCACCACATCCAGCAGGGCATGATGAAACCATAGAATTGAGTTGGTCTATGGGGCTTGTGAGCATGCAGAAAATGTTGGTACTAGAGGACTAAAGTTAATCAGGTGAGATTTGGCGGGCTGGAACATGTTTTCCCTGGAGTGAAGAAAACAGAGCAGTGATTTACAGAGCTTTTTAAAATCATAAGAGGCAATAGGTAAGGTGGGTAATCAATCTTTCTCCCAGGGTAGTACAGTGTAAAACTAAATGACAGGTCTAAGGTGAGAGGAGAATTACTTAAAGGGATCTGGGGAACAGGTTTTTCCACAGAGGGTGGTGCTCATATGGAATAAGCTGTCAAAATGGGTGGTAGAGATAGGTGCAATTATAACATTTAAAAGACATTTGGACAGCACATGGAGAGAAAGTATTTAGAGGGAAAAGCAAAAAGCAGGCAAATGTGATTAGAGTCAATAGGTTCTATGAGGAAGTCTGCAGATGCTGGAAATTCAAACAACACATACAAAATGCTGGTGGAACACAGCAGGCCAGGCAGCATCTATAGGGAGAAGCACTGTCGACGTTTCAGGCTGAGTCCTTCGTCAGGACTTCCTATAGATGCTGCCTGGCCTGCTGTGTTCCACCAGCATCTTGTGAGAGTCAATAGGTTTCTTTGTTGGCAAGGGTGACTTGGGCCAAAGGGTCTCCTTTTGTGTTGAACAACTCCATTAATCAATGGCTGGAATGAGGGACCTGGTAATGGCTCCCATTCACCATACTGTCCAGGATGGAGATGACCTCCACACCATTTGTCCCAGGCCTCACAGGCAGCCCCTCCACACCGAACCAAGAGCCATTCGTCACACCATCCACTGATGATAAGATACCCTCCCCCGCATATAAATGTGTTGCTAGTAATAATCACTCCCAGTTCTGATTCCTGGGAATGTTGAATACACGTGTACCCTGAAAGCAGTGGAAAATCTTAACCAAGATAACCTCTGTCTATTCCATTCCACAGCGACTGCCTGACCTGCTGAATTCCACCAGCATTTTGCATGTTGCTCCAGATTCCAGCATCTGCAGTCCCTTGTGTCTGCCAGTGTACTCTGCCTGTCTGTCTAACATTCTGCTTCAGTGCTCAGAGAATCAATGTGAAACTAATCACGATATTGTTTTTCTTCCCACAGATTATTATAATTTATTTGGCACTAGTTGCCATGGCTGCGACTTTCCCATTGAAGCCGGAGACAAGTTCCTGCAAGCCTTGGGCCATACTTGGCATGACACCTGCTTTGTCTGTGCTGTAAGTGCTGTCCTCGTGGTCTCTGCAGCCCCTGCAAATAACCTTGCATTCACTTGTACAACCCACCTGTGAGACTGGTGCCTGTCACCAGAGGGGTGCAGAAGCGTCTGGCATAGGCAGAGATCACTCGACCTGTTGTGTACATTCTGCTCTTGCAGGCATTATTCACAGTAATTCTCTCTACAGTTCTTTCTTCACAGTCCTGCAAGGTTTACGACACATCAGCCTTCTCATGGTTCCTCTTCCAGGAACTTTTAGACCACGTCCCCAGATCCTAACGCTCATCTCATACTGAGTCAGAAGAAAATTGTCAGCGTCTGTTCCCCCGGTGTCTAGCTGCTCTGGAAGATTGAGTAACAAACAATCTGTCGGAGGAGCTCATAAGGTCAAGCGGTATATGTTGATGGGTTGAGGTGGGGGAGTGGGCTCGGAACCTTGCACAAGGACTGAGAGGTGGGCATGTTAGCAGCGTTTAAAATCTATCTAGTTAAGTGCATGGATAGGAGAGGGTTAAAAGGTTGTGGGCCAAACGTGGGCAGATGCTACTAGCTTGCTGGGAACACAGCATGCATGAGTTGGGCTGAGTAGCCTGATTTCATTATAGTGTCTCACCCACCCACTCACCATTCTCAGAAACACCTGAAAGATTAAATGTGCCTGTGCAATCTCTCTGTGCATGAATTAGCTTCCTACATCTAACAGCTTACGTGCTTTTACGATGTTCTGTTGGCTGTGAAACACCACAACATACCCAAAGGTTGCAAAAGGGATTGCTCAAATGGAAGCCACTTTTTGTCCTGTCTGCCCTTCTATTCTCAGTATCACTGTCCAAATGGGGCATTTATTAAAAGGGGTCCATGACTTGTTTTACTCACTATAGCCTGTAAGCCAGCCTGCAATTTATTTGTGCTCAGAATGTTTTCTGTTTGAGTATTATTGCCTGGAGAGTTATCACAACTTAGAGTTCATGAAAGACAAATACATTAGAAATACAGTGTTCCCTTCAACTTTAGACCACCAAGATGAGCTTTGCCTGTGATTCTCCAATTCCTAATGCTTCTTTTCCTCATCTCTGCATATTACTGTAACTCATCTCCCCTCAGTCTGCCAATGTAACCCTCATCCATGCTCTCTGTCACTCTCTAGGTTTGACTGTTCCAACACAATCCTGGATTATTTCCTGCACTCTCATTCAGAGAAGAGTCAAGTCATACAGCTGGGAAGTTAGGCCCTTTAGCCCACCCGAACCACACGCATTAATCCCTTTTACCAGCATCTGGTTCATAGCTTTCTATGTCTTACTGATTAACATGCTTGTCTAGATACATTCTAAAAGTTTGTTGCGGCCACTCACTCTGGTAGTGCGTTTCTACTTTGTAGCCATGCTCTGGCAGATCTCCTCCAATCCCCCTCTATTCTCGGTAAATAAAGTGAGACAAAACTCTGCCATTTTGTACGAGCCAACCCCAGTCTTGGTGATTCACTAATCTGCATCATCCCTATACTGGGTTGTAAGGTGCAGGAGCCAAAGGTGGTCATTTGGCCCATTGAGTCTGATCTATCATTCATTCATATGCTGATTTCCTTAAGTCCATTCTCCCACTTTCTTCCCATTAACTTTAACCTTCCTCAACCCCACCACCAATTAAGAACCTTTCGATCTCTGCCTTAAATTCAACCAATTAATTGGCCTCCATAGCTCTCTGTGGCCATGAGTTCCACAGATTCACCCTCCCCTGACTGAAGAAATTCCTGCCCATCCCCTGCTATTGGTAACATTCCATGTCCACTCTATCCAGGCCTTTTGGTCATTGTGCACTACATCCAGACTTCTCAGTAGTTTATGCCACACTTCATTCATAAAATGCGCATTTGCTTTAAAATGCTGTCACGTTTCTGTTCCTCCCTACCCCTGCCATCTTCTCCAGGCATAGAATCCTCCTGGATCTCTGTCCATCTCCATGTCTGGCTTCTGGAACATCCTTAAATTCAGTCACTTTTGGTAGCCTTCCCTACAGCTGGAAAGGTCTTAAACTGAAGTTCCCTCACTAAACATTTCCGCCTATCCCTCCTCATTGGAGACAATTCTTAAAACTCCTCTTGTCAAAGTTTTCAGTTATCTTCTTGAATAGCTGCTTATGTGGTTTGGTGTCAGTTTTTATTGCTAAGGGACGAGGTATATTACTGAATAGCGGGCTTTTATTATGGAGTTATACAGCATGGAAACAGGCCTTTCTGCTCAACTGGTATATGCCAACCAAGATGCCCTTCTAAGCTGTCCATTTTTGCCACATTTAGCTCATATTTTGCTGAGCCTTTCCTATCCATGTACCTGTCCCGAATACCTTGTAACTGTTGTACCTACCTCAACCACTTACTCTTGCAGCTCATTCCATATGTAGTTTGTTCTCCCCTCTGTGCGGGGAAATTGCCCCTCTCATCGTAAATGTATGACCTTTAGTTCTCTAGGTCTTGAATCCCCAATCCTGAGAAAAAGACCGTAATTCAACCTATCTCTGCCCTCATGATTTTTGTACATCTATAAGATCTTAACTTCTGCTCCGACTCTTAATATAAAAGTCCTAGCCTGTCGAACCTCTCCTTGTAGTTCAATCCCTTGAGCCTTGGCAACATCCTTATAATTCTTTTAGGCTTAATGGCATCTTTCCTATAGCAGGATGACCAAAACTGAATACAATACTCCCAGGCATGAATGTTACAAATATTAACATTTCATAGGCACTCCGACAAGTAAGTGATAGGGGCAATTTAATGCAATCTTAGTTGAACAAATGTATGCTGCCCAGCTACTATGTAAGAATATAAATGGAGTAGACCACTCTGCCTTTCAGATTCTTCCCCACTGTCCTATATGATCATGGCTGAGCTACACTGTTTAGAACTTCCCAAGTACTACCGTAGATTCCGGACGACAGAGCGCACCTGATTAAAAGCCGCAGGCTCTAATTTTAGAAAGAAAATCAATTTTGTACTTGTACAAGCCGCACCGGATTTTAAGCCGCAGGTGTCCCACGTTGTAATATGAGATATTTACACAGAAAGATATTACACGTGAGGATTTTTTAACTTTTAATTAAATCCGTATGGTAACATAAACAAATACATATTGCAAATGCTTTTTTTCGAACCGTGCCTGTAACACGGTTACTTTTAAATATACATATGTATCGGTAACACAAAAATTACGTTGCGTATACTTTTTTACTGAACAGTGCACGAACAACATTCCAATATCTCCTAACGACTGGTAAAAAAAATATACTGCAGCCTACCAGGAAAAGTTATTGATCGCCTTTAACTTAAAAGCAGCGTTTTCGCTCGGGTCTAATGCGCTCGCCCCCTCCTTTCCGTTTATCGCAAACCGGTATTTTCCCACAAGACGCGGCGAAACCGGATGTGATATCATAGCATTCTGGGATGTAGTACAGAAAACAAATATACTTAAAACACTTCTAACTTTAACTAGAAAATACTAACAAATGAATTACTAAGCGAAAATATTATAAACTAAATAACTGCCATAAAGGCAGCACAGTGCTTTTCTTCGAGTGTTTTCCATGTTGATGAGGGTGAGTACAAATGACTGATTTACAATAATTTAATTGTGAAAGTGCGCTTGATTTATCGTACAATTTCATTGGACCTCTGTGAACTACTCATCAATTTTATTGGTCTACTATTACGAGGCAAAATGTTTTTGGCGGCATGAAAAAAAAACATGCATTAGCCGCACCGTAGTAAAGGCCACAGTGTTCAAAGCTGTTCAAAGTGTGGGAAAAAAGTAGCGGCTTATAATCCGGAATCTACAGTATTTTGTACTCCAAACATTTCCGTCATTTGTGAAAGCAGAAAGATTGAAAGGCATCACAATAATCAACAAGACTTTGTCTTCCTTTGTTTCACACAATTTTTTTTAATATATTGGCTGGAGGTTACAAATTTGTGTTTGAAATCAACATCAACTTTTCAGTTAAGTATCAACCTGTTAACAAGTGCCTTGTTTTCTGTGTCCCAGGTCTGTTGTACAAATTTAGAAGGCCAAACCTTCTTCTCGAAGAAGGACAAGCTGTTATGCAAGAAGCATGCTCACACAGTGAACGTCTAAACTGGACAAGAAGCTGTAAAGCAGAGGAATAAAGAGAACATTTGGAGGAGTTGAAGACAAGCAAATAATTTGTTTCATTTTTCTTCTAAAAGACGGTCAACCCATAATTAATTTTTGGGTTAAAAGGGGGAACAAATTGGTGTAAGGTGTTTGAATATCTTTTGGTTTGGGGCTCTGCTTAGATCCTTTGATTTAAAAAATACCTAGTGTTATGGTCACATTTTGGAATGGGATTGGAATACCTACCTGAAATATTTTATTCAGAATCTTTTATTGAGTTGTTACATAACAGCTGTTAAAAAGAGCAAGGTTTCTTAAAAGGCACAGGATTCAAACATTTGGCTGCATGCTTGAATAATAATTTATCTAATGATGTGGTAATTTAGGTAGTGTGATCACAGTACAAGTCTAGTTGAACATTAACTTACCACTATTTGTGGAAAATCAAGCAGAATCCCAGTTTTTATTTTGTAGATTTGGAGTTGATTCTGCCCCTTTTTACAATAAGATCTCCACATTTAAGATCCTTATCTTAATTGAGTTTATTTCTGTAAGAAATGATCATTCCAACTTTGAATATATTTTAGCTAAGGGATTGTGGACATTTGCAAAGCAAGAAAAAGAATCAGGCTGATTTTGATTCTCGACTGGTCTCTTCCAAATTTCAGTAGCTTTGTATTTTAAAACTTAAAGCTAGTCTGTGCTGACGCTTTAGAGGTTTAGCATCCAGTGACTAATCAGGAGAATCAAGTACTGGTGATGCCAAATAAAGCTTAGTTTTATGAATTATAATTGGGAAAACAAGTCAAAATGATAAACCTGTCAGATCAATGGAGTATTTTCATTCTTTATCACAAACTGGAACATTGTGTTACATGATCCAATGACAGAAATTAACTTTTTTTCTGGATCTTCTGGACTATTTTTAAAGTTAGTGTACTAAGTATTACATTTTCTATGACTTTTGACTGCAGGTCCAAACATACGTATAAAGTTTATTTTTCATCTGAGTATGATTCATATTGATTTCAAATATTGAGAGCCAGGATCAAAATTCTTTCAGGTGAAAGGGAATGTCTTGCTTATTACTCTCTCTGGAATTTTTCTTGGGGATGAGGGAGAAGGCTATCTACCAAACTTCATACCTGTAATAGGCTTTTGCCATTTCTTGTGAAGTTATGTACTGAGTCATGTCAGACTGGACTCAGTGGCACTACAGAAATAAGGAAATAACCAACTGAGCACTTTTTGAATTATGACTTGTTCATTTCTGAGAAATGATACATGGTATAAATAGGAGAGATTTCTGCTACCAATTGGATGCTGTCTTGCTTACTTTGGTCCGTCCATACATTTTTAATCACTCCAATTTTTCAAGAGTGTACAACCCTGTTACTAATGGCCTTTGGTTCATATTTGATTGTGTATGCTCAGTGCTGAATTGAAAGTGTACAACTTGCTTATTTACTTGAGCCCTATCACCCCTACTGGGGAATAGGCTGCTGACAGTGGCTTGCGAGAGTCCTCTGTCTTCGGTCAGTCTTTCACTTTATCTCCACATCTTGGTGTGTCCTTCCTCTTCCAGGGATGAAGTCATTGGAGCTTCTGTTGGCATTTCTGTAGCACTGGGTTTTTACAGGATGGGGTTGCTAGCCCCATACCCAACCCTCCTCCTTTCGCAGCCAGGCTTTGAACTGTCCATGGCGGAGTTGGAACTAACTAAATGCTTTGTTACGAAATAAAGCTGGATATCTGGGGGCCTTAATTTTGCTTTGTGCTTGAAATTATACAATTGAATCAAGTTGGGGAGAGAAGATTTTTCTAAAGCGTTCTTTTGATCAGCTGGCCTTCAGCTTCATTCGACCTTCACTCAGTTCGGTTGGAGCACATCCGGATAGTAGCAGAATCACGTGGGTCAAGAGAACTAGCTGTAGTCTGCACGGCAGCTCTGCATTTGAACTTAAAAATTGTTCCCTCCTGATTAATTCCCACTGTCTCTCAGTGCTCTGGCTCTGCTTGCTTAGCAACGCAGTGTATAATGGTGGGAATGGGGTAGGGAACCCAACCACACTGATGCCTTTGTTCAAATGTGGAGGCCATATATCATGCTTATTCGGTAGTTAATTCTGTTGTGTATTTTTGGGAGGTATGCATATGTACCAACACATACCCATCAAAGCAGTTCAAGGAATGTTGCATGGTATAGTTATTTTATTTCCAACTCAGCTAGTTTGTGTTTTTAAACAGAGTAAATTAAATATTCTTTGGATGCTTGGCAAGTTTTGTGAAAGTTCTGAAAAATCCAGGAAGTGTCTTAGTTTAGTAGCTTAAGAGAAACTTAACCACAGTTTGTACTTTTTACACTTTGGGTTAATTTTGGATGGATAAATCTCACAGCATTGTTAGTGGCTGGTTTAGATATCTTGACCGATATTTATAATGAATAGAATAGGATAACAGAGCAGACAGGGCAATAAGGAACCATAGCAATTAGATTAAATTTAACCTGTCACGGTGGTAAATTTGCCATGGATTTTTGACTTGATGTAACATTGTATATTGAGATGGCCATGTATGAGAGGTAGGGGTGGGTGGAGAGAGGATGAAGATTTGGTATCACTATTGCAATGATGTGCCACCATAATGTGTAAAATCAGCAGTCTCACTTCCTCGTGGTTTTCAATGGTAAGCAGCACGTTTTGAGATGCTAATAATCAGCAAAGGAAATGGGCAAATTAATAACCAAAGCAAATTTCATTAAAATATGTCTGGAATCTCTTTTGAAAATGACTAGAATGGCACCAATTTGAATAAATGTGTGTGTGAACATTTGCACCATTTTGCCTTTGGTGATGTATCACCATGTCTCGAAGCCAGAGGGCATCAGTGGAGAATCATCATGAACTTCAGTGCAGGACAGAATATTATAGTTAGAAAATTGTGTAATCTGAGAAATGTTTTATACTGATCAACTACTGATCAGTTCTTTTTAGAACACCTATAAAGAAAGAAAATAATTAGGACTTCGTTGTGGCCAGGTAAAATGAAATTGTACTGAGAGCCCCAGGATTTCCTCACCCTTCTCTCACCCCCCCACCCCCACATTGGAACAGTTCATTGAACAGCAAGCAGAGTTTTTAACTGGGTTTGTTTTAGTTTGCACCAGGGACCTGATGGACTTGTACTGTGCTTGGGGAGAGTTGTTTAATTTTACTGCTGCATCACAGCTGCTGGTCAGAGCACTTACAATCCGTCCTATGGTTCATTCCTAAATGAGCCAAAAGCTTTTGTTTAAGGTAACAGAATGCTGCATATGTCCATCCTCTTGCCACTTTTCTTCGTCAGTGCTTCCATCAGTCAGTACTTCAACAAAAGCTAGAGGTGCTCCAATTCGAACTGTTTGTATAGCTTTCAAATGTATTTGAAAATATTCTTAAGGCTTTGATATGTAAGAGCTTAAAGTTAAATCACTAAACAGTATAAGCAACCCTGCTTGGATTTAACCAGTTTTAAACAGATGTACAAGGTTTACACATAATGCATGGCTATTTTCTATATATGTATGTTGAGAAGACTAGAGCTGAAATGTTTGATTGCTGATATGCTTCCATTGAACAAGAGATTGACTGAAGCAAAAACATAACAGATGGTTTCTCTTTAATAAATCTGGTCTGTCATTCTTTAAAATCATATTTTGCATTTGAGTTCTCTTTGTTTGATCTTTGTTCCATCAGCATTGGCCTTCATCAGCCATTCATCCAGTTCAGGAGCATCCAATACAGTTCGTGGTGGGTCAGCTTCTTCAATGTTTCAGTCCTCATGAGTGCGTTCTCACATAACTGTTAACCAGGAGCTCAACACTGATGTATTTCCAAGATAGGATAGAGGCTGATAGTCCTATCTAACACCTTTCCCTAGATAGGAAAGAACATACCAAAGAATTGTTGGTAGATTGCTTCTCTGATCTAGTAATAATTATGGCAAAAGACCCTGCAGCCCAATGAGTAAATGCTGACCATCAAGCATGCATCATACAAATCTCATTTTATTTTCTCCACATTTCCATCAATTCCATCTGAATTCTATCACCCATCTACAATTTACAATGGAGTAATTATAACCTACTTATCCACCTTTGGGGTATGGGAGGAAACCCATGCATACTCAGTGAATGTGCAAAGTCCACACAGCAGCACAGGACATCAGGATTGAAGTCATGTTTCAGTAGATTTAAGGCAGTCATTCTACTAGTTGCATCACTGTGTCACCTATTCAAACCTAACATCCCCAACCAGCTTTAGATTATAAAGAAATAAAGACCAGTGTGCACTTCCCTCTGGAAGCACAAACACAAATTGGCTGCCACAATATTGCAACTATGGTAGCCAGTTAGTGCACAGCAACAATTTTCTGGAGGAGCAGCTTTGTTCAGGGAAAAAGAATTGATTGAAACATTACAGAAGGACTGAAAATGAAGATCGGTGAACTGAGGAAGAGCATTGCGAGCTTGCACAATCAACAAAAGACCTGCACCTGTTTCCTGCAAGACTGCAGGTGGGGTGAGTGAGGGAGGAGTTTTCTAGCACATGATGTGTATCACATTGAATGGAGAAGAATAAAATATCAAACATTCTGCACTGATGTGTGAAAGTCCTCGAAGAATGGTATCCTACCTCAGCAGGAACACTGGAATCTGGGTTTCCCAGTGTGAATTGTTCACCCATTTGAGCCCTATGCCATTTGTTATAATGGTGCCTACGCTGCAATATTGTAACAGCAATGCTATCTCATAAGCTAGATGTGAGCAAATTTTGCTGCTGCACTCCCAATAGCCTCTGTGCCTAACTGTAATACACACAGGAACAAGATGCAGTCTCCCATTAACTCTTTTAGACCAGAAGATTTACTTTTGAAGTGAGAGCTCATGGCTGTTACTAATGTTTTAGCCCTTCAGGAGGGGAATGAGAGGTGGGGTATGAAGAAAGTGCAAAGATTGGTAAATTAGTTGGAGGCAGGTTCGAATGGATGAATAGTGGAGGTTTTCTTACTGGTTGCATCACAGCCTGGTATGGAGGTTCCAATGTACTGGATCACAACAAGCTCAGGATTGTAGGCTCAGCCAGTTCCATCATGTGCACAACCCTCCCCTCACACCATCAAAAGCAGCATCCACTATTAAGAACCCTCATCATCTGGGATACACCTTCTTCTCATCACTACCATTGGGAGGAGATACAGGAGCCAAAAGACCCCCACTCAATGATTCGGAAAGAGCTTCTTCCCCTCTGCTATCAGATTACTGAAGAGTCGTGATTATCATCATCTTTTGCACAATTTTATAGTGATTCTTATGTCTTTGCAGTGTTCTGCTGCAAGACAATAAATTTCACATCAAATAAATCAGTGGTAGTAAACCTGATTCTGAATCTGGGGTTTAGAATTGCAGAGATGTTCCATACAATAACAATGATTAAAATTATTGATGGGACAATGCCTTTGGGAAATTTCGATGAGATGTGATGCCTTTCAGACCAAACTATTGGCTGGTTCATAAAAGAAACTGCTGAAGGGTCAAGCAACATCTGTGGAGGGAAACATATTGACAATTTGGGTTGAGACCCTTCAATTGGACTCAGCTGGGTCTAGATGAACGGTCTCAACCAGAAACATGAACTGCTCTTACCCTCCACAGATGTTGCCTGAGTCCTTCAAGCAGCTTCATTTTTGCTGCAGATTCCAGTCCCTTGTGTCTCTTGCTTCAGAATGATCTCATTGCAATTATAGTGTTCGGTAAATGAAACTGATTTATAAGCTCTGCAGTGCCAACAATGAAAGCAACTGGTACATCACTTAAGATGTGATCAATAATCTATTCAATGCGGCAGCTAAATATCCTTGATCAATCTCACTAGCTCTCTCCATCTTCTCAGATGAGGAGAAAGATCGAGGATCATCTGTTTCTGTCCCAGTTCTGTGGGTCCTGAAGCGACTGCTGTGGGACCCGTTGTAGGTGTCCAGCAGGATGGGCATGGCTAGTTTGGGAAGCAGTGAACTCCTACTGCCATTTTTACAGTCATAAAGCCCGACAACATAGAAACAGACCCTTAGGACTATTGGGTCTGCAATTTGACACCATTGACATTCATTCCCATTTGTTTATTCTTCCTGCAATTCATTTGACTCCCTAAAATTCCACCACTCACCGATACACTTAGGGCATTTGACAGTGTTAAAGAGTCTGAATTTTCCAAATGTAGCCTCACCAATGTCTTGTACGGTGTCCAGTTAACCTACCAACCAGCCTACCTTGCAATATGGATGGAAACAGGGATAGTGAGAGGAAACTCATGAGGTCACAGAGAACCAGCACACGGACAGGACCAGTTGTCATGATTGAGCACTGGTCACTGGAGCTGAGAGACAGCAGCTCTGCAAGCTGCACCACTCTGCTGCTCCATCTGCGTCACTGTACTCAGCTTTTCTGTCAACAGACTCCATGTTCCTATAGTAACACACACAAACTGCTGGAGGAACCCAGTAGGTCAGGCAGCATCAATGGAGAGGAATAAAGAATTGATGTTTCGGGCCAAGACCCTTCACCAGGGCACTGCCATCAAGTTGTTAAAAAAAACCCTAATTCTACCCCAGACTATAGTTCTTCTCCTAATGTTATTATGTTGATGAGGAGGTTACACTTTTTTTCCAAGGAGTTTTTTTGAGAACGCCCTTCAGCTATTTATCTTGTGCTCCTGTGAACCATCTTACAGTGAAGCTTAGAATAGAGTGGTTATCTGGTGAATCTGCTGCTGAGCATATAAACAATATGACTACACATTGAAGGTGGCTGATCATTGGAGTCTTAGTGCCAAGGTTTGGAGGCATGGGAGAGAATGTGATGTGGGTTGCCTTGGTGGATCTGAGGGATTTCAAGAGACAGCGATCAACCAGTGTGAAAAATATAAGCAATATGCTCACAGCTTTAAGGAATAGAGCTGCAAAACAAGGGGTTGGGTGTTCTTAACCGAAGATGGTAGAAATGTGCCCTTTGTGAGGTTAGTTCTGGAGTTCAAGTTATCAAGTTCAAGTTTATTGTCATGGATATACATACACAGGGTATAAATGCCATGAAAATTTGATTTATGCAGCAGCATAGTACATGACAAACAAATTATACAGGTTCGACAGCATCTATGGAGGGAAATAAACAGTCAATGTTTTGGGGCAAGATCCTTCATCTGCACCGATGGGCAAATGGGATGAGCTTGGTGGGCAACATGAACAAGATGCACTGAAGTGCCTGTTTCTGTGCTGTGTTACTCTATATCTTCCTGATTATGGATCTTTTTGTCAGAATAGAATCATAGAACATTACAGCACAGAACAGGACATTCGGCCCTTCTTGGCTGTGCTGAACCATTTTTAGGCCTAGTCCCACTGGCCTCCATCTGGACCATATCCCTCCATACCCCTCTCATCCATGTACCTGTCCCAAGATTTTCTTAAATGTTAAAAGTGAGCCTGCATTTACCACTTCATCTGGCAGCTCATTCCACAATCCCACCACTCTCTGTGTGAAGAAACCCCCCACCCAATGTTCCCTTTAAACATTTCCCCCTTCACCCTTAACCCATGTCCTCTGGGTTTTTTTCTCCCCTAGCCTTAGTGTAAAAAGCCTGCTTGCATTCACTCTATCTATACCCATCATAATTTTATATACCTCTATCAAATCTCCCCTCATTCTTCTACGCTCCAGGGAATAAAGTCCTAACCTATTCAACCTTCCTCTGTAACTCAGTTTCTTAAGTCCCGGCAACATCCTTGTAAACCTTCTCTGCAATCTTTCAACTTTATTAATATCCTTCCTGTAATTAGGTGACCAAAACTGCACACAATACTCCAAATTCGGCCTCACCAATGTCTTATACAACCTCACCATAGCATTCCAACTCTTATACTCAGTACTTTGATTTATAAAGGCCAATGTACCAAAAGCTTGCTTTATGTCCCTATCTACCTGTGACGCCACTTTCAGGGAATTATGTATCTGTATTCCCAGATCCCTCTGTTCTACTGCACTCCGTAGTGTCCTACTATTTACCTTGTATGTTCTACCTTGGTTTGTCCCTCCAAAGTCGCTTGTCTGTATTAAACTCCATTTGCCATTTTTCAGCCTATTTTTCCAGCTGGTCCAAATCCCTCTGCAAGCTTTGAAAACCTTCCTCACTGTCCATTACACCTCCAATCTTTGTATCATCAGCAAATCTGCTGATCCAATTTACCACATTATCATCCAGATCATTGATATAGATGACAAATAATAATGGACCCAGCACTGATCCCTGTGGCACACCACTAGTCACAGGCCTCCACTCAGAGTAGCAATCCTCTACGACCATTCTCTGGCTTCTCCCATTGAGCCAATGTCTAATCCAATTTACTACCTCACCATGTATACCTAGCGACTGAATCTTCCTAACTAACCTCCCATGCGGGACCTTGTCAAAGGCCTTACTGAAGTCCATGTAGTCAACATCCACTGCCTTCCCTTCATCCACTTTCCTTGTAACTTCCTCGAAAAACTCTAATAGATTTTTTAAACATGACCTACCACGCACAAAGCCATGTTGACTCTCCCTAATAAGTCCCCGTCTATCCAAATACTTGGAGATCCTATCTCTTAGTACTCCTTCCAATAATTTACCTACTACTGATGTCAAACTTACCGGCCTATAATTTCCCGGGTTACTTTTAGATTTTTTTTTAAACAACGGAGCAACATGAGCTATCCTCCAATCCTCCGGCACCTCACCTGTAGTTACCGACATTTTAAATATATCTGCCAGGGCCCGTGCAACTTCAACACTAGTCTCCTTCAATATCTGAGGGAATACCCTGTCAGGTCCTGGGGATTTATCTATTGTAATTTACCTCAAGACAGCAAGCACCTCCTCTTCAATCTGTATAGGTTCCATGAGCTAACTACCTGTTTGCCTTATTTCCATAGACTCCATGCCAGTTTCCTTAGTAAATATAGATGCAAAAAACCCATTTAAGATCTCCCCCATTTCTTTTGGTTCCATACATAGCCGACCACTCTGATCTTCAAAAGGACCAATTTTATTCCTTACTATCTTTTTGCTCTTAATATACCTGTAGAAGCTCTTAGGATTATCCTTCACCCTGACTGTAAAAGCAACCTCATGTCTTCTTTTAACCCTCCTGATTTCTTTCTTAAGTATGTTTTTGCACTTTTTATACTCCTGAAGCACCTTATTTGCTCCCTGTTGTCTATACATGTTATACATCTCTCTCACACAGAGTCGACTGTACTTCCTAAGAAGGTTGGCGTCATTCAATGTCTGTAGTGAGATGCTGAAGATGTTCTATAGGTCAGTTGTGGAGAGCGCCCTCTTCTTTGTGGTGGCGTGTTGGGGAGGAAGTATTAAGAAGAGGGACGCCTCACGTCTTAATAAGCTGGTAAGGAAGGCGGGCTCTGTCGTGGGCAAAGTACTGGAGGGTTTAACATCGGTAGCTGAGCGAAGGGCGCTGAGTAGGCTACGGTCAATTATGGATAACTCTGAACATCCTCTACATAGCACCATCCAGAGACAGAGAAGCAGTTTCAGCGACAGGTTACTATCGATGCAATGCTCCTCAGACAGGATGAAGAGGTCAATACTCCCCAATGCCATTAGGCTTTACAATTCTACCGCCAGGACTTAAGAACTTTTTAAAAGCTATTATTAATGCTTTTTGAGATAGTGATTTAGATGCATATCATATTTTTTACTGAGTTAAGTATTGTATGTAATTAGTTTTGCTACAACAAGTGTATGGGACATTGGAAAAAAGTTGAATTTCCCCATGGGGATGAATAAAGTATCTATCTATCTATCTCTATCTATCTATCTTCTTCTTTATCAGAGTTCCAATATCCCTCGAGAACCAAGGTTCCTTATTCTTATTCACTTTGTCTTTAATCCTGACAGGAGCATTCAGGAGCATCCTGAACTCTCAAAAATTCTCCTTTGAAGGCCTCCCGCTTACCAATCACATCCTTGCCAGAGAACAACCTGTCCCAATCCACGCTTTTTAGGTCTTTTCTCATTTCTTCAAATTTGGCCTTTTTCCAGTTTAGAACCTCAACCCGAGGACCAAATCTATCTTTATCTTTATCCATGATCAAGTTGAAACTAACATCAGTGCAAAAACTGTGTAGAGTTTTTGATTTGCATAGTGTTTCCAGGAATGTCTCCAATTGAACTCCAGTTTGCATGAGTTTTAGTTTGCATGTGCATTTGTGTTTAACTTGTTTTCTTGCCACTATCACACCCCCCCCCCCCAGTCCAGAGAACATACTATCCCCGCTCCTATAACTTCAAAAGCCCCACCTGCAACCAACGCAAGACTGCTCAGCCTTTCAGTGCTATACATTCCTTTGAGTGTCGACTGTTCCTTTGCCTCTGCGTAGTTATCCCTCAGCCTCTTCCTCCATCTCGGGCATCCACTGTCCAACCCCCCCCCCCCCCCCCAGCTCCAGATTATTTTTAAATAACTAGTTGTAAGTTCCCCGTAATTTAAAAAAAACAGGAATTGTTGGGAACCACGCCACAGGTTAGGTGGCATTTATGAAAACAGAAACAGTTAATGCGGGTCTGGGACCCTTTATCAGAATAACCATCATGCTATTGCCGCCTAATATCATTTTGATTGCAGATTGCAGAGATGAATTGGTAAAGAGGGCTTGAGTTGACTTGGGCAGTGTTGCACTGTTGCCGGAGATTGCCGAGGTGATAAGATTCGAGAGAGGTGTTGCCTTGGTGTGCCCGGTGATTGCCGAAGTGTTTCGGCGCCTCCCGGTGCCGGAGATTGCCGAAGTTGCGCCTGCCGCTCAGCGCCCGAAGCCTGGAGCACGGAGCCGAGTCTCGTCTGTCAGTCACAGGAGAAAGCTCAGAAGGAGCAACGGGGGGGGGGGGAGCCTTTAACTCATCAGTGCAACAAGCCTCCCGCGATCCAGACGAAGCGGAGCAAAAACGTTGTGTCTTCACTACCGTCAGAAAATAATTTCAAAGTGTAAAAGACTGGCTTGCGGTGAGTGCAAAATACGGGGAGCAGTGTGGAGTTTGCAACGTGAAAGTACCTGAAACATGTCAAAAAGTAAAACGAAGCGCTGACATTCTGCGGTCCTGCCAAATAGCATTAATTAATAATTGCAAAGGTACCATTTTAATTTTTAAAGCACTACTATAAAATTAACAGCAGTGAGATTGCTGTGATTATTATTTTGCATTCAGAATCTGTAGTAAATAACACATGATTATAGACGCTGGTTTTAGTTCTGTTGAATTAAAGTTTGATTATTTGAAACATTTGCAACCTGAGGAGATAAAAGAAATGTTTTAAGGAAATTTTTCAGCTAAAGCTACTGTGCGTATACAAAATGTGAAGCCAGTCTTTTTTGCTGAAATCGCTAATAGGAAGTGTTTTAAGTTCCATGGAAAACATAAGGTAAAGAGCATGCACGGTATAACTCCATTCACTCACGAGGGCGATATTCAGCTCTTGTTGCTTGAATTGTTGGTGGTTTTCTTATGAGAATCTGACTTTCAGCGCTTTTGGTGGAACATTGGAGAGACTACAATCGATATCAACTACAATCTTTTTTTAATGAATTAAAATGTTGTGCAAGTTAAGACTACACAGTAATGCACGGTTTGATTCATTTGGAAAGTTGTCCCAGATATTTATTTTATCCCCTGGAATGTGTTCTTTCGTCAATTTATCAGTAGGTTAATCATGCAAAGTGGTTTACAAGTACAGAAAGTATAAAATGTTTTATTCCCATGAAGGAATGAGATGGACAGATACTGACCATCAGTTCCTCTATGTGAGTAGATCTGTGACCTGAGCTAATGGAGTGAATGATAATCTGCATTTTAATTTAAATAGTTTGTACGTGTCGACCCGGACTGAACTTTTCTCAGGGTGGAAAAGTCAAAAACTAAAAGACATGCATTTAAAGTAAGAGTGAAAAAGTTTAAAGGGGGTGGGGGAGCAAAGTTATTTTATACAGAGAATAAATAGTAAGTGCTGGTAATGGTAGGAGCATATACATATAATAGTATTTAAGAGGCTTTTGGATACAATAGTATGCATGGAATGTAGGGATATAAAACATATACAAGCAGAAGAGATTTAGATTAATTTAGTTTTTGATTTAATATATATTACTTGTTTTGTACTTTTCATCTATTTAATATATATATATCTAGTGTAATTGATACACTTTTTTTCTCTTTCTATATTATTATGTATTGCATTGTGCTGTTGCTGCTAAGTGAACAAATTTCACAACACATGCTGGTGATAATAAACCGGATTCTGATTCATCTTGCTTGGCACATATATTGTGGGCCGAGTGGCCTTTTCCTATGTTTTATTTTCTTTAACAGCCAGATTTTAATAATTCCTCGCTGAATCCTAACTCTGTCTGCCAGTTCACGATATCAACCATGATCTGGCTGCTTTAATGCAACCAATAATAGCTTGTGTGTTGAAGTTGGTCTGTGAAAAATATGGAAAGGCTAAAGCACTGTTAGGAAAACAGCTGCTGTTAAGTTTGCACATTCATATTACTATGTAAAATGTTCCAAAAAGGTTGCAATTCCTTATATTGCATCCTTTAAAAACACAGCATTTTGGGAGTGGTTAAAGAAATAAGAGCTGTGAATGACCCATTGTTCAGCCTCTGGATAACTAGCATTTCAGGAATAATTTATTACTGCAGTTCATTTTGAATGTGCTAATTTTAAAAAAACACAAAGACATAATATATGGCCTGGTCAATTCCTTAGTACATCCAGGTTGAACATTTGTTAATTATTTAAAAAGTAACTTTGTGCAGAGTTCCCGAGGACTGTTATTAAACCGGATTCATTTTGCATATTCATTGAGGTCTATTGTGTCTTTTAATCTCAATCAATTTGGCCGTACGGATGGTGAGACTCAAGGGATTGAAGATTCTGGAAGTCTGGAGTAATGGACAAAAGCTGGAGGAACTCAGCAGATCAGGCAGCATCTGTGGAGAGCAGTGGATGGTTGATGCTTCAAGTTGAGGACCATCATCATACCCTTCACTGGGTACTGATGAAAGGCCCATTTCCCTACATACATGCTGCCAAATGTGCTGAGTTCCTCCAGCTTTGTGTGCGTTATATAGATAGAGATAGATAGAGATAGAGATACTTGACTTCCTGTTATATAGATAGAGATACTTGACTTCCTGTTTTAAGTCCACAGTCAATCCTTTCTGTCCTCTTAGATTGATGTAGAAGGTCCTAGTGCACTATTTCAAAGGAAATGAGATGATCTCTCCATGTGCAGTCTCATAGGTTAACATAAGCTGCAATAGGACTTTGACCGGATATGAAGCTGAGCTTGAGAAGTGGTAGATGGAGTTCAGTCTGGGAAAATGTGGAATGATACACTTTGGAAGGTTGAACTTGAAGACAAAGAACAAGGTTAATGGCAGGATTCTGAGCAGTGTGGGGGAACGGGGATTTATGGGTCCAAGTACATAGATACCTCAAAATTGCTGTACCAGCTGATAAGGAGGTTAAGGAGGTCTTCATTAGTCAGGGGATTGAGCTGAAGAGCCATGAGAAATCTAGCAGTTCTATAGAACTCTGGCTTGACCATATTGGAATATTGTGCTCAGTTCTAGTCGCTTTATAATAGGGAGAATGTGGAGTTATCAGAGAGGTGAAGGGGAGACTTACTGCCTGGGTTAGAAAGTGTATTTTATAATGAAAGATTGAGCAGGCTAGGACTTTTCTCTTTTGCAGCAAAGGAAGATGAGAGGTGATTTAATAGGGCTGGGTAAGATGATAAGAGGTATCGATACAGTGGACAACCAGCATCTTTATCCCAAGATGGCAATGGCTAATATGAGAAAACATACTTTTAAGGTGACTGGAGGAAAGTATAGGGGGATGTTAGAGCTGGTTTTTTTTTTACACAAAAGTGCTTTGAGTGCACTTCTATGGTTGGTAGTCGAGGCCAACACATTAGGGACATTTAATAGATTCTTAAAAAGGCACATGGATGAATAAAAATTGAAGGCTATGTGGACTAGATTGTTCTTTGAGTATGCTAAAATGTCAGCACAGTATAGTGGGCTGAATGGCTTGTACTGTGCTGTACTATTCTATATTCGTTTGCAGTGAGATCGTTTATTGTGCCTTAGTATCTTGTCTCAACATGCTGCACTCCTGTGCACGGCACTGACATAGTGATATATATGTAATAAATTTGTGTGAACATGGTAATGAACATATTATTTCCACATATATAATCCTCAGAGAGATTATAAATTGCCAGTGAATAATATCTTGGAAAGGATTTGTCTTTACATAATGAAATGCTTTTGAATGCACTGGCATTCTGTTAGTCTGCATACTCTATGATTTCCTTGTGCAATTCAATTAGTCAACATTGACTTATCCCTTGCAATCTGTGTTGACTGCCCTATTAGTCACATCTTTCATACTTTGACTAATCACATTCCAGATTGCGGTCTCCAGTACTTTACTTACACCGATGTAGGTCTAACCAGTCTGTAATTGATTTTTTCTTCATTTTCAAATGCACTGTAGTGTAGCTTGAGGTGTTCCCAATAAATCCTGCATATGAAATCAGCAATAAAAGCTGAGCCATTTTCAATGTGAGGGAACTTAACATTGACTAAATGTCTGAAGCAAACAAATAAGCTCTAAAGTGTGTCCAGGAAGGTAATTCAAGGGAGACAAATCTTAAACATTTAAGTTACTTTAAAAATGTGTTAAACATTTGTAGATTACTTAAGTATTCTGGGAAAAATATTTGTAAACATATTCACTCTGGGAAATAGCATTTCTATTGAATGGATTTTATTTTTTCATTTACACCAGCTGTTTTTATGTGCACTTAATGCTGATTTATTTAACATTACACAGGTTTCCTTACTTTGTGTCAGATTTGTTAGTTGACTTTTGCTGTGAGTTGTGTGGTTCAGTGTAAGATCCACTGTCACCTTTGCTCAAGATCCCTGATCTGTGTATGTCCTGTGTGCTAGCAATTTGTCTTCCTGCACACATTACTTGGTGCATAATCTCAAGGTTTCCCTCTGTTCCTTTAATGTGACCGAGTTGTTATTTTGTAGCCACATTGTAGCTCCTAACTATCTTCTGTCAGTAGTTTTAAATACTCCTCCTATAGTATGTTTTGTAATATAACATGTATTTAATCAATGGTTATTAGGTTTCCCTGAGACTATTGATGAAGGAATACTGTCAGTTACTTGGAGGGAGGTGAATAAACTATGATAAATGGTTCATACTTGGAGTTAACAGCTATTAAGCGGTCAACAAATTGAATGATGACTGATCATTGACAAATTGCAAATCTGAATACAGCTGTTCAAATTTGAAACTATTTCTTGTCATTATTTTTAAAACAAGAAATATGATTTATAATCTGGGGATGCGGGGTTGGTGGGGGGTGGTGTTTAGGAAATTAAGCCATGCTTGCTCAAGGTATTGGAATCTATAAATGTTCAATCTTTTTACAGTGAGCTTTGTAGTGTAAAAGTTAGGTGGACAAGAACCCTGACTAAGAAACACACACACAATGCTGGAGGAGCTCAGGTAGCTTTTATGGACAGGAAGGAAGAGTCAGTGTGTTGGGCTGCGGCTGTTCATGAGGAATGGAAAGGGTGGAGGAAGAAACCAGATTAAGTACATGGGGGGAGGGAAGGGGTACAAGCCAGGAGGTGATAGGGGTAGCTAGGTGGGGGGGGTGGAGTTTAATGAGAGAATCTGAGAAATGATAGGAGGAAAGATAGATAGGAGGAAAGTGCTGAGTAGTGTATTTTATTACAAGTAATTTCATTCTGAATCCTGCTTCCAGTGTGGTGTGGGAATTCTTGATGGGTATGTCAGAGCAAGCAGTGACATCATCAGAGTAGACTTAGTTGATTGCCATGTGTTTTTTATATAGGTACTAAATTATTGCTCGAGCATCAAACAGTACAGTATAGGAACAGGCCCCATAGGTCCAACACTAACCCATCCTTCCACACCCCAACCACCACTACTTTATTGTTTTAGAAACATAGAAAACCTCCAGCACAATACAGGCCCTTTGGCCCACAATGCCGTGCTGAAAATGTACTTATATTAGAAAGTACCTGGAGTTACCCATAGCCCTCTATTTTTCTAAGCTCCACGTACCTATCTCTTAACGGACCCTATCGTATCTGCCTCCACCACCATTGCCCACAGCCCATTCCACGCACTCACCACTCTCTGCATAAAACCTTACCCCGGACATCTCCTCTGCACCTACTTCCAAGCACCTTAAAACTATGCCCTCTCATGTTAGCCATTTCAACCCTGAGGAAAAGCCTCTGACTATCCACATGATCAATGCCTCTCATCATCTTATACACCTCTATCAGGTCACCTCTCATCCTCCATCACTCCTAGGAGAAAAGGACAAGTTCACTCAACTTATTCCCGTAAGGTATGCTCCCCAATCCAGGCAACATCCTTGTAAATCTCCTCTGCACCCTTTCTATGGCTTCCACATCATGGTGAGGAGACCAGAATAGAGCACGGTACTCCAAGTGGAGTCTGACCAAGATCCTGTATAGCTGCAACATTACCTCTCGGCTCCTAAATTCAATTCCACAATTGAAGGTCATTACACTGTACGCCTTCTCAACCACAGAGTCAACCTGCGCAGCTGCTTTGAGCGTCCTATGGACTCGGACCCCAAGATCCCGCTGATCCTCCCCACTGCCAAGAGTCTTACAATTAATACTATATTCTGCCATCATATTTGACCTACCAAAATGAACCACCTCACACTTATCTGGGTTGAACTCCATCTCCAACTTTTCAGCCCAGTTTTGCATCCTATCGATGTCCCACTGTAAGCTCTGACAGCCCACCACACTATCTACAACACCCTGAAGCTTTGTGTCATCAGCAGATTTGCTAACCCATCCCTCCACTTTCTCATCCAGGTCATTTATAAAAATCACAAAGTGTAGGGGTCCCAGAACAGATCCCTGAAGCACACCACTGGTCACCGACCTCCATGCAGAATATGACCCATCTACAACCACTCTTTGCCTTCTGTGGGGAAGCCAATTCTGGATCCACAAAGCAAGATGCCCTTGGATCCCATGCCTCCTTACTTTCTCAATAAGCCTTGCATGGAGTACCTTATCAAACACCTTGCTGCAATCCATATACACTACATCTACTGCTCTTCCTTCATCAATGTGTTTAGTCACATCCTCAAAAAATTCAATCAAGCTCGTAAGGCACAACCTGCCCTTGACAAAACCATGCTGACTATTCCTAATCATATTATGCCTCTCCAAATCCTGCCTCTCAGGATCTTCTCCATCAACTAACCAAGCATTGAAGTAAGACTCACTGGTCTATAATTTCCTGGGCCATCTCTACTCCCTTTCTTAAATAGGGGAACAACATCTGCAACCCTCCAACCCTTTGGAACCTCTCCCATCCCATTGATGATGCAAAGATCATTGCCAGAGGTTCAGCAATCTCCTCCCTTGCCTCCCACAGTAGCCTGGGGTATATCTTGTCCGGTCCGATGACTTATCCAAATTGATGCTATCCAAAAGCTCCAGGACACCCTTTTTCTTAACATCTACATGCTCAAGATTCTCAGTCCACTGTAAGTCATCCCTGCAATTGCCAAAGTCCTTTTCTGTAGTGAATACTGAAGCAAAGGATTCATGAATTACCTCTGCTATCTCCTGCAGTTCCATACACACTTTTCCACTGTCACACTTGATTGGCCCTATTCTCTCTCATTTTATTCCCTTGCTCTTCACATACTTGTAGAATGCCTTGGGGTTTTCCTTAATCCTGCTCACCAAGGCCTTCTCATGGCCCCTTCTGGCTCTCCTAATTTCATTCTTAAACTCCTTCCTGCTAGCCTTATAATTTTCCAGGTCTTTATCATTACCTAGTTTTTTGAACCTGAACACACCTAACAAACTCCACCCCATCTAAACCCCTTGCTCTAGGAAGATGGCAATCAATATTTGGGAAATTAAGATCTCTCACCATGATGAGCCTGTTATTATTACACCTTTCCAGAATCTGTCTCCCTATCTGCTTCTCAATGTCCCTGTTACTATTGAGCCATCCAAGTCTCTGTAATGGCCACGACATCATAGCTCCAAGTACTGATCTAGGTTATAAGCTCATCCTCTTTGTTCATGATGATGCTTGCATTAAAATAGATACATCTCAAACCATCAGTCTGAGCACATCCCTTCTCTATCACCTACCTATTCTCCCCCTCACATTGCCTACAAGTTTCCTCTAATTGTGAGCCAACTGCCTCTTCCTCCTTCTCTTCAGTTCAGTTCCCACCCCCCAGCAATTCTAATTTAAATTCTCCCCAATGGCCTTAGCAAACCTCCCTGCCAAGATATTGGTCCCCCTGGGATTCAAGTGCAACCCATCCCTTTTGTACATGTCACGCCCACCCCAAAAGAGGTCCAAATGATCCAGAGATCTGAATCACTGCCTTCTGCTCCAATCCCTGTCAGAGACACTTTATGGACAGACACTCCTGTGCCTAGAGTCACTTTATGGAGATAAAATCAATCTATATATATATAAGTTATCTTGTGTTTATTGTATTTTTGTTATTGTGTTCATTATATTGTGTTTTCTTGTGCTGCATCAGATCAGGAGTAGTAATTATTTTGTTCTCCTTTTCATTTCTGTACTAGAAATGTTATTAAACAACCTTGAAACTTCTGCCAAACCAATTAAACAAGTTATTAATTGCCCGACTGAAGTAAACCTTCTCCCTAAACGTGGTCCATGGCCATCCATTTTATGCAACCAACACAAATTGTCAGCAAGTCAGGCAGCATCTACGGAGGGAAGTAAATAGTTGATGTTTTGGACTGAAACCCTTCAACTAGTCTTGATGAAGTGAAAAGCTTTGTTTCAGAAGCCGTCAATGCAGATTAGTTCATTACATCATTATATTGGGGTAGAATGTGGAAAAGCAGTAACAGAATGCAGTATAGATGCCCACGTTTGCAGAGAAAGCGGGCAGTGAAGTGTAAGGCCATGATAAGGTAGATTGTGAGATCAAGAATCCACCTTTTCTACAAGGGGACCATCTTGTAACTGTATAGTAGTGGGGGTGGAAGCTGTCCTTGAGCACGATGGTATGTGCTTTCAGGCTTTTTTATCTTCTGCTTGATGGAGAGGGCAAAAGCGAGAATGTTGCGATGAGTGAGATCTTTGATTCAGCTGGCTGTTTTACTGAGACGGGGAGGAGGGTAAACAGAGTCATGATATGCTAAGCTGTGTCCACGACTCTCTGCAAGTTCTTGGAGTAGTTGCTTTACCAAAGCAGTTATTATGTTTCTGTGGTAAAGGAATGGCAAAGTGCTAAAGGAGATGAACATTTATTTTACAGTCTGCAAGAATATAGATTGCATTTGATAAAAAGAATAATTTTAATGCAATTATCCAATCATTTTGCAGCAGTATTTCAGAGTAGGCTGAGAGCTAACCCAAGTTTCATGTAATATTGTAACCTCAAATAACTTGGTCACACTCATTGATTCTATATTATATACTGTGTGACAGTTTATGAAAGTATCTGGAATGCATTCAACCCAGAGTCATGCTTCTGATTTAATAAGAAAACATTCAATTTATATTGTTGCATTAAACTATAATTTTTTCAGATCTGATGTCAAGCCAAGGACCCGTCTGCCTCCTGGAGTGGATGTCAAAGAACCCACGGTATAATGTGTGATGTCAGTTGTGGCTCACTTGGTAATAAGTTTGCTTCTGAATTGGAAGGATCTGTGCTCATAACCCAGTCTGTGACTTGAGACTCTAATTGAGGCAGACATCCTCAATGTAATACTGGGGAGTACAGCATTCTTTTTTGGATGAAATGATAGAATGAGGCCCAGATTTGAGAATCTAAAAGACGGAAATTCTTTCAGGTGCCTGGGCTTATATTTATTTAGTGATGCAGCTCATAGCAGTCCCTTCTGGCCCAATGAGCCACCCACACCACCCAGCAACCCACCTACTCAACCCAAGCCTAATCACAGGACAATTTACAATGACCAATTAACCGGTAAGTCTTTGGAATGTGAGAGGAAGCTGGAACACCCAGAGGAAACCCTCAGTCAACATCAGTAACCGATGATGTGTTACTTGTGGGAGCTTGCTGTGTGCAAATTGGCTGCATTACAGCAGTGATTTTTTTTGTTTGATTGGCTGTAAAGTGCTGTAGGATATTATGAAGTTCCTGTATTAAAATTATTTTCGTAATGGAAATGCAAACCCGGTAGATGAAAATAAATTGGTATTTTTTTTTACTCTCACATGTACTGAGGTACAGTGAAACATTTTATTTTGCATGCCATCCATACAGACAATTTCAACATATCAGTACGTTGAGGTTGCAGAAGGGAAAACAGTCACATGATGCAGCCTAAGGTGTTACAGTTGCAGAGAAAGTGCAGGCAGACAATAATGTGCAAGGCCATGATGAGGTATACTTTGAGGTCAGAAGCCATTTTATCATAGTCAGGAACCGGTCAGTAGCCTTGTAACAGCGGGATAAAGCTGTCTTGCGTCTGGTAGTGCAGCTTTCATGGTTTTATATTTTCTGCTCAGTGGCAGAAATAGTGGTGGGCTGTCATTTTATTAATTTAGAAATACAACACAGTAACAGGCCCTTCTGGCCCAACAAGGCTGAGCTACCCAATTACACCATTGTGACCAGTTAACCTACTGACCCGTATGTCGTTGGAATGTGGGAGGAAACCAGAGCACCCAGAGGAAACCCACGTGGTCATCGGAAGAACATACAAATTCCTTACAGACAATGTAAGGAACCTGGATCATTGGTACTGTAATAGTGTCACGCTAGCCACTGCGTTACTGTGAGTTAGCATGCTCAGATTTATGCAGATTAGGTATGGGCAGAAATTGGCTTGGACATCGAAGAAGAATAGGATAGCACAGCGATCGACTTACTACCTCACCGCTCCTGAGACCGGGTTCAGTTCTGACCTCAGATGCTGTCTATGTGGAGTTTGCACAGTTTCCCTGTAACCAGGTTTCCTCTGGGTGCTCCAGTTTTCTTCCACATCTCAAAGTCATGTGGGTTGATAGGTTAATTTGTCTGCTTCTTGGGGCCCTTGGCTCCCAGTGGAGCATAGGCGATTGATGACCTCCCATCTCCATCATCCAAAGTCAGTGGTATGGTTGGAATTCATCAAAGCTTCTGTAATCTCTTGTATCCACTGTACAGGGGATTGGCCTATACAGCTTCCTCCTGTTGGCTTGTTTCCACCTCTCATGATGGGGATGTAGGGTTGGACCGAGAGGCAGTAGGTTAGTTGACTGCAGAAAATTATCCCTCAGGCCCACAGTAGGGGCAGAGTTTTGAAAGAGGAGTTTGAAATGTGGGAAGAATAAATGGAATGAAACTTGAGGGATGGTAGGTGGCTAATGGTTGCACGGGCTTGGCCTATTTCCAGAAATGGACACGTTAGCAATGTTCCCTGTAATTTTCAGTAGTCAGTGTGCGCAAAAATCTTACGTTGTGCAATTTTTTTCCTGTGACAAAAGTATGTGCGCACTGAATGCACACATGGCACAGTTTATGTAGGTTTACAAAATATTTGACATAAAACTGCACAGAATAACAACAAAATAACCTACATATTTAAGTCACTCAGTTATTTTAACATTTAGCTAAAAGATTATTTTCAATAAGTATAATTATCAATTACTACATTATATTAGGTAACTAAACTTTCATGCACACATTAATTTCCTTTGTGCGCTGGTTGAAAAACACGTGTGTGTGCACACACCCACACAGCTTAGAGGGAACATAGCACTTTAGTCCACCATATCAATAGACAATAGACAGTAGGTGTAGGAGTAGGCCATTTGGCCCTTCTAGCCAGCACTGCCATTCACTTTGATCATGGCTGATCATACACAATCAGTACCCCGTTCCTGCCCTCTCCCCATATCCCTTGACCCCGCTATCTATAAGAGCTCTATTTAACTATCTTTTTTTTTTACTCCCACCCCAACCCCTCTATTTAACTATCTCTTGAATGCATCCAGAGACTTGGCCTCCACTGCCTTCTGGGGCAGAGCATTCCACATATCCACCACTCTCTGGGTGAAAAAGTTTTTCTGCATCTCTGTTCTAAATGGCCTACCCCTTATTCTTAAACTGTGGCCTCTAGTTCTGGACTCACCCATCAGCGGGAACATGCTTCCTGCCTCCAGTGTGTCCAATCCCTTAATAATCTTATATGTTTCAATCAGATCCCCTCTCATCCTTCTAAATTCCAGTGTATACAAGCCCAGTCGCTCCAATCTTTCAACATATGACAATCCCGCCATTCCGGGAATTAACCTTGTGAACCTACGCTGCACTCCCTCAATAGCAAGAATGTCCTTACTCAAATTTGGAGACCAAAACTGCACACAATACTCCAGGTGGGGTCTCACCAGGGCCCTGTACAGCTGCAGAAGGACCTCTTTACTCCTATACTCAATTCCTCTTGTTATAAAGGCCAGCATGCCATTAGCTTTCTTCACTGCCTGCTGTACCTGCATGCTTGCTTTCATTGACTGATGTACAAGAACACCTAGATCTCATTGTACTTCCCCTTTTCCTAACTTGACTCCATTTAGATAGTAATCTGCCTTTCTGTTCTTGCCACCAAAGTGGATAACCTCATATTTATCCACATTAAACTGCATCTGCCATACATTTGC
Organism: Hemitrygon akajei; assembly: GCF_048418815.1. NCBI lineage: Eukaryota > Metazoa > Chordata > Chondrichthyes > Myliobatiformes > Dasyatidae > Hemitrygon > Hemitrygon akajei. The sequence continues at coordinate 41,466,242 of NC_133127.1, read as the reverse complement.
CCACTCAACCAACCTGTCCAAGTCACCCTGCATTCTCATAACATCCTCCTGACATTTCACACTGCCACCCAGCTTTGTGTCATCAGCAAATTTGCTAATGTTACTTTAATCCCTTCATCTAAATCATTAATGTATATTGTAAACAGCTGCGGTCCCAGCACCGAACCTTGCGGTACCCCACTGGTCACAGCCTGCGATTCCGAAAGGGACCCGTTAATCACTACTCTTTGTTTCCTGTCAGCCAGCCAATTTTCAATCCATGTCAGTACTCTGCCCCCAATACCATGTGCCCTAATTTTGCCCACTAATCTCCTATGTGGGACTTTATCAAAAGCTTTCTGGAAGTCCAGGTACACTACATCCACTGGCTCTCCTTTGTCCATTTTCATATCCATGCTAACCTTTAGTCCCATCTACACAAATCCCAGTTGCCAGCGTTAGGTCCATATCCTTCTATCCTTTGCCTGTCTAACTGCCTCCTCAACATAGAAAATGTACCTAATTTGTTACAATGCATTCCAGATATCAACCACTGCCAGTGTAGAGCAAAACATACCCAGACACCCCCCCCACCCCCAGTTAAAACTCCTACCTGTTGGTACTAGTATTGGTTTATTGTCACATGTAACAAAATGAAGTGGAAGGGCTGTGTGTCGTCCAGGCAGATCATGTCACGTAGAAGTACAAACTGAATGCAGAATATATTGTTGCAGCTGCAGATGTGGTGCAATGCAGACAGACAGACAGACAGACAGAATACTTTATTGATCCCAAGGAAAATGCAGGTACACAAATAAACTTCAAGGTAGATCGGGGATCAAGAATTTATAGAAACATAGAAAACCTATGTTTAAAATATGGGGTCAGTTCAAAAGCTGTCACACAAAAGACCGCAGAAGCTGGAAATTTGGAGCAGCACGCAAAGGTGCTGGAAGATCTCAATGGACCAGGCAGCATTTATGGAGGGATCAACACGTACAAACAAGCTGGATGAACTCAGCAGGTCGGGCAGCATCCGTTGAAATGAACAGTCTGGAAACATTGACCGTTCGTTTCAACGGATGCTGCCCGACCTGCTGAGTTCATCCAGCTTGTTTGTACGTGTTGATTTGACCACAGCATCTGCAGTGTACTTTGTGTTATCTATGGAGGGAAATGGACAGTTGATGTTGCAAGTTGAGACCCTCAGTATTGATGGAAATTCTCCTTGAGCCTGGTAGGATGTGTTCTCAGCTTTTGTATCTTCCTCCTGATGGGAATGGGGGAGAAGAGAGAATGAGTGGCGTGGGAGGTGTCCTCGATTATGTTGGCTACTTTCCTGAGTCAGAGGGAAGTGTAGATGTAGGAGAAGCTGGTATGCATGACAGACTGGGCTGCATTTCCTTAACTAGGGTGTGAGTGACCAGATAGTAAATATACACCGTTACATTGCAGCCTGTTGGCCACTTCGGCTTACTTTAAAAAGCCTTTATTTACTTCAGCACCTTACATCATCTCTAGGTGCACAAAAGGGTTTTATGACCAAAGAAGTACTTGTGAAGTGAGGTCACTCTTGTAGCAAATGTGAAAGCCAACTCAGTAGTGTGAATAGAAACAGATTATGCTGATTGCATGACACCCAGAGTGATTGCCTCAACCATTTGGGAGCAGGCCTCAGAGCTGTGCTGTGAAAGGTGAGAAAGAAATCTGACTGCATTTATGGCCACGGCAACTGTATTTTGAATGCGAATTTTCTAATCACAAGGAAGTCTGCAGATGCTGGAAATCTAAAGCCACACCCCCCCCCCCCCACCCCAAATCTTTGGAAATGAACAAACAGTTGACAATTTGGGCCAAGGCTGTTCTTCAGAATTTTTTTAATCTAGGGCAGCCTTGGAGGCTTAATCATTAGAGGTATTTAAAGACTCATTAACATTTTCTAAAGTTTTGGGACTTGAGGGCTTCTGGGATCTGGCACAGAGGGTAGAGACCTGGTAGATCAGCCATGATCATACTGAATGGTGAATCAGGTTTGGGTGCTGAATGGCCTACTCCTCAAGTCGAATTGTGTTAATTATCAAGTGAAATGAAAAACATCAGACACAGAATTGGCAAGGAAAACATCAAAGAAACATGAATTGTAAACAATTATACAAGAAAGAAGACACGTCTTCTTGTAATCCATGGTAGTGTAAAGTGGTCATAGCGTTGCTGTACTGAGGTAGTAAGTAGGATTGTGCAGGTTGGTTCAGGAAACAAATAACACAGGGAAATAACTGTTCAGAACCTTGAAACGTCAGGCCTCTGTACCACTTGCCTGATGGTAACTGAGATGATGGCATGGCCTGGGTGGTGGGGATATTTGGTGATGGATGCTGCCTTCTTTGGGCGGTGTTTCAAGTAAAAACTGCTGATTTAAAGGGATGTGCCAATGATGTCCAGCACTTATTTTCTTGGAGCTAAGTTACCATTGCATCTGCCCCTCTCATGCAGCCGCTGAATTGCTACACTACTTTTGACACAAACTCAGATCTGCTGTCGGAGTAATCGCTCATAAGCAGAAGCTGCAGCATTTTATTGATTAACAGTCCCGTAAGAATTCTCTGACAGACAATCCGGCAGTTTTGTGATGGTGTGACTAATTGAATGTGCCATTCTGGCTAATATACTTCATCAGTCAGATGCTGATGCAACGAAGGTTCCTTGAAGTGAGTGTGATTCATTAATAATCCATCACGTTCTAGTCAAACCATTTACTTTGGTGGGAAAATGGAATTTGTGCAGAGTCATTGCTGAACCATTGAGCTCACTTAAAATTTTAGAGCATTTGTGGTTCACTCAATAACAAGATTTAGGAATGTAGAAGACCCCATTTGTGCACAGCAGGCCCCACAAACAGCTGTGTGAAAATGATCAGATGATTGGTTTCAGGTATATTGATTGAAAGATAAAAGTTGTCAGGACAATTGAGATAATTCCTCTATTTTGTACTCACAAGTTCCTGGTTTGATACATTGTCTGGAAGTTGGGAAGGGATTGGGTTTTGGCTCATGTAATATCACTGTGCTGTTAAATCCTTCACAATATGTGTATGTCCTCTTATGATTGGGAGTAACTGACTCTACTTGTACTCTTGGGTGTTCCTGTTTATACCCATGGAACTGAGAAGAACTAATAAATGCAGACTTAAGATATTGAATCGTTATAGTCATAGTAAACGACCACACATGCCATCGAAACAATGCAGACAATCTGCTGGAATCAGACTTAACGAAGGATGAATGAGTGAATAATATCAGCAGTTCAAAAACGTTGATGAGCCTCGCCCTTGCCTCCCCATCTTGCCCTCTCGCGACCCCTCCATCTCGCCCTCTCTTGACCCCCATCTCGCCCTCTCTTGACCCCATCTCGCCCTCTCTTGACCCCCATGTCGCCCTCTCGTGCCCCCCATCTCGCCCTCTCTCGTGCCCCCATCTCGCCCTCTCTCGTGCCCCCATCTCGCCCTCTCTCGTGCCCCCCATCTCGCCCTCTCTCGTGCCCCCCATCTCGCCCTCTCGCGACCCCCCCCATCTCTCCCTCTCGCGACCCCCCCATCTCTCCCTCTCGCGACCCCCCCCATCTCTCCGTCTCGCAACCCCCCCAATCTCACCCTCGCCCCTCCATCTTACTCTTGCCCCCCCAATCTTGGTCACCCTCACCACTCCATCTCACTCTTGCCCCTCCGTCTCAGTTGCCCTCACCTCCTCCCCCCCCCCACCGTCTCAGTCGCTCTCACCCCACCATTTTGGTCACTCTCAGCCTCAGACCCTCCGTCTCGGTGACTCTCTGCCTCGGACCGTCCGTCTCAGTGACTCTCTGCCTCGGACCCTCTGGCTCGGTGACTCTCAGCCTCGGACCCTCTGGCTCGGTGACTCTCAGCCTCGGACCCTCCGTCTCGGTGACTCTCTGCCTCGGACCCTCCATCTCGGTCCCTCACTTTCTCACTCACTTTCCTCTTTTAAGCTGTTCCTCCTTTGTTTTTCTGTCCTGTTATCTCTTATGCAACACAGACAAGTGATAGTTTGATTGTGTTGCTGAGAAGGCTTTATAACTTTAATGAATGTTACTGCATGAATATCCATTGCTCCATAGGAGAAGCAACTCTGTACAGAGTGGCTGAATATTGGGAATGCTGAACTCAGCTTCCCTGCAAAGTGTTCGATGTGGTAAATGGGTTATTTCACAGTACAGCCCGTCTTCATGATCCACTGGTTGATGTTGCAGCTGCATTTGTTGTTTTATTTGTGGGATGTGGACATGACTGGCATTGCCTACATTCATTACACATGCCTCGTTCCCTGTGAACTCCAGAGTTAACCACACTGGTAGGTTGAGAGTCATGTACAGTACAGACCAAACCTGGTATGGAAAACAGCTTTTGTTCCCTGAAGGAGATTAGTAAATTAGATGTTATTTTACAACAATCTAGCAGTTTCATAGTTACCATAAGAAGACAAGCAATTATCTTATTCATTCCAGATATATTTAATTACTTATTTGAATTCACCAGCTGCTCTAGTGGGATTTGAACATTTGATCTGTGGTCCCAAGCTCTGGCTGCTAGTCCAGAAGTTAACCACTCCACTTTCGCATCCTATTCGGTCATGACCTTGTCCAAGGAAGAAGCAATATCCTCCAGAACTAAACTCAATAATGCTCTCTTTTGTTCTGTTGTTTTCCCTTTCCGGTCGTCTGTGTCTCTTTGTTTCTCAGAGGACTGAGAGCATAGAACAGTACAGTCCATTCAGCCCACAATTTTGTGCTGACCTTTGAACCTACTCTAAAATCATTCTAACCCTTCTCTCCTGCATATCCCTCCAACCTTCTTTCATCCATGTGCCTATCTGAGTCTCTTAAATCTCCCTACTGTCTCTACCTCCACCAGCACCACCCCTAGCAGTATGTTCCATGCACCCAAGTTTCTAAGAACCTGCCTTTGACATCTCCTCCCCAATACTGTTCTCTAATCACCTTACAATTATGCCCTCCGTATTCGTCAGTTCTACCCTGGAGAGAAAAAAAAATCTATAGCTGCCCACTCTATCCATGCCTTTTGTCATCTTATACACCTCTAACAAGCACTGCTCCTTCCCCCATCATTCCAAAGAGAAAAGCATTAGCTCGCTCAGTCTATTCTCATAAAACACGCTGTCTAATCCAGGCAGTATTCTGAAGAAATCTGCTTTGCAACCTCTAAAGCTTTCACAGCTTTCCTAAAATAACGTGGCCAGAACTGAACAGAATGTTTTAAGTGTGGTCTAATCAAAGTTTTATAGAGCTGCAACATGAATTGTGGCTCTTGAATTCAAATCCCCAGCTAATGAAGGGCAACACACCATACTGCTTCATACCACCCTATCCACTTGCGCAGCAACTGTGAGGAATCTATGGACTTGGACCTCAAGATCCATCTGTTCCTCCACACTGCTAGGGATCTGTACACTGTCTTCAAGTTAGAGCTTCTTAAGTGTATTACTTCACACTTTTCTGGATTGAATTCCATCTGTCACCTCTCAGCCCAGCTCTCTATCCTGTCAATGTGGCATTGTAACCTGTGGCAATCGTCTACACCCCCAACCCTGTGACATCTACAAACTTACTAACCCACCTTTCCACTTCCTTATCCAAGCCACTTATAAAAATTATAAGATCCAGAACAGTTTACTGTGGAACACAACTAGACTGCAACCTGCAGGCAGAATACAATCCATTTACTATCACCCTCTGCCTTCTGTGGGCAAGCCAATTCTGAATCTACACACCCGTGCCTGGATCTCATGCTTCCTGTCATCCTGAATGAGCCTACCTTTGGGAACATTGTCAAAAACTTCACTAAAATCCATTTTCACCACCATCCACTGCTCTACCTTCATCAATTTGTTTTGTCACTTTCTTGAAATATTCATTCAGGCTCTGTCCCTCCCAAAGTCATGCTGATTATCCCTAATCAGACTATACTTCTCCAAATGCTTATAAATTCAATCTCTAAGAATCGTCTCCAAAATTTGCCCACAGCTAATGGAAGACTCATTTGTCTGTAATTCCCAAGATTATCCTTATTGCATTTCTTGAACAAAAGAATAATTTTGGAACACTGCAACCCTCTGGTACTACATGTGTGGCCAATGAGGCCCAGCGGTCCTTGCCTCCCCTACTAACCTAGAGTATATCCCATCTAACCCCTGGGACTTGTTTACCCTAATACTTTTCAAACGTTCCAGTACGTCTACTTTCTTAATGTCGACATGTTCCAGCATATCGGCTTGTTTTCCACTATTCTCACATTCGCCAAGCTCCCTCTCACTGACGAATACTGAAACAGAGTATTCATTAAGGACCTTGAAACATGTTTCCTGTTTTATCCATGATCAGTCCAACGCAGACTTGAGTTGGCTGTATTGACAGGCAAGGAATTATTGGCGAGGGAGGAGATAGCAACTGGAAGAGCGAATGGTGGAGACTTAATGGGGATTGAGTGGGAAACACATGATAGAGAAGGGAATGAGTGAAGGCAGTAGAGGAGATAGAGTCAAAGAAAAACAAGCGGAGAAGAAAGCTGACTTCATTTCATAGTTATTAGTGCAGATTTTTTAGCCAGTGGAAATGAAGAGCTGAGAGTTTTCTGTAGTGTTCCAAAACCACCGGATCAGATAATTTAATTCAAATTTGTCAAGAATTTCAATTGGCTGGAACGAGGCTTAATTGAAGGCATATGAGGAGACTCCAAAAACCCCACCAGCATTATTACAGTTACTCTGCCTGCGTGTTAACACAGACTGTGATTTCAAGTAACCAGAGTATTTTTAAAGGATTTGGTATCTTTGCAGTGCTTCTGTAGACATTACTGACAACATGAAGCTTAAAGGCACATAGTTTATACAAACCAATGCTAACAAGCTGCACAATGACATCAATTCCTAATGAGTTCATGACTTAATTTCATTAACCAAATTTAATACATTTTGCATCTCTCTCTCTTTTATATAAAAACTCATGTACAAAATGTTATAAATTATACACAGATGAAATGTCCTTGCTCTTTAAGAAATTACAACAATTTCTATGTCTTTCCCTGCATTTTTTTTGGTCTGTGGAGACATGCAGCATGGAAAGAAGTCCTTAATTGTTTTGAAATTACCCAATATTTACACTCATCCTACATTAATCCCATTCTATTATTTCTCCTATATTTCCATTAACTTCCCCAGATTCTACCACCTACTTACCCCATGAGGGGCAGTTCACACTGGTGAGGTAACCTACAAACCCACATGTCTTAGGAATGCAGGAGGAAGCCAAAATACTTGGAAGAAACCCATGCAGCCACAGGGCGACTGTACACACTCTACACAGAGAAAGTCTAAGGTCAGGATTGAACCTGGGTCTCTAGACCTTGAGGCATTGGCTCTACCTGAAGGCAGTCGCCTTCAGTCTATTGGGGTTTTCCACAAAGGATCTCACCTGGAATTTCTCCCACATTCCTTATTGGATTTGTTAGTGACAATTCTATTGATGGTTGCTGGCCAAGATATTATCCTTGTCCTCTGTGTAACTGCCCAATTATATCCTTTCACAATTTTTTAAGGGCCAGGTAGTTAGGGTTCTTTTCCCCGGAGAAAAATGCTTCAGTCTGTACGGTCTTCCTGATATGTCCAAACTCTTCACAGACCTTCAAGAGATGGGAGTATATCCACTGATCAGTTAACTTATCTTGAGTAATGCATATCAGTTCTTGATGATTGAAATTGATAAATGTTGATGCTATCATCAGGACATTTGGAGTGCCATGGTAGCATAGTGCTTAGTGTAACACTCCTACAGCTTGGGCCATTCCAGAGTTTGGAGTTCAATTCTAGTGCCATTCTGTAAGAAGTCTCTGTACGTGCTTCCTGTAGGATGTGATGGTGCTTCCTGTAGGATGTGATGGTGCTTCCTGTAGGATGTGTTGGTGCTTTCCTGTAGGATGTGTTGGTGCTTTCCTGTAGGATGTGATGGTGCTTTCCTGTAGGATGTGATGGTGCTTTCCTGTAGGATGTGATGGTGCTTTCCTGTAGGATGTGATGGTGCTTTCCTGTAGGATGTGATGGCGCTTCCTGGAGGATGTGTTGGCGCTTCCTGTAGGATGTGTTGGCGCTTCCTGTAGGATGTGTTGGTGCTTTCCTGTAGGATGTGTTGGTGCTTTCCTGTAGGATGTGTTGGTGCTTTCCTGTAGGATGTGATGGTGCTTTCCTGTAGGATGTGTTGGTGCTTTCCTGTAGGATGTGTTGGTGCTTTCCTGTAGGATGTGTTGGTGCTTTCCTGTAGGATGTGATGGTGCTTCATGTAGGATGTGTTGGTGCTTTCCTGTAGGATGTGTTGGTGCTTCCTGTAGGATGTGATGGTGCTTCCTGTAGGATGTGATGGTGCTTCCTGTAGGATGTGATGGTGCTTCCTGTAGGATGTGTTGGTTTTCCCCAGGAGTTGAAAGATGTACCGGGTAGGTTAACTGGTCATTGTATATTATCCTGTGATTAGATTAACGTTAATCGGGGTTGTGGAGTTGCTGGAGTGGCATAGCTCAAAGGGCTGGAAGCACATATTTAATGCTGTATTGCTAAATAAATAAGGATGAGGAGCAAATCTATTTGAATTACAAATGATGATCCTATATACATTAAACCAGCCAAACAATGCAAAATTAATTTAGAGTCATACAGCAGAAACAGACAATAATTAGTACAAACATAAGGCGTTGAATAGTTATATTCACAGTAAATGGCCATACATTCTCTGAGACGATGTTTGGTGATGTGCTAGAATGCAACAAGTCTGTGGAGGCAGAAGGTGGACGACTTTTCAGTTTGTGAGCCTGCATCAGGACCAAGACTGCAGAGGGAAGATAGTCGTATAAACAGGTGAGAAGGAGGTTTCAGACAGGATTGGGTAGGTGAAAGGTAGAACCATGTGAGGGATGATGGAGCCAGATGGAGAGGGGAGAGTAGGTAGAGACAAGAGGCTGGGATGTGATAGCTGGAACCATATAAGGAAGGGATGTGATAGCTGGAACCATATAAGGAAGGGATGATGGGTAGATAGAGCCAGCTGGAGTAAGGGAATGGGAAGGGTGGGATGAGAGAACAAGTACTGTATCCCTAGTGTCAAGTTGAAGTTTATCGTCATGCGCATTCACACCCATGAAAATTAGCTTCATGCAGCATTTGCAAGCATTATGAATTTGTATTTACATAAAGCTAAACTAACATAAATTATACATAATTTACACAAAAAAATAAACCTAACAGCATTAGTGCAAGTTGAGAGAAATATTGTCCTAGTTAGAATTAGGGTTTTTCAGGTCAGTTCATGAAGCTGATAGAGGTGGGAAGAAGCCATTGTTGAACCTTGAAGTGTGGGTCTTCAGGCTCCTGTACCTCCTGCCTAATGGCAACAATGAGAAGAGGGCATGGCCAGATGATGGGTGGTGCTTAATAATGGATGCTGCCTTCCTAAGACCTCTTGTAGATGTCCTTGTTGGTGGGAAGAGCTGTTGTGGAACTGACTGAGTCCATCTCTCTCAAAAAGACTCTGGTATTCCTGTCCATTGAAGCTTACATACCAGCCATGATGAAACCAGTCAAGATGCTTTGCACTCTACATCTACATCAGTTTGTCAGAGTCTTTGATGACCTGTCAAAACTTCTGAAGCTGCTGGTTGAATCCATATCCTGGGCCACTGATAGATCCACCAAGGTAATGACACCTAGGAACTTAAAGCTGCTCATGCTTTTTACTGCAGACCCTTCAGTGAGGACTGGTCTAGTTCACCTAATTTCTCCTTCCAAAATTCATATTCACGGATGGTGAATATGATGTTGAGCACAGGGTTGTTGTTATGACACCATTCAACCAGCTGTTCTCTCTCAGCACTGTATGTCACCTCGTCATCATCCGTGATTCTACCAACAACAATGTGTGTGATCGATAGGCATATGGAAGGGTGAAGGGAGAGAGAGGAACTGGGTAGACCAGCTGACTCTGTTCTGACTGTACTTGTCATCCCTTTCTTCACTTCTACTGGCTATGTGGTGCTTTTACAATTTTAGCTGTTATTTTCCAATCCCCCTGTAGCTTCATTTATTTCTGTCATCTTACCCATTCCTAGAAATTTGTGACTTCTCTACTTCTCAACATCTGCAAAATCAAGCAAATGAATATGAATTTTGGGAGCTGGCCACTTAGTCACTTTGATTTTGATGGCTGCTTCTTGAACTAACCAGCCCCCGAAATCTGGAATTTCCTTTATCACTCCCCATCATTTTTCTCCTCTTAGGTCTTCTGCAGCTTGACGTAAACTTTGGTACCTGATTACTCAAATTTCCAGATGGTTGGATATTACTTCCTTTAATACCCCAACACACTCCTAATTCATGTTTCTTCAGATATTACACAGTAAGCATTCCATTGAATCAATGCTGAATTTAAAGGAAGTGTCAGGAATGCTGTGCTAATCAATTTAAAGGATGTGTGGGAACCAGGGCACGAGTGCGCGCGTGTGCGTGTGTGTAAAGGGAAAATGGGGAACAATGCCCTAGTGTGTTTAAAGGGAATGTGCCCCCAGTGAATTTAAAGGGAGCGTGGGAGACAATGCAGTAAGTCAGATGCTGAATCATTGGGATTTTTGAATGACTGGTGTTTTACTATCTTTGCTACATTAAAGGTGCCATGTAAGTGGAATGTTACATTAATCCCTTTTTAAAATCTTGAAGACCTGCAAGTGTGATTGGATACTAACTGGTTTGAGTTTATCGAGGGGGTGATGAGGGTGATTGGTTGAAGGTTGAGCTGTGGGGGATGACCATTACATGGATTACAGTAAGGTGTTTGACAGGATCCCTCATAGGAGGCTCATGATGAAACTTAAAATATATGGGATCCAAAGTTCAATAGTTCCATTTAATATCAGATAATATATACAATATACAACCTGAAATTTTTTTTCTTTGCAGACATCCATGAGAACAGGAGTGCCCCAAAAAATGAGTGACAGTAAAAATGTTAGAACCCCAAAGCCCCTCACTCCCCCCTCCCACACACAAGCGGAGCAACCACCCTTCCCCTCCCCCACATTTACTTCAGAAAAAAAGCATCAGCACTCTCCACCCACCAGACAAGCAATAGCAAAGCCCCCCAGAAAGACCATGTTCTGCAGTACAATAAAAAACTAATCGTTCACCCGACAGTTCGACATGCCACACTCTCTCTCCCTAATAAAGGGACAAAGAGGTGTCACCCTTTCACAGAGAGAAGGGAGACCAACAAAGACAAACAACTGACTGAGTTATGGTGTTAGAGTCTGCCGCATCGTTTTTTCCCCCCGAATTTTCCAACTTGAGAATCAGCAATGGACTATCCCCCACCAATGAGAGAGAAAGAGAGGGCACACAATTCACCAAATACAGAGCCCCTGACAACTGATTTGCCATTCCCAGTGTTCTATTTTCTCCCCTGACTCTTCAGTCGGTGGCAGTGACATAGAATCGGCTTGTCTCCCGGGCCAGAAAGCCTCAGAATCCCGAAGAATGCTCGGCTTCTAGGCTCTGTTCTTGGGATATCAAAAAATGGCCTGACAGTGAGCCCTAGGAGTGGGTCCCATTGCCGGAAAGAACTGAAGCTTGAGTGTAGCTCTGGGTCAGGGTCTTTGACAGAACTCCATCCACCTTGAAAAGGAAAGAGAGACTTTAAAGATAGAAATTAAGCTGTTTCCACCAGTGAGCTTGAAGAAGTCATTTTTGAGCACCATTGTAGCCAAGTGAATTAATTCTAGATTAATAATTGGCTTGACCATAGAAGACAAAGGGTTGTAGTCGGTGAGACTTATTTGGACTGGAATTCTGCGACTAGTGGCACTGGTACTGGAATCTCTGCTATTTGTGATATATATAAATGACTTACTGTATATGAAAACCTAGATGAGTGGGTTGGTAAGCTTGCAGATGAGCTGAAGGTTGGTAATGCTGTGGATAATGTAGAAGACCACCAAAGGATACAGTGGGATACACAGTAGATCCGTTGTAGGTATGGATGGAGAAATGGCAGATATGAGGTGATGCTCTTTGGAAGTTCACACGTAAAGGGACAGTACACTGTTTATGGCAAGCCTCTTACTATATTTAGATGTGTAGAGGGATTTTAGGGTCCAAGTCCATTGCTTGCTGAAAGTGGCTACATAGGTTAATAGGGAGACAAAGAAGGTATTTAGCATGCTTGCCTTTACTGGTCAAAGAACCTAATTCAAAAGTCAGGAAGTTATGCTTTATACAAAGCAAATTAGAACTTTTTACATCTCTAATTAGGCTGCATTCAGTTCTGGTGACCCCGTTATAGGAAGGATGTGAAAGCTTTGGAGAGGGTCCAAAGGAGAGGTTAAATCGACCAAGTCGGGATGCTACCTGAATTAGAGGGTGTGTGCCATAAGGAGAGGTTAAGCAGACTTGAATTGTTTTCTCCAGAGTGCTGGAGGCAGAGCAGGAGATCTGATAGAGGCTTACAGGGTTATGGAGACATAAATGGAGCAGGCAGCCAATTCTTTCTCCCAGGGATGTAATGTCTAATACTAGAGAGCGTTGTGGTGAACTGGACTGCTCCTGTGGCTCCTCCCACAGACCCCTGCTGACTGCTCCTGTGGCTCCTCCCACAGACCCCTGTATAAAGGCGATTGAGGCCTGAGCCCGGCCTCATTCTCCAGGATGTAGTGTTGTTCATTCTTCCAGTCAATAAAAGCTGATATCTCGCTTCTTACGTCTCAGAGTGAGTTATTGATGGTGCATCAAGCGTGTATTTAAGATGAGGGAGAGTAAATTCAAAGGGGATATGCAGGACAATTTCTTCTACACAGAGAGTGATGGGTGCTAGGAATACACTGCCAGGGTGGTGGTAGAGGATTCAAATACAATAAAGGTGTTCAAGAGGCTCGTCGATAGGTTCATGAACCTGCAGGAAATGGAAGGAAATGCACGTTGTGTCAGCAGAAAGGATTAGTTAGTTTGACATTTGACTGCAAAGTTAATTAGTTCAGCACAACAACGTGGGCTGAGGGGCCTGTTCCTGTGCAGTACTGTTCTCTGCTCTACTCGAACATAGTTCCTAGTGTATGTGGAGAAGGTACGAAGTTATTGTAAGTTACAAAATAAACAGTGCAAAAAAAAAGGAATAACGAGATAGTGTTCATGGGTTATGGACCAAAATCTGCTGATGGAGGAAAGCAGCTGTTTTTGAATCATTGAGTGTTCAAATCAAAGATCAAATAGTGCAGAAGCAGGTGGGTGGTTAATGGACCACCTTATCTGTGGCCCCTCCGCAACCAGCTAATACTGTTTTGATAACCTTTGATTCTGCAGAATTGCATTCAAATCTCCCAGTGGTAGCTTATCATAGAGTCAGTCACATGGGTAAGTACCATGACCCTTGGAAGGCAGACTCTTCAGTGGGTGAGGGGTGTATTAGTTGAGTATCCTTTGCAAATGTGCCATGTAGTTGAATGAGTCCGTTTCACAGCAGGGAACCCAAGTCCTGTTACCAAATGCTCCATGCCAGCCAAGATGCCCATCTAAGTGAGTCCCATTTGCCTACATTTGGCCAATATCCCTCTTAACCAGGAGTTCCAAATCTATTATGTCTTGGACTAATGTCAATAAGCAAGGGGTCTGTGGACCCCAGGTTGGGAACCTTTCCTAACTAAATACCTGTCAAAGTTCTTTCTAGAAATTGTTATTGTACTTGCTCAATCACTTCTTTTGGGATCTTTTTCCATATATGGACCACACTCTGGGTGAACAGTTGTCCCACAGGTTCCTAGCAAGTCTCTTTCCAATCACCCTAAACCTGTGCCGCCTAGTACTTGGTTCCTAGTACTTGGGACAACTTCTGTGTGCATTCACTCTATCTATGGCCCTCATGACTTATATACTTCTAAAATGTCTCCTTTCTTTCTCATCTGGACCAATAAATAATATCCTAGCCTGCTCAACTCTCTTTGAAATTCAGTCCCTCAAGTCCTGTACTATCCTTGTAAACTTTTAATCTTTCCAGCTTAATGAGATTGTTCCTTCAACAACTTAAGCAAAACTGAACATGACACTTCAAATGCAGCCTCACCAAGGTCTTGTATAACTGCATTATAACTGGCATAATGAAGAGCTGGGCATTATTGTTGTGGAGGTCATGAGTCTCGCAATTGGCTTTGGTAATTCTGAATTATAACCCAATGAGCTGATCCACCTCAGCCTGACCACCTACCTGCACTCACCCTGAACGCACTCTTTCATGTCCTGACAATTCAATGATTGTACCAGAGGCCGCCATCCTGCAGCCCCTGTACAAGGTGAAAAGGACCATTAAATTTGGCAAGGCCTCTGAAGTGGAATCATATATTCCCACCCCTCAAGATTGTCCTGATGGGCTTTTGACGGCTTGTTTATCATAAAAACATCCTTGCTGCTCTCAATTGTCCCTGTTAAGTGGGTTTAATTAAAACCAATGATTTAAATTATCATTGTAAATGCAAAGTTGTAACTTAAATGTAGAGCAGAAGAATAAACTAAAGTAAGAACTTAGCA